>NC_041731.1:120529791-120829791 GCF_004115215.2 Ornithorhynchus anatinus | reverse complement strand
TTCTGCCTATGGAAAGAACCACCCTTTCAAAAATGGCTTGGTCAGATCCCCGGCAGGAGAGTCTGCCCAGTCTAGTGGAAAGAGCAAGTGACTGGGATTCAATGGTCAGGTTCTAGTCCCTGCTCTGCCACTGACCTAATCTGCAACTTAGGCAAGTCACTTCACTTCTTGGATTTTCCTTTCCTCATCTGTGAAATGGGGAAAAGATACACGTTCTCCCTACCTCGCAGAGGTAAGGAGAAACAGCATGGAATAGGGGAAAGAGCATGGGCTTGGGAGTCAGGATACCTGCATTCTGATCCCAGCTGCTACTTGCCTGCTGTGTGACCTTAGGCAAATCACTTAACTTATCTGTGCCTCAGTTTCTTCATCTGTACCTGCTTTCTCTCCCTCTTAGTGTCCCATGTAGGACAGGGTCTATTGGTATCTGCCAGCACTCCCAGAAGGCCCCGCCTCCATCCGCAATCGTTCTGGCAGTGGATCCAGAGAGTTTTCTTGGTAAAAATAAGGAAGTGGTTTACTGTTACCTCCTTCCACGCAGTAGATTTGAGTCTCCGCCCTCAACTCCCTCCTACGCCGCTGCTGCCCAGAACGGGTGAGTTTTGACTTGTATCAGGTGGCTTTCTACTTCTAGCCACTGGCCAAGCTAGGAATGGAATGGACTGGCCTCTGCTTGACTCTCCCTCCCGTAGTCGAGACTGGTAGAGAACTGGAAACTCTCAAGGTGCAACCCTGAGAGGAGAGTACAGAGCCTGGCATCTAGTAAATTCATCATTATTATTATTATTATTATCAATACTACTATATTGTGAGTCCCATCCGGGACAGGGACTCTGCCCAATCTGATTACCTTGTGTCTACCCACTGATTCCACAACGGATTGGCGCATTTTGATTTGCAAAATGTTAATCTGGCAAAATCCTTCAAGATGAAATGATAACGAGTGGTTTTTAATGGCTACTAGTTGACCGCTTCACAGTTTGAATTAGCCTGCTCTTTCAAGCAGAGAGCGGTGCCAGGAGAGAAGGAAGGGACCCAGGAGGAACTCTCCCAGCCAGGGGGGAGTGTGGGTGTGAGGTGGGGAGGAGAGTTGCTGCCCCTGCCACCAAAGTCACCCTTGAGACTTAGGAAGGGGCAAGAGCTGGAACACGTGGCAAATAAATAAGTAAATTGGTATTTGTTAAGCTTTTACTATGTGCCAAGCACTGTTCTAAGCACTGGGGGGATACAGGGTGATCAGGTTTTCCCACATGGGGCTCACAGTCATAATCCCCATTTTACAGATGAGGTAACTGAGGCTCAGAGAAGTGAAGTGACTTGCCCAAAGTCACACAGCTGACAAGTGGCAGAGCTGAGATTAGATGTCTGACTCCCAAGCCCGGGCTCTTTCCACTGAGCCACGCTGCCTCTCTACATGTCAAATGGCACCACTACCATGCCCACATTGCCATCCCCCTGTCTGGGCTTCCACAGCCACCCGGGCAGAGAGGAGAGGGAGGAAAAATCAAAGTGGTTCTGTTCCGGCTCATGGATCGCGGAGAGTTGCCACGGCAGCTGGCAGCTCTGTGCTAGGTTGAAAGAGTCCCAGCTCCCACGTCTCCCACAGAGGTGTCTCTAATAATAATAATTGTGACATCAAGAACTGTTCTAAGGTCTGAAGAAGATACAAGATAATTAGGTCAGATGCAGTCTCTGTCCCACAGAGGGCTCACAATATAAGTAGGAGAGAGAACCGGTATTAAATCACCATTTTAGAGATGAGAGAAACTGAGACAAAGAGAATTGACGTGACTTGCCCAAAGTCATACAACAGAGAATGTGGCAGAGCTGAGATTAAATCCTAATTTCTCTGACTCTCAGGCCTGTGCTCTTTCCACTAGGCCACCCTGCTCCTCGTTGCTCTCTGTCTCCTTCTGCAGCTCAGCTCCCTGCATCATCTGGGATGGAGTTGCCAGTTTTTCCTCCTCCTCCTCCTCCTCCTCCTCCTCTTCCTGCTACCTCTGTAGATTCACACAGGGGGCAGAATCCAAACCTGTGTCAGATTACATCATATGATGGGCAGATGGGAGGCTGCACCATGCCAGGTTTTAGTTCAACTCCTTCACCTTGATAATGGTAATAATAATAATAATGTTGGTATTTGTTAAGCGCTTATTATGTGCAGAGCACTGTTCTAAGCGCTGGGGGAGATACAGGGTCATCAGGTTGTCCCACGTGGGGCTCACACACTTTTAATCCCCATTTTACAGATGAGGGAACTGAGGCCCAGAGAAGTGAAGTGACTTGCCCACAGTCACACAGCTGACAAGTGGCAGAAGCGGGAGTCGAACTCATGACCTCTGACTCCGAAGCCCAGGCTCTTTCCACTGAGCCATGCTGCTTCCCAATAATGATAATGTTGGTATTCGTTAAGCTCTTACTATGTGCAGAGCACTGTTCTAAGCCCTGGGGTAGATACAGGGTAATCGGGTTGGCCCACGTGAGGCTCACAGTTAATCCCCATTTCACAGATGAGGTAACTGAGGCCCAGAGAAGTTAAGTGACTTGCCCAAAGTCACACAGCTGACAAGTGGCAGAGCCCATGACCTCTGACTCCCAAGCCCGGGCTCTTTCCACTTAGCCGCGCTGCAGAATCAATAGGATGTCCAGAAAAATTTGTAAACCAACAAAATACATCTTAAGCAAATCACACCCTTGTCATGACTCCCTCACGGTGCCAGGTTCACTTGAATGGCTGCCTCCTGGGCACACTGTCCCAGGGCTCGATTCTCAAGTGAAATCCTAATGGAACTGTCCGTTCTGAGGCCATGTGGCCTTAGATAAGCAGTCTGGACTACGGAGGGAGCTCAGACTGAGAGTCAGGAGACTTGGGTACAACTGACAACCCTGCTACTTGCCTATTGTGTGACCTTGGGCAAGTCACTTCACTTCTCTATGCCTCAGTTTCCTCACATGTAAAATGAGGATTCAATACCTATCCTAGTCCCCTTTAAACTTTGATACCTATAAGGGACAGAATCTGTATTTGATATAATATTACATCTACCTCACAACTTGACACATAATAAGTGCTTGACAGATTCCACAGACGTTGTGCATCTTAATCGTCTACTGGAAGCAGCTGGTACAGTGGATAGAGCACAGGCCTGGGAGTCAGAATGTTGTGGGTTCTAATCCCGGCTCTGCCCCTTGTCTGCTGTGTGACCTTGGGCAAGGCACTTCACTTCTCTAGGCCTCAGTTACCTCCTAAGTAAAATGGGGATTGAGACTGTGAACCCCACGTGGGGTGGGGACTGTGTCCAATCCACTTTTCTTGAATCCACCCCAGTGCTTATTATAGTGCTTGGCACATAGTAAGTGCTTAATAAACACCCTAATAAATACCATAATAAGCAACTGTCCAGGAGGTGTTAGAAGACCTGGGTGGAACTCTAATTCTTTTTCTGGAAGCCGGAACTGGGGTCTTTGGTAGCCCGCTCCCTCCCCTTAACTTTCCCTACCCTAGATGCTTGCTCTCCTGTCCTTTCTCTCCTTGTCCTTGACTTAAATTGAGTACCTATAATCAGTCATTCAATCAATCAGTAGTATTTATTGAGCACTTACTGTGTGCGGAGCACTGTACTAACCACTTGGGAGAGTACAACATAACACCGTAATAGAGTTGGTAGACAAGTTCCCTACCCTATGAGAAGGAGCGTGGCTTAGTGGAAAGAGCACGGGCTTGGAAGTCAGACATCGAGGGTTCTAATCCCGGCTCCGCCACTTGTCAGCTGTGTGACCTTGGGCAAGGCACTTCACTTCTCTGAGCCCGGGGAAAGTGGGGATGAAGACTGTGAGCCCTTGTGGGGCAACCTGATTACCTTGTATCTACCCCAGCGCTTAGAACAGTGCTTGGCACTTACTAAGTGCTTAACAAATATCAACATTTTTATTATTATTATTATTATTACCCACAATGAGCTTGCAGTCTAGAGGGGGCTTATCACCACTCCCCACCTCCTCTAGGCTGTAAACTCATCCTCTAGGCTGAAAGCTCCTTGTGGGCAGGGAATGTGTCTTGTTTGTTGTTATATTGTACTCTCCCAGTGCTCTGAACACAGTAAGCACTCAATAAACGTGATTGCCTCGCTCTGCCTCCCTTTGCCTCTCCTTACTATTTAATCCAGAGCAGCCAGAATCTGGTTCCCTGTAGAAAAAAAAAAACCTTGTTACTCTCTACCATTCTCTATGCACTCTTCCCCAGTGATGGCTAATCCCATGATCAGAGACTCCAGATTAATTTCCCAGCCGGATCTGGTCTAGAGGTAGTGCGGAAGGAAAGCCAAGAAGAAGTCCTGTGGAATTAGGAGGGTGAGACTTATGTGCTTCTAAGTGAAAACTCTGTTGGGAATCAGGGCGGAAAGGGATAGTTTAATTATGATTTTGTCCTTTGGGAGGTATAGCTGCAGTGAAATCACATCTCACATGCGCTTAAAAAAAGGAATGTTTGTTAGTTTTTTCTTTTTTTTTTTTTTTTTACAATGATACAAGTTGTCGCTTTGTTTCTCAGATCTGGTCTCTGAGGACTGACTTGGCTCTGTTGTTGGTATTATTACTGTTTTACATTTATATAGTGTTTTTCCTCTAAGGAGCTCAAGACATTTTGCAAGCTTTAAATTTTCAAGATGATATTGTTAACATTTCTAAGTATTTTCTTTAAATTACCCAGCAGATCCGGCCCCAAGAGATTATTTTTTGCTAGACCTTGGTGGATTAGGAAGGTGGAATTAATCAGAAAAACCCCATTTCTTTGACTCTTTTGAGATAAACGGGGTCGGTCCCGAAGAAAGTTGACATCAAACCTCCTAAAACACTGTAAACTGAATTGTGAATGGATGTTAGCCGGGTTAGGACAGAAGAAGCAGCACATTATCAGTGTCATGGGGAGAGGAGAGAGGGTTTGGAGGGGTTTTTTGTCCAGGGAAGAGTTCCATTCTCGGCAGGGAAAAGAGTGGATGGTTTTTATATAGTCTAGCTCAGGCTGTTGTTAATGAGCATGAAACCTGAATGTCCTCTTCTCAGCAGTGGGAAGTTTGTAGAGAATCAATACGGCCTAGTGGAAAGAGACTGGGCGTGGGAGTCAGAGGGCCTGGGTTCTAATCCCAGCTCGGCCACTTTCCTGCTGTGTAACCTTGGGTGAATCACTAAACTTCTCTGTTTCTCAGTTCCCTCAAATGTAAAATATAAATTAAATACCTGTACTCTTTCCTAATTAGACTGTGAGTCCCTTGTGAGTCCCTTGGGACAGGCACTGTTGTCTGAGCTCGCAATCTTGTATGTATTCCAGTGCGGGGCACATAACACCACAGTTATTATTATTACTTCTTGAGCCTCAATGCCCTTTTGAAGTCAGCAGCAAGTAATAAAATATTTATTGAGGTCTTCTCTTCAGAGCCTATACTAAGGGTGTGGGAGTTTACAGTAGTGATTGAAAACATAATCTCTGCTCTCAAAGAGGTTACAGACTAGTGGGTAAGAACACTTCCTGAGCCCGGCCTTCAGTCAGTCAGTCATATTTATTGAGCGCTTGCTTTGTGCCCAACACTCTACTAAATACTTTGGAAGTACAATTCAGCAACAAAGAGAGAAGATCCCTGCCCATAAAGGGGTTACAGTCTAGAAGGGGGGAGACAGCCAACAACACAGGTAAACAGGCATCAGTAGTAATTCCTTTCCCATCCTGGGTTTTGGGTCTTCTTGGATAGGATTGCTGTACCCTGATCTGTTTGAAAACCCTTAGAAATCCCAAAAATGGAGAACCCCATCCTACTTAAGCCCAATTCCCACTTTCAGTGTTATGACCCAGTCCATAAACTGGGTCATTTGCACAGTTCCAACTTCTCTCTATCAATCAGCCCGTCTATCAGTCGTATCTGTTGAGTGTTTACTGTGAGCGGGCACTTGTAATAAGCGGTTGGGACAATACAATATAACAGAGTTGATAGATACATTCCCTGTCTACAAGAGGCTTACAGTATAGAGGGGGAGATAGACATTAATATAAATAAGTAACGTACATAAGTGCTGAGGTGCTGAGGATGGGGTGAATAAAGGGTGGAAATCCAAGTGCAAGGGAAGTGCAGAAGGGAGTGGGAGAAGAGGAAATGAGGGTTGAGCCAGGGAAGACCTCTTGAAGGAAAAAAGTCCAAAGATTCCTTAACTGTTGGGGCTCCTGCCCTAGTCTGTGATGTGGTAGATTGAGTGTAAACCTATTCTGTTTTATGGTATTTGTTAGGTGCTTATTCTGTTCCAGGCATTGTACTAAACATTGGGGTAATAATAATAATAATAAGTATGGTATTTGTTAGGCGCTTACTATGAGCCAAGTACTGTTTAAAACACTAAAGTAAATACAAGGTAATCACAATGTCCCAAGTGGGGCTCAGAGTCTCAGTCTCCATTTTACAGATGAGGTAGCTGAGGCACAGAGAAGTGAAGTGACTCGCCCTAAGTCACATAGCAGACAAGTGGCAGAGCTGGAATTAGAACCCATGACCTCTGACTCCCTAGCCTATGGTGTTGCCATTAAGGCCGTGCTGCTTCTCTAAGATAATGAGGTTGGACACTTGTTCATGTCCCAGATGGGGTTTACAGCATTAATCCCCATTTTATAGATGAGGTAACTGAGGCACAGAGAATAATAATAATAATTGTGGCATTTAAGTCCTTACTATGTGCCAGACACTGTACTAAGCACTGCGGTTCCTACTCCATTCTAATCCTCCTTGACCTCTCTGCTGCCTTTGACACTGTCGACCATCCCCTCCTCCTCCATACCTTATCTCACCTCGGCTTCACGGACTCCGTCCTCTCCCGGTTCTCCTCTTACCTCTCTGGCCGGTCATTCTCGGTCTCCTTCTCTGGAGCCTCCTCCCCCTCCCATCCTTTAACTGTTGGAGTTCCTCAAGGGTCAGTTCTCGGCCCTCTTCTGTTCTCCATTTACACTCACTCCCTCGGTGAACTCATCCGCTCTCACGGCTTTGACTACCATCTCTACGCAGATGACACACAGATCTACATCTCCGCCCCCGTCCTCTCCCCCTCCTTTCGGGCTCGCATCTCCTCCCGCCTCCGGGACGTCTCCACCTGGATGTCGGCCCGCCACCTAAAACTCAACGTGAGCGAGACTGAGCTCCTCATCTTCCCTCCCGAACCCGGTCCTCTCCCAGACTTCTCTATCACCGTCGATGGCACGACCGTCCTTCCCGTCTCTCGGGCCCGCGATCTCGGTGTCATCCTTGACTCGTCCCTCTCGTTCACCCCACGCATCCTATCCGTTACCGAGACCTGCCGGTTTCACCTATACAATATCGCCAAGATCCGCTCTTTCCTCTCCACCCAGACGGCTACCTTACTGCTACGGGCTCTCGTTATATCCCGGCTAGACTACTGTGTCGGCCTTCTCTCTGACCTCCCTTCCTCCTCTCTCGCCCCGCTCCGGTCTATTCTTCACTCTGCTGCCCGGCTCATCTTCCTGCAGAAGCGATCTGGGCATGTCACTCCCCTTCTTAAACACCTCCTGTGGTTGCCTATCAACCTCCGCTCCAAACAAAAACTCCTCACTCTAGGCTTCGAGGCTCTCCATCACCTTGCCCCTTCCTACCTCTCCTCCCTTCTCTCTTTCTACCGCCCACCCCGCACGCTCCGCTCCTCCGCCGCCCACCTCCTCACCGTCCCTCGGTCTCGCCCATCCTGCCGTCGACCCCCGGGTCACGTCGTCCCGCGGTCCTGGAACGCCCTCCCTCCTCACCTCCGCCAAACTGATTCTCTTCCCCTCTTCAAAACCCTACTTAAAACTCACCTCCTCCAAGAGGCCTTCCCAGACTGAGCTCCTCTTCTCCCTCTACTCCCTCTGCCACCCCCGCTTTACCTCTCTGCAGCTAAACCCTCTTTTTCCCCTTTTCCCTCTGCTCCTCCCCCCCTCCCTTCCCTTCCCCACAGCACCGTACTCGTCCGCTCAACTGTATATATTTCCATTGCCCTATTTATTTTGTTAATGAATTGTACATCGCCTTGATTCTATTTAGTCGCCATTGTTTTTACGAGATGTTCTTCCCCTTGACTCTATTTATCGCCATTGTTCTCGTCTGTCCATCTCCCCCGATTAGACCGTAAGCCCGTCAAACGGCAGGGACTCTCTCTATCTGTTGCCGACTTGTTCATCCCAAGCGCTTAGTACAGTGCTCTGCACATAGTAAGCGCTCAATAAATACTATTGAATGAATGAATGAATATAAGTAAATCGGGTTGGACACAGTCCCTGTCCCACATGGGGTTCACAGTCTCAATCCCCATTTTACAACTGAGGTAACTAAGGCCCAGAGAAGTAAATTGACTTGACCAAGGTCACAGAGCAGACAAGTGGCAGTGCTGGGATTAGAACCCATTACATTCTGACTCTTAGACACATGTTCTTGCCACTATGCCATGCTGTTTCTTAATCAACCACCTCTTTTGCCACCTCTCTCCCTCTCCTAGCCTGCCCATAGAGCGACCAGAATTGGGGGGAAGTCATTCACAGAACTCAGACCACCAACTCTTTTCCTGAGGAGGAGAAAACTCCTTCCCGTGAAAAACTCAGATTGAACCTAGAATTCTTTTCCACAGGCTCTAAGGCCCAGTATGCCTTGAATGAAAATAGTAATGATAAAAATCGTAAGTATTCTCAATCCTCATGAGTAAAATGGGGATTAAGACTGTAAGCTCCATGAGAGACAGGGACTGGGTCCAACCTTATTAGCTTGAACCTACCCCAGTACTTAGTAGAGTGCCTGGCACATAGTATTTGTTGGCATTGAAACCATCAGGCGTGATCTCTCTAAAATCTCCTCTGCTCCTCTCCAATCCCCTCCTTAATAATGTTGATATTTGTTAAGCGCTTACTATCTGCGGACCACTGTTCTAAGCGCTGGGGGAGATACAGGGTAATCAGGTTGTCCCGCGTGAGGCTCACAGTTAATCCCCATTTTACAGATGAGGTAACTGAGGCACAGAGAAGTTAAATGACTTGCCCACAGTCACACAGGTGACAAGGTGCAGAGCCGGGAGTCGAACCCATGACCTCTGAGTCCGAAGCCCAGGCTCTTTCCACTGAGCCACGCTGCTTCTCCTCCCGCATTGACTCTCTCTATATTCCCTGCAATAACTCAAGATGAAATATCTCTCCTCCTCTCTAAATCCATCCCCTCCATCTGTGCTTCTGATCCCATCCCTTCATACCTTTTTAAAACACCCACCCCATCCCTTCTTCCCTCCTGACGGTCATCTTCAACTATTCACTTTCCAGTGGCTTCTTCCCCACTACTTTTGAACATGCTTAAATATCCCCTATCTTAAAAAACCCTACCTTGACCCCACAGATCCCTCCAGTTATCATCCCATATCCCTCCTACCATTCCTCTCCAAACTTCTTGAGAGAGTTGTTTACACCCACTCTCTCCACTTCCTTTCCTTCAATTCTCTTCTAGATTCTCTCCAATCTGGCTTCCGCCCCCTTCACTCCACAGAAACAGTCCTCTCTGAGGTAACAAATGACCTTCTTCTCACTAAATCCAATGACCTCTACTCCATTCCAATCCTCCAAGACTTCTCAGATGCCTTTAATACTGTAGACCTTCCCTTTCTCCTTGAAACTTTATCCAACTTTGGACTCACTGACACTGTCACCTCTCCTATCTTTCTGACTGGTCCTTCCCAGTCTTGTTTGCTTCTCCTCTGCTTCCCACCCTCTGACAGTCGGGGTCCCTCAGAGCTCAGTACTAGGTCTCCTCTCCCTCTACACCCACTCCCTTGGAGAACTCATTTGCTCCCATGGCTTCAATTACCATCTCTCTGCAGATGATTCCCAAATCTACAATTCCAGCCCAGACCTCTCTCCTTCCTTGCAATCTCACATTTCCTCCTGCCTTCAACTTGAATGTCTACTTGAATGTCCCGCTGACACCTCAAATTAAACACATTTAAAACTGAGCTCCTTACCTTCCCACCCAAACCCTGCCCTCCCACTGTCTTTCCCATCACTGTAGATAACACCACTATTCTTCTAGTCTCACAAGCCCATAAACTTGGCGTTGGCCTTGAATCATCTCTATCATTCCACGCACAAATTCAGTCTGACACCAAATCTTGTCAGTTCTACCTTTGCAGCGTTGCTAAAGCTCCCCTTTCCTCTCCATCCAAACTGCTTCCATGATGATCTAAGCATTTATTCATTCATTCATTCATTCATTCATTCAATAGTATTTATTGAGCGCTTACTATGTGCAGAGCACTGTACTAAGCGCTTGGGATGAACAAGTCGGCAACAGATAGAGACAGTCCCTGCCGTTTGACGGGCTTACAGTCTAATCGGGGGAGACGGACAGACAAGAACAATGGCACTAAACAGCGTCAAGGGGAAGAACATCTCGTAAAAACAATGGCATTCATTTATCCTATCCCATCTTGACTACTGCATCTGCCTCCTCACTGACCCCACCTGGGCTCCTGTCTCTACCCAAACCAATCCATACTTCACTCTGCTGCATGGATCATTTATCAAGAGACACATTCAGTCCATGTTTCCCCACTCCTCAAGGACATCCATTTGGTTGCCCATCCACCTCTGCATCAAACAGAAACTCCTTACCATTGACTTTTAGGCACTCAATCAGCTTGCCCCATCCTATCTTACCTCAGTGATCTACTACAGCCCAGCCTGCACACCCTGCTCCTCTAGTGCCAACTTACTCACTGTGCCCTGATCTCGTCTATCTCGCCACCAACCCCTTTTCCATGTCCTCTCCCTAGCCTGGAACTCCTTCCCTCTCCACATATGCCAGATCATCACTCTCTCCACCTTCATAGCTTTTCAAGTTCACATTTTCTCCGAGAGGTCTTCCCAGATTAAGGCCTTTTTTCCCTGGATTGCTCTCCCTTTTGAGTCATCTATGCACTTCTATCTGTGACCTTTGGACATTTCCTTTAGACTATAAACTCGTTGTGGGCAGGAAATGTATCAGGTATACTGTAATATTATACTCTCCCAGTGCTTAGTACAGTGCTGTGCACACAGTAAACTCTCAATAAATATGATTGATTATGGTATTTCTTAAGTGCTTACTATGTGTCAAGCACTGCTGTAAACACTGGGATTGATACAAGGTAATCAGGTTACCACATAGGGCTCAAAGTCTTAATACCCATTTTACAGATGAGGCACAGAAAAGTGAAGTGACTTGCCCAAGTTCATACAGCAGACAAGTGGAGTCAGGATCAGAACCCAGCTCCTTCTGACTTCTTTCTGACATTACATGCTAAGCCCGTCAAACGGCAGGGACTGTCTCTATCTGTTGCCGACTTGTTCATTCCAAGCGCTTAGTACAGTGCTCTGCACATAGTAAGCGCTCAGTAAATATTATTGAATGAATGAATGAACATGCAAAGCAATGCTCTAATCATTGGGCTAGATACAATATAAATCAAGCAGATGCAGCCCCTGTCCCATAAGGGGCTCCACAGTCTAAGAGGGAGGAAGAACGGGTATTTTATCCCCATTTTAG
The DNA here is from genome assembly GCF_004115215.2 of Ornithorhynchus anatinus. Classification (NCBI taxonomy): domain Eukaryota; kingdom Metazoa; phylum Chordata; class Mammalia; order Monotremata; family Ornithorhynchidae; genus Ornithorhynchus; species Ornithorhynchus anatinus. Next base: position 120,818,212 of record NC_041731.1, on the reverse strand, counting down.
GCACAGAAGAGTTAAATGATTTGCTCAACATCACCTAGTAGACAAGTGGCAGGGCTGAGGTTAGGAACCAGATTCTCTGACTCCCTGACCCGTGCTCTAGCCACTGGGACATGCTGATTCTTTTGAAACATATGAGACTTTACTTCCCTAAATTACTAAGTAATGGGTCAGATCTAAGTCCTATATTCCTGGTGCTCCAGTCTCAGGGGTCAAGGCTGGGGTGGGTTTACAGGTCCAGTTGGTGCACCACGGGGCCTCCTCAATTATTATTATGGTATTTGTTAAGGGCTTACTATGTGCCAGGCACTGTACTAAGCATTGGGGTGGATACAAGCAAATAGAATTGGACACAGTCTCTGTCCCATGTGGAGCTCACAGTCTCAATCCCCATTTTACAGATGAATTAGCCGAGGCACAGAAAAGCAAAGTGACTTGCCCAAGGTCATACAATCTGGCTCGTTGCTCTTCTTCCCTCTCCCTGCCCCAGAGCACTTATGTATATATGTATATATATATATATATATATAGATATATTTGTCTCTCTTTATTTGTTTATTGTATTTTCCAAGTGCTTAGTACGGTGCTCTGCACACAGTAAGTACTCAATAAATATGATTGATTGATTGATTCATTCATTGGCTCTCCTACTCTAGTAAAAAAGCTCTGTCCCACCTATAATTATTGTATGTAGGAGATAGAGTTGGGAGTCATCAATTAAACAATGACTAATGTTTATTGAGCCCTTTACTTGGAAGAGTAGAATAGAGTTAGTAAGCATGATCCTTGCCCTAAAGAGTTTACAGTCCAGCAAAGGAGACGGACACTAAAATAAATTTCAGGAAGCAGGTAGGAAGATGAAACAGAGTTTGAAATATACACACAAGTGTTCCCAGGTCAGGAGGTAGTATCTAAGTGCTTAGGGGGAGCAGAAGTGCTGAAGTGATGGTTTGGGGGGAAATAGTGTGGGGAGGAGGTGGGGCCGGGCGGGGCGGAGATGAGATATTAATCAGGAAAGGTTTCCTGGAGGAGATGTGATTTCAGAGGGGCTTTCTGTGAGGAAGCTGATGTGATAACTAAGTAGGGGTATGGCAAGTGCTGGCAAGTGCTTACAGTTTTCTAGACTGTAAGGTCCTCTAGCCTTGTAAGCTCTTTGGGAGCAAGAAGCATGTCTACTAATTCTGTTGTACTGGACTCTCCCAAGCGCTCATACAGTAAGCCCCTGCTAAATACCAATCACCACCCGATGAACTTCCTCCCAACCACAGCACAAATGGTATTTTTTAAGCGCTTACTATGTACCAGGCATCGTACTAAGTGCTGGGGTAGTTACAAACCAATCAGGTCGATTAGTCCATATCCTACATGGAGCCTCATAGTCTAATCCCCATTTTACAGATTTTACAGGCCTCTTGAGAGGCCTAAATCCCTGGGTTCATCTTCCTGGTGGTCATTTCAGGGGTCACAGAGTATAAGGTCAGGGGAAACAGAGACATGAAGGAGAAAGGGAATTGGAGGAGGAAAAGGTATTTACTGTCTTCGTAGTACCATCACTTTCTGCTCCTCCCATGAGGAAAGACTGGTATAATCTCGGTCAGCTACTTATTTAAAGGTCCTCTGCCCCGAGAGGGTCAGTGGACAGATTCACACATTTCACTGAAACCAGGACCTCTGATCACCTTCCCATGATCACAGAGAAGGTGACACCCTCCTTCGCAGCTGAAGGCTGTGAGTCTAAATCAGATTCTAAAACCCTTTTTTTTTTTTTAAATGATACTTGGTACGTGCTTACTAAGTGCCAGGCTCTGTACTAATCACTGAAGTAGATACAAGCTACATCCAACCTGAATCCCGTCTATGTCTCATGTGGGGCTCACCATCTTATTCCCCATTTTACAGGTGTGGTAAATGAGGCACAGAGAAGTGAAGTGACTAGCCCAAGGTCACAGAGCAGATTAGTGGCAGAGCTGGGATTAGAACCCAGGTCTTCTGACTCCCAGGCCCGGGCTCCTTCCACTAGGCCACGCTGCTTCTTGGGAGCTGCTAGAACTAGGAAGATCTCCCTTCCTCTTGCCTTTTCTCTTTCCCCTTCTCTCCTTTCTCTACTCCTCATTGTGGGCAAAAAAGCTCTTTATCCTATTTGGATTGTTGAAAAAAAGACATTTTAAAACTCAGAATGAGGAGGAACTTTCATTTGACCAGAAGGCGAATGCTAGAATTTTTTTTGGATTGTTGAGATGACTGGCATTCATGTAATTTATTACTACTGAAGCTTTCCCATGGTTCATACTTCTAAATCAAGTATACTTCTATCTAGTTGCCATTGTTTTTACGAGATGTTCTTCCCCTTGACTCTGTTTATTGCCATTGTTCTCGTCTGTCCGTCTCCCCCGATTAGACCGTAAGCCCGTCAAACGGCAGGGACTGTCTCTATCTGTTGCCGACTTGTTCATTCCAAGCGCTTAGTACAGTGCTCTGCACATAGTAAGCGCTCAATAAATACTATTGAATAAATGAATGTTTTCTCTGGTTTTTGTTTCCCCTCATTATTTTAATGGCATTTGCTAAGCACTTACTATGTGCCAGGCACTATATTAAGACCTGGAGAAGATGATGGTAATAATAATAATTATAATAGTAGTACTTGCTAAGCGCTTACTGTATACCAAGCACTCTTTTCAGTATTAGGGTAGATGCACGGTAATCAGGTTGTCCTACTTAATAATAATGTTGGTATTTGTTAAGCGCTTACTATGTGCCGAGCACTGTTCTAAGCGCTGGGGTAGACATAGGGGAATCAGGTTGTCCCACGTGGGGCTCACAGTCTTAATCCCCATTTTACAGATGAGGGAACTGAGGCACAGAGAAGTGAAGTGCTTAGGGCTCACCGTCTTAATCCCCTTTTTACAGATGAGGTAACTGAGGCATAGAGAAATTAAGTGACTTGCCCAAGATCGCACAGCAGACACTTGGCAGAGTTGGGATTAGAACCCAGGTCCTCTGACTCTCATGCCTGTGCTCTTTCTATTAGGTCACATTGCTTCCCTGCCACTCCCTACGTCACCTTCTTGGGAACAGGAACTGATTTTTTTGTGTGGCTTTATTGTACCTAGTGCAGGGCTCTGTCCAGCAAAAGCACAGATAATTGTTGATGACGTTGCCCACTTTGATGTGAGCGCTTCCAGGATCTGGGAGACAGAAGGGTGGTTGCAGAAGGAAGGCATAATATGCTTCTCCCCAGAACAAATCTCCTTGGTCTTTTGTGTCTTGGGATTTTTAACTTTCTGCAGATGTTTCAATGACCTTCCAAGGACCCTGAGTCCACTGCTCTCTGGCCCTGTCTGACCTCCCTTCTTCCCCCTCTAGACTGTAAGCTTCTTGTGGGCAGGGAATGTGTCTGTTAATCGTTATACTGTACACTTATTACAGTGTTCTGCACACCGTAAGTGCTCAAAAAATATGATTGGCTTACTGACTGACTCTCTTGAAGAATCTGGACTAGTTTGAAGAAGGTCCTTATGGTCCTGGTAAATTACAATGAGGAGTTTAGCTAAACCAACCCCGTGCTAATCACCTTGGACTATATCAAGGTCACTGGGTTCTGCTATGGCTGCTGGCTTCCTGGAGTGATTTTTCATTTAGAAAGAAATAATCTTAATAATAATAATGAATAATAGTTATGGTGCTTGTTAAGTACTTACTATGTCCCAAGAACTGTTTTAAGTGCTGGGGTAGAAACAGGTTAATCTGATTGGACAGAGTCCTTGTCCCATATGGGGCTCACAGTCTTCATCCCCATTTTACAGATGAGGTAACTAAGGCACAGAGAAGGGAGTGACTTGCCACAGAGAAGCGAGTGACTTGCCCAAGCTCACACAGCAGACAAGTGGTGGAACCGAGATTAGAACACAGATCCTACTGACTACTAAGCCATGCTGCTTCCCACTCAGGCTGCTTTCCAAAGGAAAGGGAAAGGGGACGAGTGTTGAGCCCCAGATGGGACGGGGGCTGAATTCAATCTGCTTTTCTCGTATCTATTCCAGTGCCTAGTACAGTGCTTGGGACATAATAAGCGCTCAGTAATCACCATAAATATTATTTAGTAGCAAAGACTTTGCAAGGATATTTAAACCATGTAGGTTATTTTATTATTGTTAACTTTTTATTCCAAAATGTACATCTTGGGTTAAAGGTGACCTCGAAAGACTAATTTGACGAATTACCAGAGAAGAATGCAAGAAGGAAGGAGTGCCTTATGAAAGTATCTGTGGATGAAACTCCAGGACTCGAAGAGGCTGAGGGGAATTTTAAAGCATAGTATCTTTTAGGGTAAGTTTGGTCACCATATCTCACATAAAACAGTTCTTGCTGAGCTGTTGGAGATCACACCTATTGCCTGTGACAGAAAAATGGCAGCTCTCTGGGTATGTGTTACCAATTTCTTTTTAAATGGAATCATGGGAGCCAACTCCACAGGGGTCTTGGGGGGAGAACTTTTGGAGGAGCGGGAGCGGAGAGGGAAGGTATGGACCCTACAGCTGTTTGAACTGGATTCCCTAGACTTGGATCAAACCAAAATTTTCCAGGACTGAAAATATTCCAGAATGGTAGCTTTTCTGCCCTGTTTTACCATTTTGAATCCTTCATTCATTCAATCATATTTATTGGGCGTTTACTATGTGCAGAGCACTGTACTAAGCGCTTGGAATTTATAATTCAGCAACAGATAGAGACAATCCCTGCCCAACAACGGGCTCACAGTCTAAACGGGGGAGACAGACAACAAAACGGAACAAAACAAAACAAGTAGTCTGGCATCAATATCATCAAGATAAATGGAATCATAGATTTATACACATCATTAATGAATTAGAGTAATAAATAATATATACAAATTTGCACAAATGCTGTGGCGAGGGGAAGGGAGAAGAGCAGAGGGCTGGAGAAGGGGATGGGGAGGGGAGGAGGAGCAGAGGAGGGAAGGGAGGGCTCAGTCTGGGAAGGCCTCCTGGAGGAGGTGAGATCTCAGTAGGGCTTTGAAGAGGGGAAGGGAGTTATTTTGGCCGATGTGAGGAGGGAGGGCATTCCAGGTCAGCGGTAGGATGTGGGCCGGGGGTCAACTCAGTCCCCAACACAGCCAGCTTTGCCAAGTGGAGTCAGAAGACCAGCATTCTAATCCCAGCTCCACCACTAGCCTGCTTTCCGGTCTTGGGAAAGTCATTTCTCTTTCTCTTTGCCTCAGTTTCCTCATCTGTAAAATGGGGATTAGATTTGGTGCCCCTTGGAGGAAAGGGACTGTTTCCGATTTGATTATTATCTATCTACCCCAGTGCTTAGTACAGTGCTTGGCACATAGGGAATGCTTAACAAATCCCACAGTAATTACATAAACTGACATGCCTAATGCCTTCCTTTCTCCTCCCCATGCCACGCATTCTAAATGAGAAGTTGGCACCACTGACTAGAATATTCATTTATGTAGGCGAGGGTGATGGTGCTTTTCGTTTTAAAATAAAGTGGGAAAGTTTTTTCATGAGAACAGGTCCCATCACGCTGAGACAGCCTCCAAGTTTACTTCAAAGAGAGGGATTCATATGGAAGACCAGAGACTTCATTCCAGCAAGAGACTCGGACTTATCCAGAAAGGATTTGCCACGATGGAAAGGATTAAATTGAGTGCTTGGGTCTGAAAATCACATTAATTGCCTCGTGGCTGGCTTGCTTAGGGTTGATGAATGGCTTCTGACCTTGTCACACATCTAATTGCCAGTAAAAAGCACAAGCTCCAACAACTGTACGTTCCCTGACTGATCTGTGGTTCCGCCTGTGACATCCTGACCAGGAGATCAGGGCTGCACACCAAAATACCATCATCCCTTATATCGTTCGCACAGCCTGCCCTCTCAGCCACGGGACTAAAGCTATCTCCCTGGAATGAGCAGGAGCAAGAGCACAGCACAGGTCCTGACTCTCATTTTGAACGTACGCATGCTTTTTTCCCCCTTTTGCCAGGAAATGGGGGACTGTCATTAGATTTCTTCTAAGAGTTGCCTCAGATCGCAGAGACATAGTAGGGTTTAGGAATTCTCTTGGAATTCTGAGTGCCAAGGAGCAAGAAGAACCCTCCCCTTCCTTTCCCCAAAACTTAACACTGATACTGTTCTGCCTAAACCAAAGAAAGTTGAGAAAAATCGGCTTATCATGATTACTACCGAGTATCATTTGGTTAAGCGCTTAGTACAGGGCAAGCGCTTAGTACAGTCCTCTGCACACAGTAATAATGATTGGCATTTGTAAAGCGCTTACTATGTGCAAAGCACTGTTCTAAGTGCTGGAGAGGATAACAAAGTGATCAGGTTGTACCACGTGAGGCTCGCGGTCTTAAACCCTATTTTACAGATGAGGTAACTGAGGCCCGGAGAAGTGAAGTGACTTGCCCAGAGCCACACAGCTGACAAGGAAGCGCTCAATAAATACGACTGAATGAATCAATGATTTGGAAGAGGAAACAACACACTGATTGCCATGAAAAGCCCCTCCCTCAACTTCCTGATAAGAAATGGGCAAAGTGGGAGGAGCAGAGTCACAAATGATAGTAGCCACTCTGTATGGTCTCCAAACACTGAGTTCCTCACCCTTATATGGACCATAACTTAGACTGTGAGCCCCTTGTGGGGCAGGGACTGTGTCCGACTTGAAGTCAAAGCAATGCTTGACACGTAGTATGTGCTAAACAAATATTATTATACATTATTATATAATAATATATATTATATTATCATATTATTTGTTTAGCAATATTTAACAGTAGCAATATTCCCTCCTGGAAGCCTTACCATGACAGTCAAATGTTTGCAACAAGGGTGCTTTCAAGCACACAGTAAGTGCTCGTAAATATGATGGATTGCTGTCTTTAAAGAGAATCACTCCTTAAACCGTGGCCTTGAAGGTCTTGCCCTCTCACAGCCTGTCTAACATTTTCCTACCAAATACTGGGTTCTAATCCCATCTCGGCCTCTTGTCTGCTGTGTGACCTTGGGTAAGTCACTACACTTCTCTAGGCCTCAGTTACCTCATCTGTAAAATGGGGACTGGGACTGTGAACCTCATGTGGGACACGGACTGGGTCCAACCTGATTAGCTTGTATGTGCCCCAGCCCTTAGCATTTAATCAAATTTACTGAGTGCTTACTGTGTGCAGAGCACTGTATTAAGCCCTTGGGGGAGTATGATATAACAATAAACAGACGCATTCCTTGCCCACAGCCAGCTTACAGTCTAGAGGTGGGGAGTCAGACAGTAATATAATGGGAAGCAGCGTGGTTCAGTGGAAAAAGCACTGGATTGGGGGTCAGAGCTCACGGGTTCGAATGCCGGCTCTGCCACTTGTCAGCTGTGTGACCGTGGGCAAGTCACTTTACTTCTCTGTGCCTCAGTTACCTCATCTGTAAAAATTGGGATGAAGACTGTGAGCCTCACGTGGGACAACCTGATTACCCTGTATACACTCCAGCGCTTAGAACAGTGCTCTGCCCATAGTAAGCGCTTAACAAATACCAACATTATTAATATAAATAAATGAATTACAGACATGTACTTCAGTGCAGTGGGTCGGGGGGGGTGGTGAATACAGGGAGCAAGTCGGGGCGACGCAGAAGGGAGTGGGAGAAGTCAAGGAAGGCCTCTTGGAGGAGGTGTGTCCAACAAAACTTTGAAGGAGGAGAGTGATTATCAGAGAAAGACAGACATTAGAGTTTTTCTTAGTGAACGAAAATGCAGAGAAGATAATTACAGTTACTGCCTCTGATGTCAGTGGAAAGTCAGTAACTAGACTAACTCCTCTTCTAACCCTAACCCTTGCACTGTGCTAATAGCGGTGTAAGATCAGTCACCCAGTGAGTGCTTACCGTTTGCACAGCACCGTACTAAGCATTTGGGAGAATACAATAGCATTAGTCAGGACTAGCTCTGGTTTTAGAGTTTACAATCTAGTGGGTTAAGTTACTGTAAATCTTCCTGAATAATGTCTCTTCAAAGTCGGTGTCATAACCAAGGAGGCACGGAGGAGACACGTTAAAGGACGCCGCTCTTCAATGCTCTGGCTTCTTCCTGCACATCTCCTGTGGGAGGACACGTGCTCTGACTTGGCTGCAGTTTTCTTTCAGGAGGTCGTCTCAGAAGCACTGAGGCCGGGCCCTGGCTCCAGCCCCACCGAGCAGCTTCCCCGGGGAGCCAGGATCATCTAGCTGCTAAACATAGGTCTCTAACTAAAATAGCACAAACTGGTAAGGGGAGAGGGAGGGCAGGGAGATGAGACGGAGGATGAATCATCGTGTTCTGCCCAATCAGCCTGGGGAAGAGAAATGTGTTTTTGGAATGGGCTCGTTTTCAGGCAGAACGGAGCTAAGATGGAGCAGGGATACGGATCGATTTTCTTGTTTTCCGTGTTCATTTTCATTGAGCTGAGGTTCGATTTCTCCTAAGTCACAGGAAAACATTTTTTGCACACTTGACTCTTTAGTGTTTCTATTAACGGTGCCAGCTCGTTATTTTCCTCTTGACCTTTGGGCCGAATCCCTTCTCCTGCTCTGGAAAAACACCTCCTCTCCATTAGACTGGAAATACATTTCTTTAATCGCATATTGTTTTCCTTCAGATTCAAACTCGAACACTTCTTGGCACATCCCACTTGGTTATTCTCCGTGTGTGTGTGTGTGTGTGTGTGTGTGTGTGTGTGTGTGTGCGCGCGTCAGTGTTTCGGTTATTCTCAGAATGGATTTCGGCTTGGAGAACTTCAAGGAGAAAGGCAGCCTGGCTTGGGAGAAGGAGCATAGGAATCAGGAGGCCTAGTTTCTAATTCTGGCTCTGCCATCTTTCTTTTATGGTATTTAATAAGAGCTTACTGTGCCAGACAGTTTGCGAAGCACTGGGGTAGATGCAAGCTAGTCAGGTTGGACGCAATTCCTGTCCCACCTGGTGCTCATGGTCTTAACCCTATTTTACGGACGAGGTAACTGAGGCAGAGAGAAATTAAATGACTTACCCAAGATTCATTCATTCAATCGTATTTATTGAGCACTTATTACGTGCAGAGCACTGTACTAAGCACTTGGGAAGTACACTGCAGCAACAGATAGAGACAGTCCTTGCCCACAGTGGGCTCACAGTCTAGAAGGGGGGAGACGGACATCAAAACAAGTCAACAGACATCAGTAGCATCGTTATAAATAAAAAGAATTATAGATATATGCACATCATTAATAGAATAGAATTATAATTATAAGATCACAGATCAGGCAAGATTAGAACCCAGGTCCTTCTGATTCCTAGGCCTGTGCTCTATCTACTAGGCTGTGCTGCTTCTAATAATAATAATAATTGTGATCTTTATTAAGCGTTTATTATGCTCCAGGCACTGTTCTAAGCACTGAGGCAGATACAAGCTAATCAGGTTGGACACAGTCCCTGTCCCAAGGAGGACTCGGTGTCATAGTCTCCATTTTACAGATGAGGGAACTGAGGAACAGAGAAGTTAAGAGACTTGCTCAAGGTCACTCGGCAGGTGTGGTGGAGCAAGAATTAGAATCTATGTCCTTTTGACTTGCAGGCCCATGCTCTTTCCACTAGACCACACAGTTTTTGCCTTCTGTGTGACTTTGGGCCACTTACTAAACTTCTCTCTGTCTGTGTTTCCTCATCATTAAATTGGGGAAAAGATGCCTACTCTCCCTTCCTCTTAGACTGTAAGTCTCATGTGGGACACGGACTCTGTCCAACCTATTTATTTTTTATCTACCTCAGCAGTTAACCCAGTGCTTGTCACATAAGTGCTTAAATAAATCCATCGTTATTAGTACTCATTCCTTAGTCCAAATGTTTTCCATCCAATACTCATATCCGAACGATGTTGGACATAGCAGTTTTAAGGCTTTAATAATCATAATAATGTTGGTATTTGTTAAGCGCTTACTATGTGCAGAGCACTGTTCTAATCGCTGGGGAAGATACAGGGTATAATCAGGTTGTCCCACGTGAGGCTCACAGTTAATCTCCATTTTACAGATGAGGGAACTGAGGCACAGAAAAGTGAAGTGACTTGCCCCCAGTCACACAGCTGACAAGTGGCAGAGCCTGGATTCGAACCCATGACCTCTGGCTCCCAAGCCCAGGCTCTTTCCGCTGAGCCATGCTGCTTCTCTTTATAATGTCCTTAAATAGTATTTTGAAAGCACCCCCATTATACAAGATTTAGTAATGAGATAGGCATTTTTAATACATAAAACATTTCTTTGTGGCATTTAAAATTGTACAGAATTATGAGCAAACCTGAAACTGCAGTGAGAGAAAGCAGGTATTTTTCTTTCCTGGTGGGGTGACTTAGAAAGCTACATCTTGACGGTAGAATGATGGGAAGCAGCTTTTCATTTTCTCCTTCATTCACGTTACTCCAGTTTATGCTCATCATGAAGGGGAAAGTCCCACTGTCTCTTGTCTGCAGAGTATTCATTTCCAAATCTGACCATCTGAGGAGACTGACAGGTGATCCTTGGACTATGTCCCCTAGAACGGGGGCTGAGTAAGAGTAGATGCCCCACTGAAGTTCCTTCCTTCCTTCCCTTCCCTTCCTTCCCTTCCTTCCCTTCCTTCCCTTCCTTCCCTTCCTTCCCTTCCCTTCCTTCCTATCTTTCCTTTCCTTTCCTTTCCTTTCCTTTCCTTTCCTTTCCTTTCCTTTCCTTTCCTTTCCTTTCCTTTCCCTTCCCTTCCCTTCCCTTCCCTTCCCTTCCCTTCCCTTCCCTTCCCTTCCCTTCCCTTCCCTTCCCTTCCCTTCCCTTCCCTTCCCTTCCCTTCCCTTCCCTTCCCTTCCTTCCTTCCTTCCTTCCTTCCTTCCTTCCTTCCTTCCTTCCTTCCTTCCTTCCTTCCTTCCTTCCTTCCTTCCTTCCTATAATAATAATATTCATTCATTCATTCATTCATTCAATCAGCAACAAATAGAGGCAATCCCTGCCAAGTAATGGGCTCATAGACTAGAAGGGGAGAGACAGACAACAAAACAAAACCAAACAAGTAGACGGGCAGTTCTGAATCTGAAGTTCAGATCATGGCACCGATATTTATCTGGGAAGAGAGCACGGCACTAACTGTTTGGGAAAGTATAGTAGAAGAAGCAGAGAAGCAGCTTGGCTCAGTGGAAAGAGCCCAGACTTGGGAGTCAGAAGTCATGGCTTCGAATCCCGGCTCTGCCACTTGTCAGCTGGGTGACTGTGGGCGAGTCATTTAACTTCTCTGTGCCTCAGTTACCTCATCTGTAAAATGGGGATTAAGAGTGTGACCCTCAAGTGGGACAACCTGGTTACCCTGTATCTACCCCAGCGCTTAGAACAGTGCTCTGCACATAGTAGGCACTTAACAAATACCAACATTATTATTATTAGAAGCAAAACAGATATTTTCTGTGTAGTAGTAATCAATCAGTTGTATTTATTGAGTGCTTACTGTGCACAAAGCACTGTGCTAAGTGCTTGGGAGAGTACAATATAACATTTAGTAGGTATGTTACCTGCCCAGTGAGCTTACAGTCTAGTAGTAGTACTAGTAGATGTGGTTTGCTTTTTTTAATTAAGTGCTCACTATGTGCCACACACTGTACTGGGAAAAACAATGCATAGATGAGATATCCATGATTCCTGACCTCAAAGGGCTCACAATCCAACAATAAAAGTGGGGAGGGGGAAGGAAACAGCACGGCCTAGTGGACAGAACATGGGCCTGGGAGTCCGAAGGACCTGTGTTCGAATTCTGGCTCCACCGTAAGTCTGCTGTGTGACGTTGGGCGAGTCACTCCACTTCTCAGGACCTGAGTGACCTCATCTGTAAAATGGAAATGAAGACTGTGATCCCCATGCAGGACAGGGACTGCGTCCAACCTACTTTACTTGTATCAATCCCAGTGCTTAGAACAGTGCTTGGCACATAGTAAGTGCTTACCAAATACTATTATTATTATTATTTTGGCAACAGAGAGGTAAGGAAAGACAAACAAAGAGAAATAGTTTGGCTTGGTAGATAGAGCACAGGCCTGGGAATCAGAAGGACCTTGTTTCTAATCCTTATATTTCTACTTGTCTGTTGTGCGACCATGGGCAAGTCACTCTACTTCTTGAGGCCTCGGTTACCTCTTCCGTAAAATGGGGATTAAGACTGTGTGGGACATGGACTGCATCCAACCCGATTAGCTTGTATCTACCCCAACAGAGTACAGCGTGTGGCAGATAGTAAGCGTTTAACAGAAACCGTAAAAAAATCAATCCGCTGCTTACTGTGCGTGAAGCATTATTCTAAGCATTCGGGAAAGCGCTTAACTTGTGCTTGTGCCTTAGTTTCCTTAATGGCAAAGTGGGGATTTAATACCTGTCTCTCCCTCTTACTTGGACCCTGAGGCCTGTGTGGGACAGGGACCGTATCCTACCTGATTAACTTTTATCTAGCCCAGTGCTTAGAATAACGTTTGAGTCAGAGTAAGCTCTGTAATACCATTCAAAAAACTGTAAAAGATAGGAAGGTGCACTGCCTATGACCGAGTCCTTCCCGGGACGGAGCAGGGGATGACGGGAATCTAGGGGTCCCCAGGGAAGAGGGTCCCTTCTGGAATGCCAGACCCCAGGATTCGGGAGCAGGGAGAGCCGAGGAATGTCTGACTGCAGATGCCAGAGGCCTTCCCGGAGCTTCCGAGGAATTAAAATCTGACGGCGTTGGATCCACCCCAGGGTTTAGCCCAGACACAACTGAAGTGTTCGTTCAGGCAGACTTCTGCAGTGATAATGTTGTTTTCTAGCTTAGTGGAAAAGAGCCAGTACTAGGAATCAGGAGACCAGGGTTCTAATGCCAACTCTGTCACTTGGCTTGGCCAGTCATTTCACTTCTCTGTTTCTTAGTCTCCTCATCTATAAAATGGGGATTAAGCTGAGAAGCGGCGTCGCCTTGAAGATAGAGCAAGGGCCCGGGAATCAACAGGACCTGGGTTCTAAGCCTGACTCCACCACTTGTCTGATGTGTGAGCTTGGGTAAGTCACTTCACTTCTCTGAGCCTCAGTTACCTCATCTGTAAAATGGGGGTTGAGACTGTGAACCCTATGAGGGACATGGACTGTGTCCAATCCCGTTACCTTGTATCTACCCCAGAGCTTAGTACAGTGCCTAGCATAGAGTAAGCTCTTAACAAATAGCATAAAAAAACCCAACTTCTTCTCTCTCCCACTTAGACTGTGGACTCTGCGTAGGAGAGGGTCAGCATCAAATCTGGTTGCACAGTTTCTGCCCTAGTGCTTAATATAGTGCTTGGTTTACAATAAGCACTCATTTATTATTATTATTATTATTGATACTATTACTACTATTACTAATAGTAATGATCTTGTTATTTAACATTACTCCTTGAAGCTGGGAACCTCCAGCCTAGTAAACCTCCCACCATGCTTGACTTGGCTCCGGCAAGTTAAAAGAAGTCTGCCTTAATTCCTATATTCCTATTTCAATTAAGAATAGAAGTCTGAAATTAATTCACTCCCCGGAGTTTGCACTCTTACACCCCTAATCCCCAAATAAATGCTCATTATCCTTACTACATAGTTTCTAGTTAGAGGTGAAAAAGATGCAGCATGGCTTAGTGAATAGATCACAGGCTTGGGAGTCAGAAGGTCCTGGGTTCTAACCCTGACTCTGCCACATTTCTGCTGTGTGACCTTGAGCAAGTCACTTTGCTTCTCTGGGCCTCGGTTACCTCATCTGTAAAATGGAGATTAAGAGTGTGGGCCCCATGTGGGACAGGGACTGTGTCCAACCTGATTACCTTGTATCTACCCCAGGGCTTAGAACAGAGCTTGGTGCATAGTAAGCACTCAACAAGTACCATAGTTATTATTTATTATTCAAAAATGCAGTATATGAACACAATACAATACAAATGCAACGTACTTGCAAGGAAAGACTCTCTGAGCCCCCATTGAGAGTATAACTCTGAAAAACAAAAAGAGCCAGGGAGAAAACAAAAAAAAACCACACAAAAACTCTAGTTGAGTAAGTAGCAACCTGAACACAGGCAAATTAATGGAACATTCCAAACATGTCTCGGGAAAGCAATTATTATAAACCCTGCATCCAGAAACTAAGCTCATAAAACAGATCTCCAAATCCCATCTAGAAGCAAAAGATTACATTGGGACCTCTCGGTCATCTGCCTTTTGCTATAATCAACCTTCAGCTAGAAGGTTAAAGTGATAAAGGACGATGCAGAATTAGCATCCACAGTGGAAAAATTTCCTTAGCTGCGGCCAAAACGTAAGGCCTGTTCAGTGCTGTAAATGCAGCTTAGGTTTTCAGATAAGCTTCTTGCCACTTGACACAAGTGACTGTTTTTGTCTTACTCTCTCTGTGATTTTCCATTACTTGCATTACAGAATTTGCCTTGGGGATTTGGCTTATTCAGTGATCGTGCCATCTGGGGAATGGAGAGGCCGAGCCCCATGTTTTGCAGATGGAAATTTGAGTTCTAATCCCAGTTTAGGCAGAACTGGCTCTGTGACCTTGGGAATGTCCTTCACGCTTTGCCTCTCTAGAAGATGAATGGCAATCTTGACCGGATTCTTTTAGGTATCATCTGTCGCTTGCCAAGAGGTACATGAACATTAATTTGAATATCACTAAACCTCTCCTGGGTTGTAGAATAAATCTTCATAACTTTTAAAGACAAAGACTGATCTATAGTCTTTCCCGTAAGAATTATAAATAGTATCAAAACTGTTCCTTGGAAAATTACATCGCTCAGTAGTATTGATCGAACATTCGATCTGTGCAGAGCACTGTACTAAATGCTAGCTGTTTAGCTAACGCATCATATTCGGATCATTTCCTTTATTGTAGAAACAATCAATCAATAATCAATCAATCGTATTTATTGAGTGCTTACTACGTGCAGAGCACCGTACTAAGCACTTGGAAGAGCACAGTGCAATAGAGCTAGCAGACATTTTCCCTGCCCACAGTGAGCTTACAGTTTAGAATGTCAGATATGAAAGTACCATTTGATTGTCACGCTCAGTAAACGGCTTTGATTAAATGTCCCTTTAAATACCCCTCTAGACCGTAGACTCTTTGTGTACTAAGCTCATTTAGTACTGTGGAAATCACAGTAAGCGCTCAATAAAAATGATTGAATTCATTCAATGGCATTTATTGAGCGCTTACTATGTGCAGAGCACTGTACTAAGCGCTTGGAATGTACAAATCGGTAACAGATAGAGAAGGTCCCTGCCCTTTGACAGGCTTACGGTCTAATCGGGGGAATGAATGAATGAAGTTGTGGGCAGGAACGTGTCTACCAACTCTCGTGCACTGTGCTCTCCCAAACACTTAGTCCAGTGCTCTGCACGCAGTAAATGCTCAATAAATAAGATCGATCGATCGACTGAATGATTGAATGGGTGCCTCTCAAAAACAAGTTTGTCGGCCCAAACTTTCTTAGAGGATAACTGGGTTCTTGATTTAAGAGAGAAAGGTATTAAGAGAGCAGTTCTATCCTTGCCCCAACAATCCAAAGGAGCCATTTCCCATAATATGTTCACCGTAGGAGAGGAACGGAAGAGCCACCTCTAAACTGTGGATTCATCTTGCTTGGTATCACCATTGGAAAGTTCATAAAATATGGTTCGAATGACATCATTGGGCACACTGGGTATCTGCTGGGTGAATTTAGCCTACTGTGTCTTTGTTTCCACTGGATTCTAGGCCTCTCCTGAAAGAGTGCTAGGGCATGTCACTGATGAACCAGGCAACTTTTTTTCAGAGGAGGACTTTAGTGTCCCAAAGCACCCCAAACATAAGGAAGGAGTAAAATAATTGTAGATCTATGCCTCAAAAGGTCATTTAAGCAACCAAGGTGATATCTTAGAGAAGCAGCGTGGTTCAGTGGAAAGAGCATGGGCTTGGGAGCCAGAGGTCATGGGTTCGAATCCCAGCTCTGCCACTTGGCAGCTGTGTGACTGTGGGCAAGTCACTTCACTTCTCTGGGCCTCAGTTCCCTCATCTGTAAAATGGGGATTAAGACTCTGAGCCTCATGTGGGACAACCTGATTACCCTGGATCTACCCCAGCGCTTAGAACAGTGCTCTGCACATAATAAGCGCTTAACAGATACCAACATTATTATTACATTATTATATCTACTACTGTATTCTTATTTATGGCTTAGTATTGACAGTATCTTCTGGGACTGTGGTTCATTCATTCATTCAATCGTATTTACTGAGCACTTAATGGGTAACGAGCACTGAAGTAAGCGCTTGGAAGAGTACATTTCAACAATAAACAGACACATTCCCTGCCCACAATGCTGTCCAAAGCTCAAATAATCAATCAATCAGTCGTATTTAGTGAAAGCTTACTGTGTGCAGAGCACTGTACAAAACGCTTAGGAGAGTACAGTATAGCAGAGTTGGTAGATGTCTTCCAGAATAAATGGCTGGTATCCAGCTGGTTTGCAGTTTGAAGTAGACTCTGCAGATCTTTTGATTAATTTTGTACATTTTGCCTGTGCCAAGCATCCTGTTTGCAGTTAAAAAAGTGTCAGTATCAGTAGCTGTTTAATCAATCCTGATGTTCTGATTTATCTTCAGCAAGTTTGGGGCCTGAGTTGAGTGGAGAGAAGGTTTCTCTGTGTCTGACCCCCCAGGAAGGAGACTTTCTACTCTTTGGAGAATCATAGGACTGAGAGACCCTTCGAAGTCATCTTGTCTGTTCCACTGCTCATCATCATCCAGTGCCATCGAGTCGTTTCCGCGCCACAGCGACTCTGTGGATATATTTTCTCCAGTACGTCCTATCTTCTGCCATCCCTGTAGTCGTTCTGGTATGCATAGCCATAGAGTTTTCTTAATAGAAAATACGGAAGTGGTTTAATAATGTTGGTATTTGTTAAGCGCTTACTATGTGCAGAGCACCGTTCTAAGCGCTGGGGTAGATACAGGGTAAGCAGGTTGTCCCACGTGAGGCTCACGGCCGTAATCCCCATTTTACAGATGAGGTCACTGAGGCACAGAGAAGTGAAGTGACTTGCCCTCAGTCACACAGCTGACAAGTGGCAGAGCCAGGATTCGAACTCATGACCTCTGACTCCCAACCCTGGGCTCTTTCCACTGATCTACGCTGTTTCTCTAAAATATGATAACGATGGTATTTGTTAAGCACTTACTATGTGCCAAGCACTGTTCTAAGCACTGGGGGAGATACAAGTTTATCAGGTTGCCCCTAGTGGGGCTCACAGTCTTCATCCCCATTTTCCAGATGAGGTAACTGAGGCACAGAGAAGTGAAGTGACTTATCCGAAGTCACGCAGCTGACAAGTGGAGGGGCGGGGATTAGAACCCACCACCTCTGACTCCCAAGCCTGGGCTCTTGCCACTAAGCTTCTTCCACACGGTAAAAACGTAAGTCTCGGTCGTTGTCTTTGGTCACTTGATCATCGGCCTTTGACTCTTTCCAATGCTGCTGCTGCCCAGCGCAGGTGAATCAGCTTTGACGCTTTGGCTTAGACCTTTCTCCACCCTGGATAACCCTGACGAGTTAATATCTTTCAAAGGCATAAGCTTCTTTAGCGCAAGCAAACTCTCCTGCCATAATAAAACATTGATTCATAGGAGAGTGTCTCCAACTAGGGATAAACTATTTCACATCCTAAAAATTCCGATTTAGCAGGAAATCAATGAATCAGATTTCCTGAGCACTTATTGTGGGCAGAGCACAGAAAGTGCTTGGGGATGTTAAACACACTGGAGTTGATAGACACGTTCCCTGCTCACAAGGAGCTTACGGTCTAGAGGGGAGAGCGATAGGATAATTGCTGATCACAACCCCACTAAACTGTCCCCCTTTAGACTAGAGAGAAGCAGCGTGGCTTAGTGGAAAAAGCACAGACTCGGGAGTCAGAGGTCGCGGGTTCTAATCCCAGCTCTGCCGCTTGTCAGCTGTGTGACTTTGGGCAAGTCACTTAACTCCTCTGGGCCTCATCTATAAAATGGGGATTAGGACAGTGAACCCCACGTGGGACAGACTGATTACCTTGTATCTACCCCAGTGCTTGGCACATAGTAAGCGCTTAACAACCCCATCATTGTTATTAAGATCCTTGTGGGCAGGGAATGTGTCCGTTTACTGTCGCATTTAACTCTCCGAAGCGCTTAGTACAGTGCTCTGCGCACGGTACGTGCTCAATAAATAGGACTGAATGAATGAATGAGCATCTCTGTGCTGAATTAGGGACAGTGAAGGGATGGGTTTACATCCTGATGTATTTGGCATCATCCTCCCCTCCTCTTTCTCTCCGCAGACCTATTGTTTGAAGCTGCCTTTGTTCCTTCTCTTTCTCTTTCAAAAATGTGGTCTCTTCATGAGGGCCAATTCCCAGAGCTAAGGTTCAGTGGAGTGTTATCTGAACCTCTTCTGGATGGGAAACGAATTTTTGTAATCTCGCCAACACAGGATGCGTCACTGTAATCTTTATGAAATGTGGAAATACAGATTAAACGGTATTTACGAACCATCCAACATTTGTTTGTAGAGCACAGTCCTGCAATATTTTGTTCAATCTGATTTTAAATTTAGGTCTTTGAAAGGTTTATAAGGAAAGGGATTGTATTCTCCCTTCCGAACCGCTGTATCAGCTAAAATGCCATCCTCCAATCTTTTTCCTCTTGCCTGCCTGATTTAAGACCAGCCCTGATTACATTAACTAGTACCTTCACCACATTATCTCGAAATGCAATATATTATCAGTCTCAGGAAAAAGAAAATGATGCATAATTTAGCATGAAAGGATGACCTGAATTTTTCTAATTTTAAAAGTCCTATTTCTTGTTTTGGAAGATTGTTCTTGTTTTTACCTTATCCAAATTAATGGCTCACCATAAATAATATGCCCTTTATATATAATGACAGAAAGGATTGTTATTGTACTGGAGGAGGGAAAAAAAAAAAAACCCATCTGAAGGGCATTACAAACCATGATATTTATTTAAGGGGAAAAGTCAATAACGCCGTTCCAAGTCAGTGAACATAATTGAAAATCTAGGGTCAAGGAAGTGTATTTCTTTTCCCCTTTAGTAGCAGTGAGAGTCATAGTATTTATTTAGCGCCTTTGCGGTTCGATGTGCTACATTAAGTGCTCAGTGGAATTCCAGTTCCTGTCTTCCAGAAGCGTACAATCTGTTGAAAGTAGATAGACACACAACGAGACATAAAAATATCCATTTAAAGATATGTATGTAGGGGCAGGAATGACCGGAAAGTCTTCTCGTAAGAGGACGGGTTTCATCTGATGGCTGGCAGAGGTAAGGGAAATTTCCGTGTTGGTTCCAGGGCTCTGGAGGTTACAGAATTCCCATGCCAGGGTCTGGAGTTTAAGAAGGAAACGAAGGACCAGGAGTAAGGCCTAGCAGGTAGAGAACGGGCCTGGGAGTCAGAAGGACCTGGGTTTGAATTCCCCCTCTAGATTGCAAGCTCGCTGTGGGCAGGGAATTTGCCTATTATTGTATTGTATTCTCCCGAGCGCTTAGTACAATGTTCTGCACACGTGAAGCACTCAATAAATATAATAATAATGTTGGTATTGGTTAAGCGCTTACTACGTGCAGAGCACTGTTCTAAGCACTGGGGTAGATACAGGGGAATGAGGTTGTCCCACGTGAGGCTCACAGTCTTCATCCCCATTGTACAGATGAGGGAACTGAGGCACAGAGAAGTGAAGTGACTTGCCCACGGTCACACAGCTGACAAGGGGTGATTGAATATATGAGTAATTCCGGCTCCACCTGTCTGCCGTGTGGCTTTGGACAAGTCACTTCAGTTCTCTGCGCCCCAGTTACCTCATCTGCAAAATGGGGATTAACACTGTGTCATGGGACATGGACTGTGTCCAACTTGATTAATTTATATCTACCCCAGAGTTTACTACTGTGCCTGGCACATAGCGCTTAACCAATACCATATAAAAAAAAAAAGGAAAGTGGGGGGAGACCGAAAGTAACTTGTAGTGGCCAAACCTGTGTCCACCCTTATCTCATCTTCCAAAGGATGGAGAGGTGATTCAGGCTGGACCTTCCAAGCAAATTGGCACAAGGCATTTGTTCAGCCCATGCGACTGGACACCGACTGCCCCCTTGTGGAAATCCCCTTCTAATAATAATAATAATAATAATAATGTTGGTATTTGTTAGACGCTCACTACGTGCAGAGCACTGCGCTTCTAGCCCTCCAGTCCCAGATGTAGCCAACCGTGCAGACATCTGAAAATACTTTCGGTGCTAATTGAAATTAAGTAACGAGCCCGGGATGAGATTTGCTCCACCCAGCCAGCCGCTGGAAGGAAATTCCGATGGGGAGAATTTCAAGGAAGAGAGACTGGAGAGGTCCCTTTCCTGTAGTGACATGCGTGGCCTAGTGGGAAGAGCACAGGTCTGGAAATCAGAGATTGTGCGTTCTAATCCCGGCTCCGCCACGTTTCCGCTGTGTGACCTTGGGCAAGTCACTTAACTTCTCTGTGCCTCAGTTCCCTCGTCTGTAAAGTGGGGATTAAGACAGGGACTACCCTAGCACTTAGAACATTGCTTTTGACATAGTGAGCGTTTAACAAATATCACAGTTGTTATTATTAGATGAAATTCTGGGAAGCGGGCGGCCTGAACCCTCCATGTCACGGAGGAGGAAATCTAGAGCAGAGAAAGGGTTTGTGGCCTTAACTCCTAGATCTGGGGTTTTTTGCAATTACTGTGATTAGACTCCCTTCCTCCTCAGCTGATCCGGGGAAGGTGCAGTGTGCGGATGTAAGCGCTCTAGGACAGAAAGGGCTTGGTCTGTTTTTTCCACAGCCCGAGTGCTGACTCACAGGAACCGCTCTGAGGGATATGTTCTCTGACAGGCAATTTCGGCTGCTGCTTTAGGTGAGATGAATGGTTGACTTTCATTTTATGATTTCCGGACCACTTTCTGCAGTGAAGGCTTCTGCTGGAGCACAATCACTTTGCCGAGTAAAAACGTGATGCATTTAAATCATCAGACTCTCCCTTTCTCCTGGCTTGTTTCCAAAGTAAATAATCCTCGCCTGCTATTTTTGGAGCTCATTGAAGCTGGTAGACGGAGAGCATTCTCTAAAGTTTTGACTGAGGGATGAGCTATCTGGGTTAAGACGTCAGAGGGGTAAACTGAGGCAGAAATGGTGAGAGAGCAGCAAAGCATCCAAACTCAGTTTGGGCACCTTCTGTTCGAATCCCGGCTCTGCCACTTGTCAGCTGTGTGACTGTGGGCAAGTCACTTAACTTCTCTGTGCCTCAGTTACCTCATCTGGAAAATGGGGATTGACTGCGAGCCCCACGTGGGGCAACCTGATTCCCCTGTGTCTACCCCAGCGCTTAGAACGGTGCTCTGCACATAGTAAGCGCTTAACAAATACCAACATTATTATTCTGACTCCACCTTTATCCAAGACATAGAATCCTAGAGTTTGAAGGAAACTCACGAGGGTCATACGGTCCAGTCTCCTGCCTCCACACAGATGGATACCTAAGCCATCCGAGACAGATGGCTGGCTATTCTTCCCCCCATTCCCTCCTCCCACCAAAGGGCTAGAGATGCCATAATCAATCTCCCTCGGTGGCCTAGTCCTGTGTTTTATTACCCGGTCAAGGAGTTCTACCATCTGTCCGACCGACCTTACTTTTGCTGTAATTTAACAGGCAGAGGGTCTGGGTTTCCAAATTTAATCACGACGTCGTCACTACCAGAGATAAGTCAGGAATCGGGGAGTGACGAATCCACGTGGAATTTGGACTCGGGGAATGCAGCCCAGATCCCGAGGACAAAATTTGATTATCAAGTGTAAGACAAGGGTAGAGACCATAGAGGTAGTTAAGCTTCTATCCACACGTTGAATGATCTGTGATGTTCCACGGTCTCGGCTTCCTCTCTCGTGTAACTAGGTGCAAGGACCGTTAGGAAACAAGGATGCTGACAAGATTCCTTCGGGGACAAGGACTCTCGGAATGCGTTCTGCCCTTTTCTCCCGGGCAACACCTCCAAAGTCTCATTTTTTTTCCCATCCAGGGAACAAACAGTGGAAGCCTCCGTTCCCCTTGGAGAAGCCACATTTCTGGTTTAGCTATAAATGCAATAATAACAATCATCATCAATCATCATAATAGTCATAATGATAACTGTGATATTTGTTCAGCTCTGACTACTGTTCAGAACCCTGGGGAAGATACAGGATAATCAGGATGGGCATAATCCCTGCCCCTTATGGGGCTCGTGGTCTAGCTAGGAGGAAGTAGGATTTAATCCCCAATTTACAGAGGAGGTAAATGAGGCACAGAGAAGTGACTTGCCTAAGGTCACGCAGCAGAGCCAGGATTAGAACACAGGTCTTCTGACTCCAGGCCTGTGCTTTCTCCTCTAGGCCATGCAGCTTCTCCATCAGGAGAGCACCATCTGCCATAAGATTGACACATTTGATTACCTGAGTCTGGGCAAATCTGCTCTGTTCCATCCCACTCCAAGGGACACATTTCCGTTTCATTGCTCCCACACACACCAGTCTATGTGCTATCACTGCCGTGCACACACATGCATCATTCAAGCATTCAACATGGCGGCATTACATTTCTCCGGGCCTGCAGGGTAATAATGATAATAATAATAATAATTAAGGCATTTGTTAAGGGCTTTTGTGTGCCAAGCGCAGTTCTAAGCACTGGGGTAGATACAAGGGTAATGAGGTGGTCCCATGTGGGGCTCACAGCCTTAATCCCCATTTTACAGATGAGGGAACTGAGGCACAGACAAGATGAGTGACTTTCCCCAAGTCAAACAGCAGACAAGTGGCGGAGCTGGGTTGAGAACCCATGTCCTCTGATTCCCAAGCCCGTGGGCTTTCCACTAAGGCACGCTGCTTATGATGTCATGCAGAGCCCTTTCGAATCCCCAAACCTAGAACCTTACTCCGGGGAGTTGGCCCAGGTAGGGGGAAATAATTTACTCCAAAATCACTGCCACTTGTCCGCTGTTTGACTTGGGGAAAGTCACTCAACTTGTCTGTGCCTCAGTTTCTTCATTTTAAAATGGGGATTTAATACCAGTTCTTCCTACTTAAACTGTGAACCCCATGTGGGACAGGAACTGTGTTTGACTCATTTGTCTGATATCTACTCCAGCATTTAGCGCAGTGCTTGGCATATGGTAACTGCTTAAAAACACTATTATTATAGGAGAAGCAGCGTGGCCTACTGGGAAGAGCACAGGCCTGGGAGTCAGAGGACCTGGGTTCTAATCCCGGCTCTGCTACTTGCTTGCCGTGTGACCTTGGGGAGGTCACTTAACTTCTCTGGGCCTCAGTTTCCTCGACTGTAAAGTGGATTTTCACTACTTGTTCTCCCTCCAACTTAGACTGCGAGCCTCATTTGGGTCAGGGAGTGTGTTCGACCTGATTAACTTGTACCTGATTAGCTTGAACAGTACTTGACATACAATAAGCGCTTGACAAATACCATAAAAGAAAAATAAAAAACAAAAAAAAACTAGCCTGATCTCTTGGCCCTCTGAGGAAGGGAGCACAGATTCACTTCCCTTCCTTTGAGGGAAAGGGCTGTCCATGTCTCTATGCATTACACACCTGATAGAGTGAGGCGGGTCACTTGGTTACTATTAACAAGCAGTAACTCCTGTTGAGAAATGCCCTCTCACCCAACTCTTCTCTGTCCCTCCCCTGGCCAGGATTGTTCAGGATTGTTCAGGTCTTTATTCGCAGTTTCTTCTATCCTTTTCTCTCAGTGAAAGGATCTGGGATTCTCTCCTCTCCCTGTTGGCATAAATCCCCCTTGCTACGTGCAGAGGGTTCCAGAGCAAGATGAGCCAAAATCAGGCCTGACTAGCCACTCACGTGTCTCAAATCCTGTCTCAAATTCCTCTTCTTCAATTCTCTCCTTGACCCCCTTCAATCTGGCTTCCGTCCCCTTTACTGCACAGAAACAGCCCTCTCAGAGGCCAAAAATGACCTCCTTCTTGCAAAATCCAATGGCCTCTACTCCATCCTACTCTACTCATTGAACTCTCAGCTGCCTTGGACACTGTGGACCACCCCCTCCGCCTGGAAACGTTAGCCGACCTTGGCTTCACTGACCGTCCTCTCCCTATTCTCTTCTGGCTGTTCATTCTCACTCTGCTTCGGGAGCTCCTCCTCTGCCTCGAAGTCCCCACTTGTGGGAGTCCCTAAAGGTTCAAGTCTGGGTCCTCTTCTATTCTCCATCTACACCCACTTGCTTGGAGAACTCATTCAATCAACCGTATTTGTTGAGTGCTCGCTGTTTGCAGAGCACTTACTAAGCGCTTGGAAAGTACAATTCGACAACAAATAGAGACGATCCCTACCCGACAACGGGCCTCTATGTGGATGATACCTGAATTTACAGCTCTAGCCTCTCATCTCCTCCTGTCTTCAAGACTTCTCTACTTGAATGACCTCCCATCACCTCGAATTTAACATGTTCAAAACAGAGCTCCTTATATTCCCACCCAGACCCTGTCCTCCCCGTGACTTTTCCATCACTGTAGATGGTACCACCATGCTCCCTATCTCACAAGCCTGTAACCTTGGCATTATCCTTGACTTCTCTGTCATTCGACCCACATATTCAATCCGTCACTGTATCCCGTCGGTCCCGCTTTCATAACATCGCTATAATCTGCCTCTTCCTCTCCATCCCAACTGCTATCACCTTAATACAGTCACTAATCCTATCCAGCCTCGATTACTGCATCGGCCTCCTTGCTGACCTCCCGGCCTCCTGCCTCTCCCCATTCCAGTCTACCCTTCACTCTGCTCTCCAGATCATTTTTTTACAAAAGCTTCCAGTATATGTCACCCTGCTCCTCATAAAACTCCAGTGGTTGCCCATTCACCTAGTTATAACAATAATAATAACAATTATGGTACTTGTTAAGCGCTTACTACGTGCCAAACACTGTTTTAAGCAGCACTGGGGTAGATATAAGGTAGTCAGGTTGGGCACAGTCCCTGTCCCACTCTGGCCTCACGCCCTTAATCCCCATTTTACAAATGAGGTAAATGAGTCCCAGAGAAGTGAAGCGACTGGCCCAAGGTCACACAACAGACGTGGCAGAACCAGGATTAGAACCCATGACCTTCTGACTCCCAGGGCAGTGCTCTCTCTATTAAGCCTCGCTGCTTCTCAATCAACAAAAACTCCTCCCAAGCAATCCATCACCTAGCCCCCTCCTACCTCACCTAGTCTCTCTCTTTCTACAACCCAGCCCGCACACTTCACTCCTCTAGCGTTAACCTTTACATTCTGCCTCAATCACTCCCGTCTCGCCACCGACCCCTAGTCACGTCCTGCCTCTGGCTTGGAACACCCTCCCTCCTCAGACCCGACAGACAATTACTCTCCCCCCTTCCAAGCCTCCAGGAGGGCTTCCTAGACTAAGTCCCATTTTTTTGTGGTGAGTCCACATCATGCTGCCTAATTAGTGACTCTCTGTGATCCAGCGAACAACAACAAGGAAGACACTGATGGGTTCTACCGGAGACAGTGAATGCTGGCCTGTGGGGATGGAACATGGAGGGAAGTGGGGCCTTCTCACCCTGTTCTACCTGGAAATGGGCCTGGACCAATCAATGGCTGCTCCTTAGAGCCACAGCTGTGGCGCTTAAGGCAGATAAAAGTCTCTCGATTTGAATCGGGAGGAGGTACGCAAAGGGCATGCAGAGAAGCAGCCCGGAGGCACGCTGAAGCACACGGAGCCAAGCACCTGGACCAGAGCACTAGAAACAGTAGGAAGGCAGCAGCACTTGGAAGCAGAAAGCAGAAGCGTCGGCAGAGTGGGGTCCCTTGACCAGCAGACTGGTATTGGACCCTGAGTGCAGTGAGAGTGTGTGTGGGTATCGCTCCCTTGCACGTTGCTAAAATGATGTAAAAACTTTCCCCACTAACCTTGGTGATCAGAGGTGTGGATGACTGTGCTAAGTGTCATCAAGGCTACCAGCCGGGGGTGTGCTCGTGACATTTTTTGCATCTTCCACTCCTTTCTGTGTCACTCTGACTTGCTCTCTTTGCTCTTCCCCTCTCCCAGGCCTGCAGCACTTATGTGTATATATTTGCTATTGTTTTAATGAGATGTTCATCCCCTTGATTCTATTTACTGCTATTGTTCTCGTCTGTCCGTCTCCCCCGATTAGACCGTAAGCCCGTCAAAGGGCAGGGAATGTCTCTACCTGTTACCGATTTGCACATTCCAAGCACCCAGTACAGTGCTCAGCGTGGCTCGGTGGAAAAGAGCCCGGGCTTGGGAGTCAGAGGTCATGAGTTGTCAGCTGTGTGACTGTGGGCAAGTCACTTCACTTCTCTGTGCCTCAGTTACCTCATCTGTAAAATGGGGATTTACTGTGAGCCTCACGTGGGACAACCTGATTACCCTGTATTTGCCCCAGTGCTTAGAACAGTGCTCTGCACATAGTAAGCGCTTAACAAATACCAACATTATTAGTAAGCGCTCAGTAAATACTATTGAATGAATGAATGTAACTTCATTTACCTGTATCGATGTCTGTCTCCACCCCCTAGACTGTAAGCTCATTGTGGGTAGGGAACGTCACTGGTTATTGTTGTATTGTGCTTAGTACAGTGCTCTGCATACGGTAAGTGCTCAATAAATGCTTTGGAATGAATGAATGGAAGTGTCCAGCAAAGCATCGCTCCAGCCCTCGAGAGCAATGTGGAAATTAGCGCAACTTTCCGGTGCCTTCAGTTTGTCTCGCCATAGGGATCGTCTGTCTCTTAGCTACGTCACCTTCACTTGGATACACCCTCCCCACCACAGTAGATGACATGCCAGAAGAAAAAAAATCTGTCCATGAATATTTTTCACTTAAGTTCTATGTTCACATGGAAGGGGTCCATTTTATTTTTAATGCATGAGTTTTTGTCATTTTTTTGCCTTCCTGTATTTTGTTACCAAAGAGCTTCCAGGAAAAGAAGACCATCAGAGAACTCGGAGAGCTCGATGTTAACGAGATCAAATATCTTGCTGATCTGGCCTGACCTTGGTCGGGCTTGAATTCACACACTGTGAATCCCAACCCACAGAGAGGCCTCTGTGAGACGCAAGGATCGTTCTTAGAGTCAAGTGACCTGTCAGTTTCCATATTCGCCGCCTGGACAGAGGAGTGTAGTTCTGTGGACATTGAAAATACCTCTGGGGATTAAGGGCTCAGTATTTTAAAACCCAAATCAAAGATTCCTATCTAATGGAATGAAGAAAATACATACCGTAAGCACGCTCAGGCTCGGCTGTATGAAAAGGATTTCTTTTTGTCTTTAGCAAGATCAGAACAGTCCACTTGCCAAGCATGGATCTGGGGTGGAGCAGGGACCCTCACTGGAAAGAGCACGGTTCTAGGAGTCAGAGGACCTGAGTTCTAATCCCTACTCTGCCACTGGTTTTTTGTGTGGTTTTAGGTGAGTCACTTTGCTTCTCCGTGCCTCAGTTAGCTCATCTAAACCCCCATTTTACAGATGAGGTAACTGGGGCACAGAAAAGTTCATTCATTCATTCATTCAATAGTATTTATTGAGCGCTTACTATGTGCAGAGCACTGTACTAAGCGCTTGGGATGAACAAGTCGGCAACAGATAGAGACGGTCCCTGCCGTTTGACGGGCTTACGGTCTAATCGGGGGAGACGGACAGACGAGAACGATGGCGATAAATAGAGTCGAGGGGAAGAACATCTCGTAAAAACAATGGCAACTAAATAGAATCAAGGTGACGTACAATTCATTAACAAAATAAATAGGGTAATGAAAATATATACAGTTGAGCGGACGAGTACGGTGCTGTGGGGATGGGAAGGGAGAGGTGGAGGAGCAGAGGGAAATGGGGAAAAAGAGGGTTTAGCTGCGGAGAGGTATAGGGGGGGTGGCAGAGGGAGTAGAGGGAGAAGAGGAGCTCGGTCTGGGAAGGCCTCTTGGAGGAGGTGAGCTTTAAGTAGGGTTTTGAAGAGGGAAAGAGAATAGTTTGGCGGAGGTGAGGAGGGAGGGCGTTCCGGGACCGCGGGAGGACGTGACCCGGGGGTCTACGGCAGGATGGGCGAGACCGAGGGACGGCGAGGAGGTGGGCGGCGGAGGAGCGGAGCGTGCGGGGTGGGCGGTAGAAAGAGAGAAGGGAGGAGAGGTAGGAAGGGGCAAGGTGATGGAGAGCCTCGAAGCCTAGAGTGAGGAGTTTTTGTTTGGAGCAGAGGTCGATAGGCAACCACTGGAGTTGTTTAAGAAGGGGAGTGACAGGCCCAGATCGTTTCTGCGGGAAGATGAGCCGGGCAGCGGAGTGAAGAATAGACCGGAGCGGGGCGAGAGAGGAGGAAGGGAGGTCAGAGAGAAGGCCGACACGGTAGTCTAGCCGGGATATAACGAGAGCCCTTAACAGTAAGGTAGCCGTCTGGGTGGAGAGGAAAGGGCGGATCTTGGCGATATCGTAGAGGTGAAACCGGCCGGTCTCGGTAACGGATAGGATGCGTGGGGTGAACGAGAAGGACGAGTCAAGGATGACACCGAGATCGCGGGCCCGAGAGACGGGAAGGACGGTCGTGCCATCGACGGTGATAGAGAAGTCTGGGAGAGGACCGGGTTTGGGAGGGAAGATGAGGACTTGACAAGTGAAGTGAAGTGACTTGCCCAAGGTCACATAGGAGACAAGTGGCAGGGCCGGGATCAGATTCCAGGTCCTTCTGACTCCCGTGCTCTTTCCACTAGGCCACGCTGCTTCCCAGCAAGTCTACCAGCTCTGTAGCAGTGTAATAATAATAATGATGATGATGATGATAGTGTTTAAGTGTTTACTATGTGCCGGGCACTGTACTAAGCACAGGGGTAGATGCAAGGTAATTGGATTGGACACAGTCCCTGTACCTCATAGGACTCACAGTCTTAATCCCCATTTTCCAGATGAGGTAACAGAGGCCCAGAGAAGTGAAGGGGCTCGCTCAAACAAATGGCAGAGTCGGGATTAGAACCCAGGCCCGTGCTCTGTCTTCTAAACCACGTTGCCTTACTATCCCAAGAGCTTAATACAGTGCTCTGCACGCTGCAAGTGTGGGTCAGTGGAAAGAACACAGGCTTGGGAGTCAGAGGTCGTGGGTTCTAATCCCGGCTTCGCCACTTATCGGCTGTGTGACTTGGGGCAAGTCCCCTAACTTCTCTGTGCCTCAATTCCCTCATCTGTAAAAGGGGGATTAAGATTGTGAGCCCCACGTGGGACAACCTCATTACCTTGTACCTACCCCAGCTCTTAGAACAGTGTTTTAGAAGCAGCGTGGCTCAGTGGAAAGAGCCTGGGCTTCGGAGTCAGAGGTCATGGGTTCGACTCCCGGCTCTGCCACTTGTCAGCTGTGTGACTGTGGGCGAGTCACTTCACTTCTCTGGGCCTCAGTTACCTCATCTGTAAAATGGGGATTAACTGTGAGCCTCACGTGGGACAACCTGATGACCCTGTATCTCCCCCAGCGCTTAGAACAGTGCTCTGCACATAGTAAGCGCTTAACAAATACCAACATTATTATTATTATTATTAGCTGCGTGACTGTGGGCAAGTCACTTCACTTCTCCGGGCCTCAGTTACCTCATCTGTAAAATGGGGATTAACTGTGAGCCTCACGTGGGATTACCCTGTATCTCCCCCCAGCGTTTAGAACAGTGCTCTGCACATAGTAAGCGCTTAACAAATACCAGTATTATTATTAATTGGTTGAACCGATTGATCGGATGAATGGAAGAAAAGGCTTTTTCCTGCTGTCCAGCAGGGGGCATTCTTCCCAAGGTGAATGACTAGGTAATGGCAGCAATGAACTTCAGGCCAGAGGAAATTCATTAAATCGTATCTATTGAGCGCTCACTGTGTGCAGAGCACTGGGGTGGATGATGGAAATGGACAGTCTTAGAGCCCATAAAAAACCTAAAACTGCTTTCCATTTTAAAAGCTACTTAAAACCGTGCAACGGATTACCCCTAAGGGGAAATTTAGAACAGTGCTTTGCACATAGTAAGCGCTTAATAATAATAATGTTGCTATCTGTTAAGCGCTGACTATGTGCAGAGCACTGTTCTAAGCGCTGGGGTATTCAGGGTAATCAGGTTGCCCCACATGAGGCTCACAGTCTTAATCCCCATTTTACAGATGAGGTAACTGCGGCACAGAGAAGTTAAGTGACCCGCCCACAGTCACACAGCTGTCAAGTGGCAGAGCCGGGATTCGAACCCATGACCTTTGACTCCCAATTCTGGGTTCTTTCCACTGACCCACGCTGCTTGACGAATCCCATCATTAATTAAAACTCTATCATACCCAGCATCAAGAAGTAATGCAGGACAATGTGTTCATCCAGTAGGGATATGAGGCTTTGTCACAATAATAATAACGATGATGGTATTTGTTAAGCGCTTACTGTGTGCCGGGCACTATTCTAAACTCTGGGGTGGATACAGGCAAATCGAGTTGGATACAGTCCCTGTCCCATGTGGGGCTCACAGTCTCAATTCCCATTTTACAGATGAGGTAAATGAGGCCCAGAGAAGTGAAGTGACTCGTCCAAGATCGAATAGCAGACAAGTGGCAGAGACGGGACAAGATTCTGCTTTACATGCTGAAGTCAATTCTAAAAGGGGAACTATCAATCAGTCAATCGGTAGTGTTATTTGAGTGCTTACTCAATGAAGAGCACTGTACTGAATGTTAGGGAGAGTACAATGCAACAGAGTTGGGTGACGCACTCACGCAGGAGAGCCTAATGGAGAGAGTGTAGACCTGGAGTCAGAGGACCTGGGTTCTAAACCCAGATCCACCAATTTTCTGCTGTGTGACCTTAGGCAAATCATTTCACTTCTCTGTACCTCAGTTTCCTCATCTCTATAATGGGGATTAAGATCGTGAGCGCCTTAGGGGACATGGACTGTGTCCAGCCTTATTAGTTTGTATCTACACCAGTGCCTGGCACAGAGGAAGATCTTAACAAATACCATAAAAAAAGGAGCTTATCGACTAGAGGGGGAGAAAGACATTATCAATCAATCATATTTTGTGAGCACTTACTGTTTAAGTGCTCAGGACGGTGCACTGTAATAGAGTTGGTAGACGCGTTCCTTGCCCACAGCAAGCCTTCATTGAAATATGTTACGGAGAGGGGAAATGGTAATAATGATAATAATAATAATAATGGTATTAGTTAAGCGCTTACTATGTGCCAGGCACTGTACTAATTGGTAAAGTATAACGGCATGAACGTAAGTGCTATAGGGCATCAAAGTGCTAATAGCGGTACAAACCCAAAAGTGCATGACGGATGAAGAAGGGAGAGTGGAGGAAGTAGAGAAAGTAGAGGAAGAAGAAAAATGAGGGGTTCAGTAGAGATCTCATCGATGTTATCACTATTCAATTGATTTATTGATTCTAATTTAATTGATTTATCGATTCTAATTTAATGTCAGTCTCCCCTGAGGCAGCGGGGCTTAGTGGAAAGGGCACAGGCTTGGGAATCAGCGGTCATGGGCTCTAACCCCGGCTCTGCCGCTTGTGTGACCTTGGGCGAGTCACTTAACTTCTCTGGACCTCAGTTACCTCACCTGTCAAATGGGGATTCAGTCTATGAGCCCCACGTGGGGCAACCTGGTTACCTTGCATCCCCCCAGTGTTTAGAACAGTGCTTGGCACATAGCGCTTAATGAATGCCATCATTATTATTATTGTGGACAGGGAATTAATCTACCAACTCTTTTGTATTATCCTAAGCACTCAGTCGAATGCCCTGCACAACATAAGTGTTCGAATCCCAGCTCTGCCACTTGTCGGCTGTGTGACTGTGGGCAAGTCACTTAACTTCTCTGTGCCTCAGTTCCCTCATCTGTAAAATGGGGATTAAGACTGTGAGCCCCACGTGGGACAACCTGCTTCCCCTATGTCTACCCAGGGCTTAGAACAGTGCTCGGCACATAGTAAGCGCTTAACAAATACCAACATTATTATAAGTGTTCAATAAATATCACTGATTGATTAAGAAAACTGGGAATGAAGAGGTCTCCGTTATATTCCTGTATAACAGTGTTAGGCACTGGGCAGAAGGTACTATTGCTCTTCAGAAATTTAATCGATGGTATTTACTGAATATTTATTATGTGCAGAGCACCGTACTAAGCGCTTGGGAGATTACAGTACAACAGAGTCGGGAGACATCTTCCCTGCCCAAGAGGAGTTTACAATCTACAGGGAGAGACAGATATTAAAGTAAATTATGGGGGGCTGAGGGAAGGGTGAGTTGGTAGACATGTTTGCTGCCTGCAAGGAATTTATAATCTAGAGCATGGTGTAGTGGAGAGAACTTGGACCTGGGAGTCAGAAGGTCATGGGTTCTCATCCCGGCTCTGTCACTAGTGCGCTGGGTGACCTTGGGCAAGTCATTTTGTTTCTCTGGGCCTCACTTACCTCATCTGTAAAATGGGGACTGACACTGGGACTGGGACTGGGACTGACACTGGACTGACACCGTCCCCTCACATGGAACGGGAACCATGTCCATCTCGATTAGCCTGTATCTACCCCAGCGCTTAGTACAGTGCCTGGGACATAGTGGGTGCTTAACAAATACCGTTATTATTATGTTATAATGTTATTATTAATAATAGTTGCTAATAATGATAATTATGGTATTTATGTGCTCTCTACATACTGAGCTCTGTTCTAAGCACTGGGGCAGATACAAGGTAATCAGGTTGCCCCACGTGAGGCTCACAGTCTTGATCCCCATTTTACAGATGAGGTAAGTGAGGCACAGAGAAGTGAAGTGACTTTCCCAAGATCACACAGCAGACAAGTGGCAGAGTCAGGATTAGAACCCATGTAATAATGATAAAAATAATGATGGCATTTGTTAAGCACTTACTACCTGTCAAGCACTGGTCTAAGCACTGGGGGGATGCAAGGTGACCAGGTTGTCCCACGTGGGGCTCACAGTCTTAATCCCCATTTTACAGATGAGGTAACTGAGGCCCAGAGACGTTAAGTGAGTTGCCCAAAGTCACACAGCTGGCAAGTAGCGGAGACGATAGGAAAGGAATCACGTCCTCTGATTCCCAAGTCCCGTGCTCTTTCCACTAAGCCACGCTGCTTCTGCAGATGGGAATTAGCCTTTGAGGAGTTCACAGACTTAAGAGTTTGTGGGTAGAAGAGACTGGAGACACCCAGCACATTAAAACACAGCACAACTAGACACAAGAGGCTCAAAGTGTCGGCGAGGACGGAGGAGTCCAAGAATACGCAGGAGCAGCTGTTATCCCGGGTCCAGAGGGCACAGAGCCGGCCAGGGGCAGCGACCCTCGCTGGCCGGAGGCAAGGCCGTGGTTTCCACGGAGCTTTTCTCGATGGCGACGGAGTCATCTCTTTCTTCATCTCCGTCGCCATTTCCAGGGCAAAGGATAGAACTATTCTTGTTGGACAGAGGTACATCACAATTGAACAAAAAGTAGCAAAGTTGATTAAGATCAGTAGCAAAAATCCAGAGTGTCTTGACTTTTGCTTATCCCATGGAATTATGGTTTCCTGAAGTAACTCTTTAGATAAACCATTCTAGCAATTTTTATGATTCTGTCCTCTGCCTTCTCCTCTACTTTCACCCCACCGAAGAAAAACAATTCACGTGGCATTTCTTACAAACACTGACCCCATGAAATCGAGTCTGGCCTTATGCCTTTTGAGATTGGAGTAAACCTGTAGAAACTTCAACTCATTTCCTACCAAATGAGGAAGAAGCGTGGCTTGGTGGATCGAGCGGGGCCCTGGGAGTCAGAAGGACCTGGGTGCTAATTCCAGATCTGCCTGGTGTCTGCTGTGAGACCTTGGGTAAGTCACATAGCTTCTCTAGACCTCAGTTTACCACATCTGTAAACTGGGAATCAGGGGGAGCCCCATGTGGGATAGGGGATGTCCCCAACCTGATTAAGTTATATCGTCTCCAGTGCTTAGAACAGTGCGTGGCACATAGTAAGCGCTTAATAAGTACCATAATTATTATTATTTAATATTATGAATATTCTCTACTTCCCAAGGATCTAGTACAGAAATGGGAGCTGGGTGTGGTGGCTCCCGCTGCTGCTGCTGTTGCATTTCTCACTCCATCTTCCGAGCTCTTCGGAAATCATGTCTTCTTGAAGAGGCCTTCCCTAATTGAGCTCTCATCTCCTCAGGTTATTTCTTCTTCCTTCTCTCCTCCATCCCCCACTTCAGGGCATCCCTGTCCAACCTCTCGCCCCTGTCCTGCCTCTGGCCTGGAACTCCCTCCCTCTTCTTAATCCGACAGATAATTACTTTCATTCAGTCGTTCATTCAATCGTATTTATTAAGCGCCTACTGTGTGCAGAGCACTGTACTAAGCGCTTGGGAGAGTACAATATATCACTAAACAGACACATTCCCTGCCCACAACACACATCTCCTCCAAGAGACTTTCCCTGACTGAGCCTTTTTTTCTTCTTTCTCTGCCTCACCCTGACTTGCTCTCTTATGGCCTAGTGGTTAAAGCGTGGACCTGGGAGTCAGAAGGCCATGGGTTCTAATCCTGGTCCCGCCACTTGACTGCTATGTGACCTCGGGCAAATAATGTTGGTATTTGTTAAGCGCTTACTATGTGCAGAGCACTGTTCTAAGCGCTGGGGGAGATACAGGGTCATCAGGTTGTCCCATGTGAGGCTCACAGTTAATCCCCATTTTACAGATGAGGTAATTGAGGCACAGAGAATAATAATAATAATAATAATGTTGGTATTTGTTAAGCGCTTACTATGTGCCGAGCACTGTTCTAAGCGCTGGGGTAGACACAGGGGAATCAGTATGTCCCACATGGGGTTCACGGTCTTAATCCCCATTTTACAGATGAGGTAATTGAGGCACAGAGAAGTGAAGGGACTTGCCCACAGTCACACAGCTGACAAGTGGCAGAGCTGGGAGTCGAACCCATGACCTCTGACTCCGAAGGCGGGCTCTTTCCACTGAGCCACCCTGCTTCCCCTAGCACTTCACTTCTCTGTTCCTCAGTTACCGCATCTGTAAAATGGGGATTCGAGATGTGAGTCCCACGTGGGATAGGGACTGTGTCCAACCTGATTTTCTTGTATCCACCAGTGCTTAGTACAGTGACTGGCACATACTAAGCACTTAACAAATACCACCCTCATTATTATTATTCCCCCCTCCCCGCCACACAGAACTTATGTCCATATCTGTCATTTATGTATTTATATTAATGTCTGTCTACCTCTCTACCTATAGGCTCTTTGTGAGCCAGGAATGTGTCTGTTATAATGTTCTGTTGCACTCTCCCAAGTGCTTAGTTCAATGCTCTGCACGCAGTTAGTGCTCAATAGATACAATTGACTGACTGATCGACTTAATCATTTGGGTATTCACTCTCCCTGTCCCGCAACCACACACACACACACACACTTGTAATCTATTTTAGTGGCTACCTCCCCAACTAAATATAAGCTCCTAGAAGGCAGGCATAATAATAATAATGGTATTTGTTAAGCACTTACTATGTGCCAGGCACCATCCTAAGTGCTGGAATAGATACAAGCAAATTGGGATGGACACGGTCCCTGTCCCATGTGGGGCTCACAGTCTCAATCCCCATTTTACAGATGAGTTTAACTGAGGCATAGTGAAGTGAAGTGACTTAGCCAAGGTCACATAGCGGGCCAAGTGGCAGAGTTGGGCTTAGAACACATCACCTTCTGACTTCGGGCCTGTGCTCTATCCACTGGGCCATGTTGCTTCCAAGTGCTTAGTAGAGTGCTCAATAATCACTCAGTAAATACTATTGATCAATCGATAGATTTCCTCCCTACTCAAACTGTCATTCAGGCTGACTGCCACTGAGTGTGTAAATAACTAGATGAGCATTAGGGTTCTGGAAGTTTAGATAATATACAGCATTACAGTATATGAAAAAAAGGCTCAGTTCTTTTTCTCCAAGGAGCTTACAACCCAGTACCAGAGATATGACATACATGCATACATCAGAAACATATACAACAGTCAGGAGAATGAATAGAGGGAGAGGATCAGGTCACGGTTTGGGCTTTGGAGCTGGAAAATCTTCTCTCCTCACTCCATAAAATAGTCTTGAAAAACTGCAGTTCTTAAGCTGAGCTGAATCGAGAGATGAAGCAAAAATGTAAGACTCTTCCAAAGTCGAGAGTGCAGCCACCGCGAAGCAAAAGTACACGCAAGAAACGCTGCCCCAAACTGTTCGGTAATTACAAACATATTGTATGGCAGGCGCAGTGCACTCCAGAGAGCATTAAATTCAGCGTGAAAGGAGAACACGGACAATCTTCTGCGATCGTTACCGAAAGAAGAGTGTCTCATCGGTCTAAGTTCCAGACGCCTTTCTCTGATCAGTTTGGAGAGCCTAGGTATGCTATTTAGACAAGCTTTGGGCTTGTTATCTGGTGTGTCTTAAATCCTCCAAGCACATCCCTTACATCAGTTAATAAAACTCACAGCAGTAGGTCCTTTTATTGAT
Source organism: Ornithorhynchus anatinus (assembly GCF_004115215.2). Taxonomy (NCBI): domain Eukaryota; kingdom Metazoa; phylum Chordata; class Mammalia; order Monotremata; family Ornithorhynchidae; genus Ornithorhynchus; species Ornithorhynchus anatinus. The sequence continues at coordinate 120,781,543 of NC_041731.1, read as the reverse complement.
AATGTTTTCATGGACTCTTGGTTGCCAATCCCTGGCAGACAACCCAATCCTAACTACCAGAGGAAATAGTACAACCAGAGATCAATAGCCTAACCACAGACACACTGCAAAGTCTCTTTAAAATGCCAAAAATCATTTCAAAAGTCAATTGGGATCTTTTTCTCACGAAGGCTGAGGTTTCATGAGCTGGCAAGGTGTGGGGTGACGCCGTGTATTAGTATAAACACATTTGGTTCTTTGGAAATCCTGTGACTAAAACAAAAATGATCTAATTGTCATCTATTCTGCTAAATAGAGTGTGGTGGGAATTTGTCTGGTCGTTCACTCGGAAGAAGAATGCCCGTCCCTCCCCCCAGGTTAGAGTCCTTTCTGTCTGCTTTTTCCATCTTCCCATTTTCTCCCCCTGTATATTTTTTTGGCTCTTCAGGGGCTTCTCATCTGCTCCCCTCCTTCTCTGCTATCATTTCTGGCTTCTATTTTCCATGTTTTTTTTCCTGTGCTTGCCTTTTCTTACTCTCCTTGAGGTTACTTAGAAGGAAGCAATGACCTGTACGTGAAAATTCAAGTCAAGGCAAGACCCCAGTCCGCACCATTCTCTACACATTGGGGCATAAATAGAAAAAGAGAGAGAGAGAAAGAGAGGGAGTACGAATGAGAAAGTATAAGAGAAGAGTGAGAGGGTGAGTGAAAGAGAATTCAATCATTCAATCATATTTATTGAGCGCTTACCGTGTGCAGAGCACGGTACTAAGTGCTTGGAAAGTGCAATTCGGCAACAGATAGAGACAATCCCTACCCAACGACAGGCTCACGGTCTAGAAGCGGGGAGACAGACAACAAGAGAGGAGAGAAAGTGTGAGAGACAGGAGAGAGAATGAGGTGTACGTCTCCTTGATTCTATTTAGCTTGATGATGTCGTCTTGTTTTGTTTTGTTCCGTTTCGCTTTGCTGTCTGTCTCCCCCGTTTAGACTGTGAGCCCATCACTGGGCAGGGATTGTCTCTATCTGTTGCCGAATTGTACATCCCAAGCGCTCAGTAAAAAATAAAATAAAAATTAATGGTGGTATTTGTTAAGCTCTTACTATGTGCCAAGCACTGTTCTAAGCGCTGGGGGATACAAGGTGATCGGGTTGTCCCACGTATGGCTCACAGTTTTAATCCCCATATGACAGATGAGGGAACTGAGGCACAGAGAAGTTAAGTGACTCGCCCGAGGTCACACAGCTGACCAGCGGCAGAGCCGGGATTAGAACCCGGGACCTCTGACTCCCAAGCCCGGGCTTTTGCTCTGCACATAGTAAGCGCTCAATAAATACTAATGAATGAAATTGTTTAGTCCTTTCTTCAGATGCCTTTTTATGACTTCATTTGAATAATGTACATTTAATCCCAGCTTCTATCTGGGAAACCTCCACCACCAGAAAGCTCTGGTACCAGTCTTACCATGAAGGTTATCCTGTGGCTTGTCTGATATGGTACCTCTTTGAGAAACCTTCAGGCTCTTAGAGAAACAGTATAGCCTAGAGGAGAGATCATGGGACTGGGAGTCAGAGGACCAGCATGTTAACTTTAGCTCTTCCACTTGCTTGCTGTGTGACCTCGGAGAAGTCACTTAACTTCTCTATTCCTCCGTCCCCTCATCTGCAAAATTGAGATTGAGCATCTGTTCTGCCTTCTACTTGGGTTGTAAGCCCCATATGGGACCTGATCTTGTTTCCATCCAGCGCTTAGTACAGTGCTGGACACGAAAAATATTATTATTATTATTATCATTATTATAATACCCGACTCAGGGCCTTTGGCCTGGTCCATCCCTCCAGATCTCACTTTCAATCTCCTAGGGATGGAGCCAAGAGGGGCCGACTGCCTGTCAATGCTGGGATCACACCACAGTGTGAAGACTCACGAACAGGTGGACGACCCTGTGGCCTCTGGAACAGCCAATGGGGACACCGGTGCTGCCCAGAGAGGTGTGGCTTCAGTCCACCTGGATGTCATGTTGGACTCAGTTTACCCTGCTGGATTTGCGCCGGATATCAGTCCACCTTGCCACGTTCTGCTTAGGGTGGATCGTCTCGGGCCCATCTGGACCTCGTACAGTTCATTACAGTTCCTGCCCTTTCTGGTGTGCTAAGAATAGGCAAGAGGTGTGGTTAGATCACCAAATCCAAAGCAGCATCATCATTATCATCATCATCGTGCTATTTTTGAAGCACTTACTATGTGCCAGGCACTGTACTAAGCGCCGTGGTGGATACCAACAAATCGGGATGGACACGGTCCCTGTCCCACGTGGGGCTCACAATCTCAATCCTCATTTTACAGATGAGGTAACTAAGGCCCAGAGAAGTGAAGTGTTTCACCCGAAGTCACACAGCAGACAAGTGGCGGAGCTGGGAATAGAATCGATGACCTCCAGGCCCATGCTCTATTCACTAAGCCATGCTAACAGTCTCCAAGGGACTTCCCTTAGTCCCCCTGGGAGGACTTCAGATACTGTCTGTGATGGGACAATAGATTCTAAGTCCTAAATCTTGCCCTGAAGAGCCCCTAAGGTCACTCTAGCAGTGCTGGGACTCAAGTCAGCCTCCACTGGGTCCTATATCCCTCCAGCTTTCCCTTTCTTCTCAGGCAGATTGGGGGCCTCTTCTTCTCAGGACTCCCCAAGCCTCTGCACCCTAATCACCGTCACCACCCTATATGCCCAGACATCTCACCAATGACCCCTAGCCCACGTCTTGCCTCTGGCCTGGAACACCCTCCCTCCTCTGATCCAACACTCTCCCCCGCTTTAAAGCATTACTGAAAGTACATCTCCTCCAAGAGGCCTTCCCAGACTAAGCCCCACTTTTCCTCATCTCCCACTCCCTTTTACATTGCCCTGACTTGCTCTCTTTGCTCTTCCCCACCCCCAGCCCCAAAGCACTTATGTCCATACCTGTAATTTATTTATTTATACTTATGTCTGTCTCCCTGTCTCTAGACTGAGCTCTTTGTGGGCAGGGATTGTCACTATTTATTGTTGTTTCGTACTTTCCCAAGCATTTAATATAGTGCTCTCTATATAATAAGCGCCCAGTAAATGTGATTAAATGAATGAATGCATCTGCCCTAAGGTGTAGGGGTCAGGGGGGACTAGCCTACCGCTCCCATCCTGAGGCCTGCTGCAGGAAGGTCAAGGACAAATCACTCCCCCTGACAAAGTTGGCTTCCCGGGTCTCCATGTCTCTCCGGCTTCCAGAGCTTGTCCCCCAGCCCCTACCTCAAGAAGACACCAAGATCTGAGATCTCCACAATGTTTAAATGTTTCTGGTAAGCTCATTATGAGCAGGGAACATGTCTGCTTATTCTCTTATATTGTACTCTCACAAGCGCTTAGAACAGTGCTCGTCACATAGTTACCTCATCTGTAAAATGGGGATTGAGATTGTACACCCCACATGGGAGAGGAACTGTGTCCAGCCCAATTTGCTTTTATCCACCCTATCGATTAGTACAGTGCCTGGCACATAGTAAATGCTCAACAAATACCATTATTAGTAGTAGTAGTAGTAAGTGCTCAATAAATGTCAATGGGTGATTGATCGATTAACAAGGTAATAGTGAAAGCAAACCTGGCTAAAACTGCCTTTTTCTTTTTCCCAGAATCCTCTGTATTTTCCTGTAGATGTCCCAGTCCTCACATTCCTTTAGTTCTTCCCCCCGAACCCCACCACTCTTCTCTTGGGGCATCCCAGGTTCCAGTCTCCCCTTCTCCAAGTCATTCAGAAGCGAGGTCTCTCAATGTTCTTTTTCCCTGATAGGGCCAGGATCCTTGCTCCTCTGGAGTTCTAGCCGCTGGACCCCTGAACTTACCCAATCCAAACTCTGGGGTAGATACAAGGTAATAATAATAATGTTGGTATTCGTTAAGCGCTTACTACGTGCAGAGCACTGTTCTAAGCGCTGGGGTAGACACAGGGGAATCAGGTTTTCCCACGTGGGGCTCACAGTCTCAATCCCCATTTTACAGATGAGGTAACTGAGGCGCAGAGAAGTGACGTGACTTGCCCACAATCACACAGCTGACAAGTGGCCGAGCCGGGATTCGAACCCATGACCTCTGACTCCAAAGCCCGTGCTCTTTCCACTGAGCCACGCTGCTTCTTGGACACAGTCCCTGCCCCACAGTGGGCTCATGGTCTTAATCCCCATTTTACAGATGAGGTAACGGAAGCACAGAAAAGTGAAGTGACATGATCAAAGTCACACAGCGGATAAGCGGCAGAGCCGGGAATAGAGCCCAAGTCCTTCTGATTCTCCGGCTCATGCTCTATCCACTGGGCCATGCTGTTGGGGATTGAATTCCTGTTTTTTTTTCCCCCTTAGGCTGTGAGTCCCATGTGGGACAGGGACCTTGTCCATTCATTCATTCAATCGTATTTATTGAGTACTTACTGTGTGCAGAGCACTGTCCTAAGCGCTTGGAAAGTACAGTACAGCAATAAAGAGAGAAAATCCCTGCCCTCAGTGGGCTTACAGACTAGAGCCGGGGGGAAGGCCGATATCAAAACAAGCAACAAGATAGTATAAATAAATAGAATTATATACACCTATTTAAATAAGTGCTCTGGGGTGGGGAGAGGGGGTAAAGACAGACTAAAAGAAGCGAGTCGAGGTGATGGGGAAGGGAGGGGGAGTTGAGGAAAAGGGGGGTTAGTCTGGGAAGACCTCTTGGAGGAGGTGCACCTTCAGTAGGGCTTTGAAGGGGGGGAGAGTGATTGGTGGATGTGAGGAGGGATGGCATTCCAGACCAGAGGTAGGATGTGGGCCAGGGCGAGACAGTAGAGATGGAGGCACATTGAGAAGGTTAGCGTCAGAGGAGCGGAGTGTGTGGGTTGGGAAGTAGAAGGAGAGGTGAGGTAGGAGGGGGCCAGGTGATGGAGAGCTTTGAAGCCAATAATGAGAAGTTTTTGTTTGATACAGAGGTTGATAGGCAACCACTGGAGATTTTTGAGGGAGCTGGGGAGCGACATGATTCTATTTATCTGCTCCAGAGCTTAGTGCAATGCCTGACACATTGCAGTTGCTTAACAAATAGCAAAGTGATTATGATTATGAAGATGACATTCTCATCTTTCTTTACCCCTTCCTGCTGTGGCACAGGTTCTGAACCCTAGGAGTATTATACGATGTCGGGCTTTACTCGCAAAGCTAAACCCAGGTGTTGGGGCTAATTTTAGTCCTGTCAGTTTGACAATGTCACCTTCACAATCCTAGTGCCTTAATGTATGATGATAACATTCTGTCTGTGTGTGTCTCCTGATATGTGCAAAAATATATATTTAGTCCTTTTATACCAAGAACCCAAAGCTCTTGACAGAACCGGTTAGTGAGGGAGTCTTGGTCCTTTTCTCTGGATGCCTTTAACAGATACAATTGACCGCTATCACACTGCCGTCGAAACTGTACTAAAATCACACCTCCTCCCTGACTAAGCCCTTATTTCCCTGTCTCTGCCCTCCTTTCTGTGTTTCCCATGTACTTGGGACTGTTCCCCTTAAGCATTTTGATATCCACCACTCTCACAGTCAGTCATTCAATCTTTTTTATTGAGAACTTACTGTGTGCAGAGCACTGTTCTAAGTGCTTGGGAGAGTACAATATAACAATTTAATGGACACATCCCTGCTCACGATGAACTTACAGCCTAGAGGGGGAGACAGTCATTAATATAAATAATTAAATGACGGATATGGACATAAGTGCTGTGGGGACGGAAGGGGGGATGAATAAAGGGAGCAAATCAAGGTAATGCAGAAGGGAGTGGAAGAAAAGGAAAAGAGACTCAATCAGGGAAGGCTTCTTGGAGGAGATGTGCCTTCATTAAGGCTTTGAAGAGGCAGGGAGAGTAATTGTCTACCAGATATGAAAACGGAGGGTGTTTCAGGCCAGAGGCAGGATGTGGGCAACAGGTAAGTGGTGAGATAATAATAATAATGATAACAGTGATAATAATAATAACGGTGGTATTTATTAAGCTTTTACTATGTGCCGAGTACTGTACTGAGCACTGGGGTAGATACAAGGTAATTAGGTTGGACTCGGTCCCTGTCCCACATGAGGCTCCCAGTCCTAATCCAGTTTTACAGATGAAGTAACTGAGGCACAGAGAAGTGAAGTGACTTGCCCAAGGTCACACAGCAGACAGGCGGCAAAACCGAGATTAGAGCCCAAGTCCTTCTGAGTCTCAGGCCCATGCTGTATACACCAGGCCACGCTCTTTCTCAAGGTACAGTGAGTCGGGTGGCATTAGAGGGGCGAAGTGTGAGGGCTGGGTTGTAGTAGGAGAATAGCAAGGTGAGGTAGGAGGGGGCAAGGTGACTGACTGCTTTAAAGCCGACGGTAAGGAGTTTCTGTCTGATGCAGAGGTGGATGGGCAATCACTGGAGGTTCTTGAGGAATGGGAAACAGGTCCAGAACGTTTCTCTAGAAAAATGTTCCCAGCAGAAGAGTGAAGTATGGACTGGAGTGAGAAAAGAAAGGAGGCAGAGGTCAGCAAGGAAGCTGATACAGTAAGTAATTAATTTGGTAATCTGTCATCAAATCCTGCCCATCCTACCTTCACGGCATCACTAAAATCCACCCTTTCCTTTCCATCCCAACTGCTACCTTATGAATACAATCATCCTATCCCACCCGGATTGCTGCATCAGCCTCCTTGCTGACCTCCCAGCCTCCTGCCCCTTCCCTCTCCAGTCCATACTTCACTCTGCTGCCCAGATTAGTATTCTACAAAAATGATCAGGACATGTCACCATCCCCCACTTCAAAAAACTCTAGTGGTTGCTCATCCACCTCCTCATAAAAAAACAACTCGTCACCATTGGCTTTAAAGCACTCTGTCACCTTGCCCCCTGCTACCTCACCTCTCGTCTCTCCTTATAGCCCACAGCCCACACACTTGGCTCCTCTAGTGCTAACCTTCTCACTGTGCCTAGATTTTGCTTGTCTCACTGCCGACCCCTCGTCCACATCCTGGAACATCCACATCCCTCCTCAAATCTGCCGGACAATGACTCTCCCCACTTTCAAAGCCTTATGGAAGGCCCATCTCCTCCAAGAGGCCTTCCCAGACTAAGCCCCACTTTTTCTCATCTCCCACTCCCTTCTGCGTCGCCCCGACTTGCTCCCTTTGCTCTTTTCCCGTCCCAGCCCCACAGCGCTTATGTACATATCTGTCATTTTATTTATTTGTTTTGATGTTTGTCTCTCCCCTCTCTACACTGTTAACTCACTGGGGGCGGGGAATGCCCCTGTTTATTGTTGCATTGTATTTTCCCAAGCGCTTAGAACAGTACAGAGCAAAGTAAGTGCTCAATAAATACGACTGAATGAACCAATGCATGAATAAGGAGGATGAATAAGGGGGATGAGTGATTGGATTAACGTGGGGCAGTTTGGATGGAGAGGAAAGGGAGGATTTTAGCAATGTCGTGAAGATCAAACAGACCCATATTTAGCTGTAATCTACTTTAATGTCCGTCTACCCCTAGTCTGTAAACTCCTTGTGGGCAGCTATACCTATTCTGTTGTAGTGTACTCTCCTAAAGGCTTAGTATAGTGTCTTGCTGAATAAATACCACTGATTGATTGCTTGATTGACTAGAGGGCATAGTTGCAGCAGCAATCAGCATTAAAGACTGTGCCATCCCTGAACCAGTCACTATTGGCTTCAATAATAATAATAATCAAAATGATGGTATTTGTTAAGTGTTTACTCTGTGCCAAGCACTGTTGTAAGCACTGGGGGAGATACAAGGTGGTCAGGTTGTCCCATGTGGGGCTCATCGTCTTAATCCCAGTTTTACAGAGGAGATAACTGAGGCACAGAGTAGTTAAGTGATTTGCCCAAAGTCACACAGCTGATAAGTGTCAGAGTGAGGATTAGAACCCAGATTAGAATTCTGACCTCCAAGCCCATACTCTTTCCCCTGAGCCATGCTGCTTAGTTCTCTCCTCCCTACTCCTCCTTGCTCCTCTGTCCCTACAGTCTAGCCCACCCACTTCGCTCTTCTAACGACAACCAACTCACTGAACCTCACTCTCATCTCTCCACCATGGACAGCTTGCTCCCACCCTCCCTCCCTCCCCCTTCACAGTCAGCAGACCACTCTTCCTCTTCCAGAAACAGCATGGCTTACTGGATAAAGCGTGGGCCTGGGTGTCCGAAGGTCATGGGTTCTAATTCTGGCTCTGCCACTTGTCTGCCGTGTGACCTTGGGCAAGACACTTCACCTCTCTGTGCCTCAGTTACCTCATCTGTAAAATGAGGATTGAGACTGCGAGACCCACACGGGACAGGGACTGTGTATAATTTGACTATCCACTGCAGCATTTAGTACAGTGCCTGGGACACAGTAAGCGTTCAACAAATACCATGGTTATTATTATTATTATTCTCCCCATCTTGAAAGCCCTCCTAAATCACATCTCCTCCAGGAAGTCTTTTCTGACTAATCTCTCATCTCTCCACCCTATTTTCCTTCCTGCTGAATAATCTAGGCATTTGAATCCTTATTCTTGAAACACTCAAAGCACGCCTTCCCCCACCCCAAAGCACCTACATGCCTTTATACTTCATTGCTTCCCCTACTGAAATATATTTTGTGTCTTGCGCAGGCTGGATTGTAAACTCCCTGTGGGAAGTGATCTTGTCTGCATATTAGAATATTAGATAGATCGAATGCTGCAATAGCAGTGCAAATTGCATGACAATTCTCGTTGTCGGCTTCCCAGGTCGTCTGGACATCCTAACAATTCCACCAACTTCCAGGTGAAGGGGTTGAATTGTGGTCCTCGTGGCATCTCTCCCCCGCCCTAACTCCCCACCCCATTTCCAGTCATTAGCAATCCAGACATGTCCAGAGGCAAGATGGAGAATTTAAAGTCTGCTCGCTTTGATGGCAAGATGAGTCAGTCAATCATCATTTAGGGCTGAAACTGTCAAGTGCTGGGGAATTAATTAATAGGAAGCCACCTGCTTTTGACTCCAGACTGTAAGCTTGTTGTGGGCAGGGAATGTGTCTGTTTATTGCTGTATCGCACTCTCTGAAGCACTTAGTACAGTGTTCTGCGCACAGTAAGCGCTCAACAAATACTACGGAATGTATGACTCTGTCTTTCATTTCCCTCTAAAAACATGAGTCTGTCAAACATCAGTTTGGGCTGAATTCTGTCTCAGGTGCTGGAGAAGATGGCTGCAAATGGTAACCTCCTACTTAAACAGTATGAATTAAAGTAGTCTATTTTTCCTCTAAGCACTTAATATTCACCCCACCCTCGGCAGTTACATACACCACCGTCATTTATTTTAATGTCGGTCTAACCCTCTAAACAAACTGCTGATGGGCAGGGAAGGTGTCTATCGACTTTGTCGTACTGTACTTCCCCGAGCTCTTACCACAGTGCTCTGCACACAGTAAGTACTCAATAAATACCACTGATTGAGTGGTGTGAAATTCAGGGACTGCTTTATCAAATGTTCGGTTATAATGAGGAAACCGAGGCATAAGAATTTAAGTGACATGTTCCGTGCTTTTCTTTCACGGCACCCCAGCTAGCAATCCCACTCCCACCCCACCCCACCCGCGATGTTTTCCCAAGCATTTAGCGCAGTGTTCCGCACTCATTATCCGCTCATTAAATAACACTGATCTATTGATTGCTCTGAGAGGGAGAAAAACATTAAAATAAATTACAGACGTGTACAGAAGTGGCGAGCGTGGGGTGAATATCAAGTGCTTAAATGGAACAACTGCGCAGAAGCCGGTTGGCTTAAAATACAAAATCGAGGTCAAAAATGGACTACTTTAATTCACGCTATTTAATAAGTAGGGTGTTATAATTTGCAGTCATCTCCTCCGGCGCCTGAAAAAGTATTCAGCAGAAACGTAGAGAAGCATCATGGTCCGATGGATAGAACCCAGGCTGGGGAGTCAGAGGACCTGTGTTCTAATCCCAACTCCGTCACTTGTCTGCCGTGTGACCTTGGGCAAGTCACTTTACTTCTCTGTGCCTCAGTTCCCTCATCTGTAAAATGAAGAGTAAGGCTGGGAGCCCCATATGGGAAAAGGATAGGGTCCAACCTGATGAGCTGGTATCTATTCCAGCATTTTGTACAGCACTGGAATGAATGACCCGGGACTTTTGCAGATCGGAATGGGGTTGGGCTGTGGTGAGCTCCATTTCAACTACAGCAAGGTGTCCGTTATTTTAAACTCTGTTTGGATCATTCGATCCACTCATTCGATCGTATTTATTAATAATAATAATAATAATGTTGGTATTTGCTAAGCGCTTACTATGTGCAGAGCACTGTTCTAAGCGCCGGGGGAGATCCAGGGTAATCAGGTCGTCCCACGTGAGGCTCACAGTTCATCCCCATTTTAGGGATGAGGTAACTGAGGCCCAGAGAAGTGAAGTGACTCGCCCACAGTCACACAGCTGACAAGTGGCAGAGCCGGGAGTCGAACCCATGACCTCTGACTCCGAAGCCTGGGCTTCCACAGCGCGCAGAGCCCTATACTAAGCGCCCGAAATGTGCAGTTCGGCAGCAGATAGAGACCATCCCTGCCCAACAACGGGCTGACGGCCTAAACGGGGGAGCAAGGTGTCCATTATTTCAAACTCTGTTAGGGTCATTCATTCATTCAATCAATCGTATTTATTGAGCGCTTTCTATGTGCAGAGCACTGTACTGAGCGCCTGGAATATGGAGTTCGGCAACAGATAGAGACCACCCCTGCCCGATTAACGGGCTGACGGTCCAAACGGGGGAGACAGACAGCAAAGCAAACCAGAACCAAACGAAACAAGTAGTCGGGTGTAGAGAGCAGGATAAATAGAATCATATACATATGATATATGTATGTATGCGTACACATCATTAACAAAAGTCAAAGTAGATGCAGCTAACTCGGTCACCCAGCAACTCACGAGGGTTTAGTACAGTGCTCGGCACGTAGTAAGCGCTCACTAAATACTGCCCGGCTCATCTTCCTGCAGAAACTTCGCTCTGGGCCTGTCGCTCCCCTTCTTGAACACCTCCAGTGGTTGCCTATCGACCTCGGCACGAAACAAAAGCTTCTCACTCTAGGCTTCGAGGCTGTCCGTCACCTCGCCCCCTCCTTACCTCTCCTCCTCCCTTCTCTCTTCCCACGGCCCACCCCGCACGCTCCGCTCCTCCGCCGCCCACCTCCTCACCTCTCCCGCCGACGACCCCCGGGCCCCGTCCTCCCGCGGTCCCGGAACGCCCTCCCTCCTCCCCTCCGCCCAACTGATTCTCTTCCCCTCTTCCAAGCCCTACTGAGAGAGCTCACCTCCTCCAAGAGGCCTTCCCAGACTGAGCTTCCCCTTTTCCCTCCGCTCCCTCTCCCCCCCACCCCTTCACCTCTCCCCAGCTCAACCCTCTTGTCCCCCCTTTCCCTCTGCTCCTCCCCCCCCCTCCCTTCCCCTCCCCTCAGCACCGTACTCGTGGGCTCCACTGTCTATATCTTCCTCACCCTATTTATTTTGTTAAAGAGATGTCCATCGCCTCGCGTCTATCTCTCTGCTATTGTTTTAATGAGATGTTGATCCCCTCGATCCGTCTCCCCCGATGAGACCGTCAGCCCGTCAGAGGGCAGGGACCGCCTCTATCTGGTCCCGACTTGTCCATTCCAAGCGCTCGGTACGGTGCTCTGCGCATAGGAAGCGCTCAATGAATGCTATCGAACGAATAGGATGGACGGCCGGTCCTCTGAGTCGGCCCCGGGAGGGTTTGCTGCAGGGCGGAGGCGGTTTGGGGGGAAGGCAGGGAACGCTCGTGGTCGTACAGCTAAGGGACCACAAGGGGGCGGTGACGGGCAAATAAAGCCTCGGCCCCGCCGCACGGGCAACCGGCTTCATCAGCGGAGTGACCGGTTGACGTCGGGATCTAGTAAGCGCTTACTCTGTGCCGAGCCCTGTTCTAAGCGCCGGGGGAGATACGGGCTGATCGGGTTGTCCCACGGGGGCTCACGGGTTTTTAATCCCCATTTTCCAGACGAGGGAACTGAGGCACGGAGGAGTTAAGTGACTTCCTGGCCCCCGGTCACGCAGCTGACGAGTGGCAGAGCTGGGATTCAGACGGGTGGCCGTCAGTCGGTGCTATCTGTCGAGCGCCGGGGAAGACGGGCACGATGCCTGCCCCGCGAGGAGCTCTCTCCGGGTCCTCAGCGGGCGGCTTGTCGGCTGGGGGACCCTGGGCGAGTCACCCCTTCTCTGGGCCTCCGTCACCTCATCTGGAAAATGGGGACGAAGACGGCGAACCTCACGTGGGCCGACCCGCTGACCCTGTATCCGCCCCGGCGCTTAGGGCTCTGCACGTAGTAAGCGCTTCACAAATACCAACGTTATTATTGTTTATTTGACCCTTTGAAGTAGAAGGGGCGGAGCCTAATGATAATGATGTTGGTCTTTGTGAAGCGCCTACTATGTGCGGGGCACTGTTCTAAGCGCTGGGGGAGACACAGGGGAATCAGGTTGTCCCACGGTGGGGGGGGGGGGCTCACAGTCCCAATCCCCATTTTACAGATGAGGGAACTGAGGCCCAGAGAAGTGAAGTGACTCGCCCACAGTCACACAGCTGACAAGCGGCAGAGCCGGGATTCGAACTCATGACCTGTGACGCCCAAGCCCGGGCTCTTTCCACTGAGCCACGCGGATAGAGCAGGGGCTTGGGAGTCAGGAGGACCCGGGTTCCGATTCCAACTCCATCACCTGGCTGCTCCGTGACCTTGGGAAAGTCACAACTTCTCTGTCCCTCGGTCACCTCATAATAATAATGATGATGATGGCATTTGTTAAGCGCTTACTGTGTGCAAAGCGCCGTTCTAAGCGCTGGGGTCAGGTTGTCCCTCGTGGGGCTCACCGTCTTCATCCCCATTTTACAGATGGGGCAACTGAGGCACAGAGAAGCGAAGTGACTTGCCCAAAGTCACACAGCTGACGTCTGTAAAATGGGGCTCCTCTAGACTGTAAATGTATTCAATCATATTTATTATTATCATTATTTTTAATAATGATAATAATAATAATGGTATTTGGTACTGTGTGCTGAGCACTGTACTAAGCGCTTGGAAGAGTACAATACAATGATAAACAGTGGCATTTCCTAGCCATAACGAGTTTACAGTCTGGCAGGGGAGACAGACATGGATACAAATAAATTGTACCTTCCAAGCGCTTAGTACAGTGCTCCGCACATAGTACGCGCTCAATAAATACTATGGAATGAATGAATGAATGAAATAAACAAAATTACAGATATATGCGTAAGCGCTGTGGGGCCGGTGAAGAGCAGAGGGAGCAAGTTAGAGCGACGCAGAAGGGAGTGACAGATGAGGAAAAGTGGGGCTTCGTTTGGGAAAGCCTCTTGGAGGAGATGTGCCTTCACTAAGGCTTTGAAGTAGGGGAGGGTAATTGTGGGCAGGGAATGCGTCTGTTTATCGTTATATTGGACTCTCCCAAGTGCTTAGTAAATTTCTCTACAAACCCTAAGTGCTCAATAAATGCGATGGAATGAATGAATGTGGGACATGAGCTGTGTCCAACTTGATTAGCTTGTATTTAGCTTGGCGCTTGATTCAGTGTCTGGCATATAGTAAGAGCTTAACGGATACTATGAAAAAAAAAGTGTACCTCTGTTCTAGGGTAATCAAAACTTGCTCCAGTCGGGATAAAATGTGAGAACTTGTCTTTATCATCACCGTCATCATCGTAAACGGTATCTATTGAGAGTTTCCTGTGGTATTTATAGAGAGTTCACCGTCCTAATCAATCTTCAGAGTGATAACAGAATGGCTCTGTAGAGTTCTGGTTCCGGGTCTCCTTCTTCACCGACCTTCTCCATCTCCAAAAGGGAACAAAACCTGTCTGTAATCACACTTTCTGTTCACCTTTGTCTCCTCGGTGAACGGTTTCCAAAAGTTAATGAGAGAGAGAGAGGGAGAGGGAGAGAGAGAAAGAAAGACATAGAGCAAATAAAGCAAGCATAATGTCAGGTCTTTCCAAAGAAGTTTTGCGGAATGCTGGTAGATCAGCATTCCTAGTGACTTTGCCTAGCCAAGCCACTCCTAATCTGCTCTTCCAACATCATTTTAGTTGCCCCCGGAGAAGGAAACTTTGTATTTTGAGTCACTGTCTTATGTCAAAGGGAGGTTTCTTATCCCTTGTTTGTCTTGAACTTTGAGGCTCATCAGTTCTTTCGTGGATAAGGGCTGGTCAGCACTCTTCCGGCCTCTAAATGTAAGCTTGTCATTCAAGGGTGGAGCCCCGTTTCCCTGTCCCCGCCAGGTTTCCCTAACACTTCATCATCTCTCTCCTGGCCCGAGAATTCGGTAAGCAGGAAAGGGGGAAGAATGGCATGGGCCCAGAAGACCTGCTTTCCTGATTTCTGTGTTGTTGTTGGGTCTGAAACAAGCAAATTCTCCTTCAAGCCAAAGATAGCATCCAAATGGATCCCACCTGCTCCTCATTCTTCACCTCATTTTTCATTTCAGAAAAAGTGGGATTGGAAACCGGGCTTTACTTTGGCTCGGCCGAGCTCGGATTATATTGAGAAACCAGGCAGTGAGTCTGTGTGACGTTCGATTCATCCATCACACGCATCCTGATTAGCCCAGAAGTTAGCATGATCCGTAGGTGATTTTCTCTGTGGTCATGGGCCGGATTCTCCTGACATGGGATAGGAGGACAGAGATGGTGTGGGGCAAAACCTCAGAAGCTCCCCGCCAGTCAGGTTGATATGGTTGATTAGAGAAGCAGCATGACCTAGTAGATAGAGCATGGGCCTGAGATTCAGACTAAGCCCTATTTTTCCTCATCTCCACTCCCTTCTGCATCGCCCTGCCTCACTCCCTTTGCTCTTTCTCCCTCTTCCCAGCCTAAAGCACTTATGTATAAATCTGTAATTTTACTTATTTATATTGATATCTGTCTCCCCCCCCAGACTGTGAGCTCACTGTGAGCGGGGATTGTCTCTCTTTATTGCTCTATTGTACTTTCCCAAGCATTTAGTACAGTGCTCTGCACACAGTAATTGCTCAGTAAATACGATAAAATTAATGTATGAATTCAAAAGGACCCGGGTTCTAATCCCAGCTCTGCCACTTGCCTGACTTGGACAAGTCACTTCACTTCTCTGGACCTTGGTTCCCTCATCTGTAAAATGGGGATTAAGACTGTGAGCTCCATTTGGGACAGGGACCACATAACAATAAATAATAATAATTATGGTATTTGTAAAGCACTTACTATGTGCTGAGCACTATTCTAAGCACTGGGGTAGATATAAGGTACTCAGGTTGTCCCACGTGGGGCTCACGGTCTTAATTCCCACTTTACAGATGAGGTAACCGAGGCACAGGGAAGTTAGTGGCTTGCCCAAGGTCACACAGCAGACGAGTGACAGAGTCGGGTTTAGAACCCATGTCCTCTGACTCCCAAGCCCGTGCTCTTTCCACTGAGCACACTGCTTCTCTGATTTTTCATATCCAACCTGATTAACTTGTATCTACCCCAGGGCTTAGTACAGCGTCTGGCACATAGGAAGCCCTTAACAAATACCATGATGATGATGATGATGTGCTGGGCTTCCTGGGGTAAACTCAAAGATGAGACCAATAGTACCAGTGGAACCTCTGCACACAGCTGTCATGTCAGTATGACCAATCCACTGCTGAAAAATGCAGCTATCTCAACCACCGTTGCATAGTGTAAAATCTCGAAAAACAGAGTAGCCCATCAATCAATCAACCAGTGGTATTTATTGAGCGTTTCTTGTATGGAGAGCACCGCACTGCGCACTTGGGCAAGTATAACACGACAACTGTGGTGGGCACAATCCCTGCCACAAGGAGTTTACAATCTACAGGGGAGATAGATATTAAAATAGATTAGGGAAAGGTGGAATAGTAGAGTGTAAGACTATTTACATAGACGTTGTGGGGCTGGGGTGAGTATCAAAATGCTTAAGAGGTACACAGCCCTGCTTAAGAAGGGACGATGGTTAGGGGAGATGAAGACTTAGGCAGAGAAGTCCTCTGGGAGGAGATGTGATTTTATGAGGGTTTTGAATATGGGGAGAGTGATGGCCTGTTGGATATGGAAGCAGAAGGGAATTACAGTCCCAAAATGGGACTTGGCCAAGGGGTCCCTGGCAGGATAGTTGAGATGGAGATACAGAGGAAGGCTGGCATTAGAGGAATGGAATGTGCAGTTTGGGTTGTAGTGGGAAATCAGTGAGGTAAAGTAGGAGGGAGAAAGCTGAGTGAGTGACTTCAACCTTTTCAGTCAATCAGTCAAGCAATCATATTTATTGAGCACTTACTGTCTGCAGAGCACTGAATGAAGTGCTTGGGAGAATACGATACCTTACCATACCTTTATAAGCCTAAAATGAGCTTATAGTCTAGAGGAGGAGGCAGACATTAGTATAAAAGGAGGCAGACATTAATATAAACTACAGTTAGGCATAGGTGCTGTTGGGTTGAAGGTGGGGATAATAGCAAATGCTCAGAGGGTAGAGAGCCAAGTGCATAGGCGACGCAGACGTGAGAGGGAGTCAGGGAAAAGGGGACTATATGGGGAAAGGAGGCGGCGTGACCTCGGTAAGACTTTGAAGGTGGTGAAGAGAGATGGTCTGGTGTATATGGACGGGGAGGGAATTCCAGGCTAGAGGGAGGATGAGGGAAAGGGGTCAGCGGTGACATAGATGAGATTGGGGCCCAGTGACCAAGCTGGGACTAGAGGACCGACGTGTGTATGCTGAGCTGTGGTAGGAAATCCTTGAGGTAAGGTAAGAGGAGGAGAGCTGATTGAGTGCTTTAAAGTAAGGAGTTTCTGTTTGTTTCAGAGCTGCGTGGGCAACCACTGGAGGGTCTTGTGGAATGCGTAGATTTGGACTAAGCTGTTTTCTAGAAAAATAATCAAGGCAGCAGAGTGAATTGTAGACTGGAGTGGGGAGAGACAGGAGGCAGGGAGGTCAGTGAGGAGCTAATAGTCAAGAAAGAATATGCTATCTGTTTCAGTCAGCATAGTAGCAGTTTGAATGAAAAAAGGGGGATTCTAGAGATGTTGTGAAGGTAGAACTGACGGGATTTGGTGGCAGATTGATCATGAGAGTTAAATGAGAGATGAACAGAGGATAATTCCACGGTTACTGGATCGGGAGATAGGTAGGATAGCTGTATTGTCTAAAGTACTAGGAAAGGCAGGAGGAGGGCAGAGTTTGGCTGGGAAGATGAGATGTTCTGTTTCAGACATGTTCAGTTTGAAGTGGTGTTGGGATATAGCGTGGCGCAGTGGAAAGAGCACGGGCTTTGGAGTCAGGGCTCATGAGTTCGAATCCCAGCTCTGCCACTTGTCAGCTGTGTGACTGTGGGCAAGTCACTTAACTTCTCTGTGCCTCAGTTCCCTCATCTGTAAAATGGGGATTAAGACTGTGAGCCCCACATGGGACAACGTGATTCCCCTGCGTTTACCCCAGCGCTTAGAACAGTGCTCTGCACATAGTAAGCGCTCAACAAATACCAACATTATTATTATTATTATTAGAGATGACCTGAAGGCAGGAGGAAATAGGAGACAGCAGAGAAGGAGAGAGGTTAGGGCTGGAGAGGTAAATTTGTCCATCATCTCCATAAAGAGGGTAAGGAGTTTCTGTTTGATGCGGAGGTGGACAGGCAACAATTGGAGGTTTTTGAGGAGTGGGGAGACAGGGACTGATCATTTTTGTAGAAAAATGATCCGGGCAGCAGTGTGAAGTACGGAATGGAGTAGGAGAGACAGGAGCGTGGGAAGACTGCGAGGAGGCTAATGCAGTAGTTGAGTCACCCCACAGCACTTATGTACCTATCTCTAAATTGTATAATATAAATTACCATCTGTAAGGTGTATATTATAAATTATTATTTCTATACATATTAAAAATGACTGTTATAGTGCATGTAGTATATATGTGCAGATTATATGTCCATACATATATATATATATATATATATGTATGGACATATATGTGTATATGTGTGTGTATATATTATACTAAAAATAGTAATGTCTGTCTCCCCCTCTAGGCAGTAATCTTGTTATTGGCATAGAGAAGCAGCGTGGCTCAGTGGAAAGAGCCCGGGCTTGGGAGTCAAAGGTCATGGGTTTGAATCCCGGCTTTGCCACTTGTCAGCTGTGTGACTGTGGGCAAGTCACTTCACTTCTCTGTGCTTCAGTTCCCTCATCTGTAAAAGGGGATTAAGACTGTGATCCTCATGTGGGACAACCTGATTACCCTGTATCTACCCCAGCACTTAGAACAGTGCTTTGCACATAGTAAGCGCTTATATCAGCCTTCTCTCTCATCTCCCTTCCTCCTGTCTCGCCCCGCTCCAGTCCATTCTTCACTCCGCCGCCCGGCTCATCTTCCTGCAGAAACGCTCTGGGCCTGTCACTCCCCTTTTTAAAAACCTCCAGTGGTTGCCTATCGACCTCCGCACGAAACAAAAACTTCTCACTTTAGGCTTCGAGGCTGTCCGTCACCTCACCCCTTCCTACCTCTCCTCCCTTCTCTCTTCCTACTGCCCACCCCGCACGTTCCGCTCCTCTGCCGCCCACCTCCTCACTGTCCCCCATTCTCGCCTATCCCGCCACCGACCCCTGGGCCACGTCCTCCCGCGGTCCTGGAACGCCCTCCCTCCTCACCTCCACCAAACTAATTCTCTTCTCCTCTTCAAAGCCCTACTTAAAGCTCACTTCCTCCGAGAGGCCTTCCCAGACTGAGCTCCCCTTTTCCCTATGCTCCCTCTGCTCCCCTCTACCCCCCCCTTCACCTCTCCTCAGATAAGCCCTCTCTTCCCCCCTTTCCCTCTGCTCTTCCCCCTTTCCCTTCCCCTCCACTCAGCACTGTACTTGTCCGCTCAACTGTACATATTTTCATTAACTTATTTTGCAGCGTGGCTCAGTGGAAAGAGCACAGGCTTGGGAGTCAGAGTTCATGAGTTCGAATCCCGGCTCTGCCACTTGTCAGCTGTGTGACTGTGGGCGAGTCACTTCACTTGTCTGTGCCTCAGTTACCTCATCTGTAAAATGGGGATTGCGAGCCTCACGTGGGACAACCTGATTACCCTGTATCTTCCCCAGCGCTTAGAACAGTGCTCGGCACATAGTAAGCACTTAACAAATTCCAACATTATTATTATTATTACATCACCTTGATTCTATTTATCTGCTATTGTTTGAATGAGATGTTCATCCCCTTGATTCTATTTATTGCTATCGTTCTTATCTGTCCATCTCCCCCGATTAGACTGTAAGCCCGTCAAAGGGCAGGGACTGTCTCTGTTACCGATTTGTACATTCCAAACGCTTAGTACAGTGCTCTGCACATAGTAAGCACTCAATAAATACTGTTGAATGAATGAATGAACAAATACCAACATTATTATGGAATGTGCCTACCAACTCTGTTGAACTGTATTCTCCCAAGCGCTTAGAGCAGTGCCTGGCGCATAGCAAATGCTCAATAAATACCATTGTCGATGACAATGATAAGGCAGGAAAGGGTAAGTGCTTGTATCAGCGTGGTACTTTGGATGGAGAAGAAAGGGCAGAATCTGGAGATGTTGTGAAGGTGGTGCCGACAGGATTTGGTGACTGAATGTGTGGGTTGAATGAAAGAGATGAGCTGCTTTTGCACTTGTTGTATCCTGTTTTCTTTCCACTCTCAGCCCCACATGACTTAGGTACACATCCATAATTTATTTATTTTAATGTCTGTCTCTCCCTCTAGACTGTGACCTAATTTTGGGCAGGGAATGTGTCTACCAACTCTGTTATTGTTGTACTTTCCCAAGCTCTTGGTAGAGCACTTAATAAATATGATCGATCGACCGATTGATTGATTAGGATCATGTCAAGGTTATGGGCTCGTTAGGTGGCAGTGCTATCTGCAGTGACAGGAGAGTTAGGGCGATGACAGTGTTTGGGTGGGAAGTTGAGGAGCTCTGTTTTGGACCTGCTCAGTTTGAGGTGTCGATGGGACATCCAAGTACAGAGATCATGAAGGTAGAAATAAGTGGGAAATTGGAGAGAAGGGACGAGGTCAGGACTGGAGTGACAGATTTGGGAATCATCCACACGGACGTGGTAGTTGAAGCCATGGGAGTGAATGAATCCTCCAAAGTAGGGAGTGTAGATGGAGAATAAAGAACCCAGAACTGAGCCTTGGGGACTCCCATAATTAGAAGAGAAAGGCAGAGGAGGAAGTGGCTAAAGAAAGTGAGAAAGAGTAGCCAGAGCAATAGGAGAACCAGGAGAGGACAGTGTCGGCGAAGACAAGGTTAGATAGATAATGTTTCCAGGAAAAGGGGGTTTTGAAGGCAGCAGAAAAGTTGAGGAAGATTAGGCCTAGTGAATGGAGACACCGGTCTGGTATTTTAACGTCTGCCTTACCACTTGCCTGCTGTGTGAACTTGGACAAGTCACTTAACTTTTCTGTGCTTCAGGTTCCTCATCTGTAAATGAGATGCAATACGTGTTCTCCCTCCTACTTTAGACAGTGAGCTTCATATGTAACCCCCTGTGGGCAGGGAATGGGCCTGTTATTATTTTGTCCTCTCCCAAGCACTTAGTACAGTGCTCTGCACACAGTAAGTGCTCAATAAATACTACTGACTGATTCACTAACTGACTGACTTACTGACTGTGTCTGTTCTGATAGCTTGTATCTACTCCAGTGCTTAGAACAATGCTTGGCACATAGTAAGTACTTAACAAGTCCCCCATAACATATTCCCTCTTCCTCTGTTTCACCCTTGCACTGGGATTTGTACCCTTTATTCACCCCACCCTCAGCCCCACAGCAGTTATCAGTGTATCCATAATTTATTTTAATGTCTGCCTCCCCTTCTAAACTGTAAGCTTTTTGTGGACCGGGACTGTATCTACCAACTCTTATACCGTACTCTCCGGAGCACTTATCACAGGACTCTGCACACAGTAAGTACCCAATAAATATGTTTGCTTTCTCGACTGATTATATTAATCATCCAAATATGAACAGTTACACCTTTCTCCATATGCTAAAGTATTAGTCTCTCTGGTGAGATAGGATTCTATATTTATCTTTTTCAAGCTGTGCTAGGTTCTGGGACTCTTTGCCTCATTTTTCCAAAATCATCATTTTCTACTTTAATAAATAAAAACTTGAGAGGTTTTTTTTAACTCTTTGAGACCTATATCTATCGAGCCAACTACATCTACAGTTTCATACATAATGGTTTTTGGTCTCTGAATAGCTTACTGTAATGAATTCCCAATGAATCAAAGCTTGATTATTGGATTCTCCCCTTCTGGGGATCTGGTCTCAAGGCTTCCGACGAAGGAAATCAGAACCAATCTGGTGGCATTCCAAGAATCTTCCGTGGAAACAGAGTGGCAGCCTTGAGATTGTTCCTGGTCAGTCAATAAATGGTATTTATGGAGCTCTTACTTTGTGCGGAGGACTGTACTAAACACTCGGGAGAGTTGATAGACATGACCCTTGATCTCAAGGAGCCTAGTGCTTAGAACAGTACTTGGCACATAGTAAGTACTTAACAAATACCATCATTATTATTATTATCATTACAGTTTAGCAAGAGAGAGAACGGGAGTCTGGAGGAGACGATCTTCTCTGCTAGAAAAACCACTGGACTGATAAATTAGGATCACTGGTGGCTTAACATCAAAACTCATAAGAGAGTGTTGTTTTTTTTTCCAGATAGACTTCTCTGTCATGTCTTACCCTTACCTGAAGTTCCAGGAGAATGGGATACCTGGGAAATGCTCTGGACTTCCAAGCCTGCATCAGCTTTAAGGAACTCGATCAGGTCTCTCTCCCCATCTTATCCTCACTCCTCTCCCACTACAACCCAGTCTGCCCTCTTCAATTCTCTAATGACAACTTACTCACTGTGCATCGTTCTCATCTGGCTCTCCGTAGGCCCCTTGTTCATACTCTCTCTCCTGCCTAGAACTCTCTCCCTCTTCACATCTGATAAACAACCATCTCCTCTCCCTTCAAAGCCCTACTAAACTTACATCTCTTCCAGGAAGCCATCCCTGACTGATAGCTTATCTCCCTCCCTTATTTCCCTAATACTGCATCACCTTGGCACTTCTAAACTCTTAGGAATTCAAACCACCCTCCAATCCCCCCAGCATTTATGGATATGTTCTTATACAAAGTTGAGACACCTAACTGTGATTTACTTTAAAGCTTGTGATCCTCACAGTATTGTACGTTGTTAGCGCGGCTCAGTGGAAAGAGCACGGGCTTAGAAGTCAGATGTCAGGGGTTCTAATCCCGGCTCCGCCACCTGTCAGCTGTGTGACTTCGGGCAAGTCACTTCACTTCTCGGTGCCTCAGTTACCTCATCTGTAAAATGGGGATTAAGATTGTGAGCCTCAAATGGGACAACCTGATTACCCTGTATCTACCCCAGCGCTTAGAACAGTGCTCTGCACATAGTAAGCACTTAACAAATACCAACATCATTATTATAATTATTATTGTACTCCTCCCCCACCCGAAGTGCTTAGTACAGAATGTACTAGAGGGCTTAGGGAAGCAGCATGGTCTAGTGGAAAGAGCAGGGGCTTGGGAGTCAGAGGACCTAGGTTCTAATCATGACTGTCACCTGTTGTGTGATCTTGGGCAAATCACTTCATTTCTCAGTGCCTCAGTTTCCTCATCTACAAAATGGGAATTTAATATCTGTTCTCCCTCCTACTTTGACTGTGGGACCTAATTATTATTTTTATCTACCCCAGCACTTAGTACAGCGTTTGGCACATAGTAAGTGCTTAACAAATCCCACAGTTATTATTACAGTGATCTATACAGAATAAGTACACAATAAATATTACTGATCAATTTATTGATTGAGAAGCTGCTTCAATACTGTGGCTGATGGGATTAAAACTTGTCTTCTTCACTAGAACCTTCCCTACTGTTGAATTATCTGGATGCCTTGACCCCGTTAAAATGAGCATGCCTCTGCCTCAATTCTCTGTATTCCTTAGGATTGGGGTTAGGCCTATTTTTTTTTCTGGAACCCTGAGGTTATTAACCAATGCCTTGGAGAGATTTGTTCCAAGGTTGCAAGTATTGACACACAGATCGTGATGTCTACAAAAAGCCCAGAAATACTGTTGCTCCCTGGAATGTCTCGTTTGGGAAACTGAGCTCGTCCCTAAGCTCTAAGCTCCTTCTGGGCAGGCAATGTATCTACCAACTGTGTTTTATTGTGCTCTCCCAAGCGTTTAGTACAGTGCTCTGCACATAGTAAGCTCTCCCTAAATGCCACTGATTGAATGATAGATGTGAACTCCCTAAGGCACAACCCATCAAAGTCTGCTCCACTCAGTCACCTGGAATTAGTTTTTGAAATGTGCCTGGGAAAGTTGTGCCCGAACACCTTTCTGTCTGATGTCTCAGTCTCTTTTAGGTACAATGAGAGGGAGTAATGGAATCAGCACTCTGAACGGCACAGTGGAGAAAAGGGAAGACAAGGGAGAGCAAAGTTGTTTTTATGGTTTTGGTGGTGGATTTTCTTGCTGGTGTGTTTCCTCCCCTAAGTGAAAATGAACTCAAGAGATGGACATCTCTATTTCCAGATCTTTTGTGTATATGGGGATTAAAAATTCATTCAATAGTATTTATTGAGTGTTTGCTGTGTGCAAATTGCTGAACTAAGCACTTAAGCACTAAGCGCTTAGCACTGTACTAAAGTCTGACTTTGGGCCCCAGTTTATTCAGGTTTGATTACAGATGGTGAAGGCAAAAATATAAATCTTACAGATCAAATCCCTTCATTCATTTTTTCTGTCTTTAGCCTCTGCTAAATTACCAGGAGTCTGAAAACCACAGAAGCTACCATTTCAGAACAGTATAGGGGATTGTCCCCAGATATGATGAGCCCTCCACATTTCAGAGTGATTAGGAAGTTGTAAGTAGTACCAGCCCACATGGTCTGTTGGGAAATAAGGAAAATTAGCAGATGTAATTGAGAAGAGAGAATTTCCATCCAAGTTGTGGGTAACAAGCAATGACTTTTTTTTTCCCCATTGTATTGCTGAGCCTGTTCCCAAAAGATCTGACCATAGGCCAGTTTGGGAACATGATGACATTCCTCAACAGCAGTTGGTGGAATTGAGGGATCCAAACTGTCAAAACGCACGTGGGCGAAGAATAATCAGCGGAAGAATTTTCAATCTCTGAGCCTGGTGGGTTGGAAGTATCTGGCAAACTTTGATAGTGCATAAAATATCTGTTCTTTCCTAATTATTAAATTCCACTCCTAAAATCCTTCTCCAAGGAAAACTCCAATTTGGGAAGGTCATTTGTTGAAGCCTCTGCCAAAAACAGCACAGTGCTGGAGAACAACACATATTTTGCCCTAGAAATCATCCAGCTTGGGCGGGGTGTAGGGGGGATGTCTCAGACTCTGTTTTCTGTTTGGGTCATTTACGCTATAACAAGTACCCAGTTATGGTCTCAAATGGTCCTTATGGGTTTGAGGAAAATCTATGCCACAGTGCAAGTATTTCAGGAAAAGGAAAGGTTTTCTTTCAAGAGATGAGTTTACGCTTAGTAAGTAAATGGGGGCACTGTGGCCTGGTAGAAAGAACAAAGGACTGAGAATCAGGAGACTTGGGTTCAAATCCCCTCTCCACCACCTCCCTGCAGCGTGACTATGGGCAAGTCATTTAACTTCTCTCTCTTTTCTCAACTGTAAAATAGAGATAAATAATGAAATACATGTTCTCCCACCCCCTTAGACTGCGACGCGGGGATTGGTGCTTAGCACAATGCTTTTTTTAATGGTATTTGTTAAGCGATCACTACGTGCCAGGCACTATACTAAGCCCTGGGGTAGATAAAAGCTAATCAGGTTGAACACAGTCCCTATCCCACATGGGACTATTCCCATTTTAACAGGTGAGACAATTGAAACCCAGAGAAGTGAAGTGACTTGCTCTAGGTCACACAGCAGACAATTGGCAAATCAGGATTAGAACCCAGTTCCTCCTAATTAGCAGGCCCGTACTCTACCCATTAATACAGTGCTCTGCACACAGTAAGTGCTCAATCAATACTATTAAGTGAATGAATTGGGCCATGCTATTTCTCGGGATGGTAGGCATATGCTAAGTGCTTAGCGTATACCAAAATAATTATTATTATTTTTCTTATTATTACTATTACTATTGTTCTTATTATTATTATATCCTGAAAGTCAATGGCCCTGAACACCCACCATTCCAGGCCGTTTGAAAATTTTTATTGACACAGAATAGTCAAGCAATCTAAGCCATTGCACTCAGGTCACAGTTCCCTCTGGAGTCAGCGTGGCTCAGTGGAAAGAGCCCGGGCTTGGAGGTCTGGAGCTCTCCTCCCAGGCGGTGGTTCCTTGGGCTGCCTGCCCCCGTTTCCAGCCTAGCTCTTTAGCAGCCTTTTGGCCACCGACCGCCGACTTTAGCGGCTTTTTGGCCGCCGACCGCCGACTCATCCACGCCGAGACCACCCCCCCTCTCCCGGGAAGCTGAGCCTTGTCATCGCCCGGACCCTTGGAGCCATTACCTCGTGGGCCCGGGATCTCTGCTCCCCTGAGGCGCAGCCTCGGCCCACCCGGCCCCGATTCCCGACAAGCCCCCCTTGGCCTACCGCTCGCTGACTCATCTGCGCTTCCTCCGCCTCCACCGGGGAGCTGAGCCTCGGACCGTCCGGACCCACGCGCGCCTCAGCCTTTCACAACCTGGATCTCCGCATCCCCGCTCGGGAACTCCGACACTACGGATCTTCGCCCCCACAGACCCCCAGCCACCAGCTTCCAGTCCACCCCCCCCGCTCGGGCCCGGGGACATTGCGCTCCCCTTCTCGATCCTGGGGACATTGTGCTCCCCTTCTCGGCCCCAAGGACATTGTGTCCTCGGGGGACATTGTGTCCCCCTGCTCGGGCCCGGGGACATTGTGCTCCCCAACCGCTCCCCCACTCCGCCCGAGGCGGCCATTTTAGGAAGCCCCCACTCTGCCTGAGGCGGCCATTTTGGGAAGGCCTCACTCCCTCTTCCCTCTTGAGGTGATTCATCCCTCCCGCCCCCGCCCCGGGCGACGACGTCCTTGTTCTCACCATGTTACCTTGCCTTAGCCGCCGCCTACGGCCGCCACCCACCCCGGACAACCTCAGGGCCCCCCCCCGCCGCCACAGGGTTATTTGGTCATGAGCTCTGGGACTCTCTCGGCCGCTGGCCGCTCCACTTTGAGTCTGATCGGGTAGGGTCGGCTCGTCCCCCGACCCTGGTCATCGCCTGCTTATTAACACTATTGTAGTGTGCCTTACTGTAGCATGTTGCTATATTTGCGATCTCGCTTTTTATTGTTTATTGTCGTCAGATTTTGAATTTGATCAGGTCGCCCCTTAATCGAGTCTACCCCCGACCCTGGTCATCACCCCTTTTATTAACACGACTATATTGTATCATACTGTATCATGTTGCTATATTAGCACCACTGTATTGTATCATATTGTATCATGTTGCCATATTACCGATTTCGTTTATTACTGTTTATTGTTGTCAGTGCTGCCACCCACCTCTCTGGCCTCGCCATGTCCCTCCTCCCCCCCTTCCCCCTCCCGGCCCTTCCTATCCTCCCCTTCCCCTTCCCCTCTCTCGCTCAGCTCTTTCCTGCTCTCTCCTCTGTCTCCTCCCCCCCTCCACTCTCCCGCCCTAGAACCCCACTTTACCAGCGCTACCCCTCTTCCCCCTCCCCCTACTCTTCCCCCCACTAAACCCCCTCTTCACCCCCTCCCCCCTTCTCTCTTCCCCACCCATGCCCCATCCCAGTCCTCTTGTCCCACCGCCACCCCTCATCCCCCTCTCCTCGTCCAGGGCCCCGCCACCTCCTTTCCATCCAAACCCTCCCCTCCCCCCGCCCTTCCCCCCCTCCTCCCCTTGCACCCACAGCTACTTTCAAGTGTGGCCTCTGGAACCCCCGCTCTATTACAGGCAAGCTACCTTTCATCCATGACCTTTTCCTCTCCCGCTCTCTCCTCCTCCTCGCCCTTTTGGAAACGTGGCTCTCTCCCGAAGACACGGTCTCCGCCGCCGCTCTCTCCAGCGGAGGCCTCTCCTTCTCCCACTCCCCCAGACTCACCGGTAAGGGAGGAGGCGTCGGCTTCCTCCTCTCGCCCCGATGCCGCTTCCGCACTATCCCTCCTCCCCCCCCCTCCTTCCCCTCCTTCGAAGCCCATATCATTCGCCTCTACCACCCACTCCAATTACTTGTCGCCGTCATCTACCGCCCTCCCGGTCCCACCTCCGACTTCTTCGACCACCTTGACCCCTTTCTCACCTTCCTCCTCTCCTTCTCTCTGCCCACTCTGATCCTTGGAGACTTCAACATCCATACGGATGTACCCGACGACTCCTCTACCGCCCGCCTGCTATCCCTCCTCGACTCTGCCAACCTCCTCCTCCACCATACCGCGCCCACTCACCGACTCGGTCACACCCTCGATCTCGTCATCTCCTACCGCTGCACTATCTCCTCACTCACCAACTCTGAAATCCCTCTCTCTGACCATAACCTTCTCACCTGCCTCATCTCTCACACTCCCTCCCCCTGCAAATCTTCGCTACGGCCCCACAGAGACCTCCGCTCTCTCGATCCCATCCGTCTTTCCAATAGCATCTCTCCTCACCTTGCCGCCCTGTCCTCTCTTCCCACTCTCGACGATCAGGTCTCCGCTCTCAACTCCACCCTCTCTACTCATCTCGACTCTCTCGCCCCCCTTTCCCTGCGCCGCTCTCGCTCCACTAACCCACAGCCCTGGATCACCTCCTCCGTCCGCCTCCTACGCTCCTATGCTCGAGCTGCTGAGCGCTGCTGGCGAAAGTCCAAACACCAAGCCGACCTCACACACTTCAAATTTATCCTTTCCTGCTTTAACTCTGCCCTCTCCTCCGCCAGGCAAAGCTTCTTCTCCTCCCTCATCGACACCCATGCCCGTCACCCCCGCCGATTGTTCCGGACCTTTAACTCTCTCCTTAGGCCCCCTGTTCCTCCCCCTCCCCCATCTCTCACCCCTAATGATCTGGCCACCTATTTCCTCACGAAAATCAACACGATCAGGTCTGAGCTCCCCAAAGTCACCCCTCCGCCTCTCCCCTCCCCCCCAGCAACCCCCTCCCCTACTTTCCCATCCTTCCCTGCAGTATCCTCAGAGGAGATCTCCTCCCTCCTCGCAAGTGCCACCCCCTCCACCTGCGCCTCGGACCCCATTCCCTCTCACCTTCTTAAAACCATCGCCCCTGCCCTCCTCCCTTCCTTAACGTCTATTTTTAACCACTCAATCTCCAAGGGCTCCTTCCCCTCTGCCTTCAAACACGCCCACGTCTCCCCCATCCTAAAAAAACCCGCTCTTGACCCCACTTCCCCCTCCAGTTATCGTCCTATCTCCCTACTACCCTTCCTTTCCAAAATCTTAGAACGAGTCGTCTACAATCGATGCCTAGAATTCCTTAACTCCCATTCTCTCCTAGACCCCCTCCAATCTGGCTTCCGTCCCCTCCACTCTACCGAGACTGCTCTCTCTAAGGTCACCCGTGACCTCCTTCTTGCCAAATCCAATGGCTCCTACTCCATTCTGATCCTCCTTGACCTCTCTGCTGCCTTTGACACTGTCGACCATCCCCTCCTCCTCCGTACCTTATCTCACCTTGGCTTCACGGACTCTGTCCTCTCCCGGTTCTCCTCTTACCTCTCTGGCCGATCATTCTCGGTCTCCTACGCTGGAGCCTCCTCCCCCTCCCATCCTTTAACTGTTGGAGTTCCTCAAGGGTCAGTTCTTGGCCCTCTTCTGTTCTCCATTTACACTCACTCCCTCGGTGAACTCATCCGCTCTCACGGCTTTGACTACCATCTCTACGCAGATGACACGCAGATCTACATCTCCGCCCCTGTCCTCTCCCCCTCCCTTCAGGCTCGCATCTCCTCCTGCCTCCGGGACGTCTCCACCTGGATGTCGGCCCGCCACCTAAAACTCAACATGAGCAAGACTGAGCTCCTCATCTTCCCTCCCAAGCCCGGTCCGCTCCCAGACTTCTCCATCACCGTGGATGGCACGACCATCCTTCCCGTCCCGCAGGCCCGCAATCTCGGTGTCATCCTTGACTCGTCCCTCTCGTTCACCCCACACATCCTATCCGTTACCAAGACCTGCCGGTTTCACCTCTACGATATCGCCAAGATCCGCCCTTTCCTCTCCACCCAAACGGCTACCTTACTATTACGGGCTCTCGTTATATCCCGGCTAGACTACTGTGTCAGCCTTCTCTCTGACCTCCCTTCCTCCTCTCTCGCCCCCGCTCCGGTCTATTCTTCACTCCGCTGCCCGGCTCATCTTCCTGCAGAAACGATCTGGGCATGTCACTCCCCTTCTTAAACAACTCCAGTGGTTGCCTATCGACCTCCGCTCCAAACAAAAACTCCTCACTCTAGGCTTCAAGGCTCTCCATCACCTTGCCCCTTCCTACCTCTCCTCCCTTCTCTCTTTCTACCGCCCACCCCGCACGCTCCGCTCCTCCGCCGCCCACCTCCTCACCGTCCCTCGGTCTCGCCTATCCCGCCGTCGACCCCTGGGTCACGTCCTCCCGCGGTCCTGGAACGCCCTCCCTCCTCACCTCCGCCAAACTGATTCTCTTTCCCTCTTCAAAACCTTACTTAAAAATCACCTCCTCCAAGAGGCCTTCCCAGACTGAGCTCCTCTTCCCCCTCTACTCCCTCTGCCATCCCCCCTTTACCTCTCCGCAGCTAAAGCCTCATTTTCCCCTTTTCCCTCTGCTCCTCCACCTCTCCCTTCCCATCCCCACAGCACCGTACCCGTCCGCTCAACTGTATATATTTTCGTTACCCTATTTATTTTGTTAATGAATTGTACATCGCCTCGATTCTATTTAGTTGCCATTGTTTTTACGAGATGTTCTTCCCCTTGACGCTGTTTAGTGCCATTGTTCTTGTCTGTCTGTCTCCCCCGATTAGACTGTAAGCCCGTCAAGCGGCAGGGACTGTCTCTATCTGTTGCCGACCTGTTCATCCCAAGCGCTTAGTACAGTGCTCTGCACATAGTAAGCGCTCAATAAATACTATTGAATGAAATGAATGAATGGAGGTCAGAGGTCATGGGTTCAAATCCTGGCTCTGCCGCTTGTCAGCTGTGTGACTGTGGGCAAGTGACTTCACTTCTCTGTGCCTCAGTTACCTCATCTGTAAAATGCGGATTAAGACTGTGAGCCTCATGTGGGACAACCTGATTACCCTGTATACCTCAGCGCTTAGAACAGTGGTCTGCACATAGTAAGCACTTAACAGATACCAACGTTGTTATTATTATGAGTACGAATCCCATTCCGGATAACCCTTGTTTTCTCCCCCTTTAGAGCTCTTGTGGGTAGAATGTGTCTACAAACTCTATTATATTGTAATAATAATAATGTTATTTATTAAGTGCTTACTATGTGCCTGTGGTGATCCCACAGCAAGCTGCCTTGTTAGTGACTGTCTGTGATCCCGTGAACAACAAGGAAGAGACTGGCGAAGGCACTGATGGGTTCTACCTGAGGCAGGTGATTGCTGGCTTGTGGGGGTGGAGCATGGAGGGAGGTGTGGCTTTCTCTCCCTGTTTTACCCAGTAGCCTGGACCAGTCAATGACTGCTATGCAGTGCCATAACTGCAGTGCCTAAGGCAGATAAAAGGTGGTCGTTTTGAGTTGCACTGAGGCATCTCGAGGCAGCATGGAGGCACTCAGAGGGAGCAGAAACATGCAGAGAAGCAAGCACGCTGAGAACAGCAGAAGCAGCATGAGAGCATCATTTGAAAGCAGAAAGAAGCGGCATTAGCAGAAAGGGGTCCTTTAACCAGCAGACTGGTACTGCACCCTTGGTGGAGTGAAGTGAGTGAGTGAGTGTGTGTCGGTGTCCCTCCCTTGCATGCTGGTAAAACTAAGCAAAAGTGTTTCCACATTAACCTTGGTGATCAGAGGGGTGGTTTGACCTCTATTACATGTCACCGAGGCTCCCCGTTCCAAGAAGGTCCTGGTTGGTACGAACCGGGGGCTCACGACAGTGCCAAATATTGTTCTAAACGCTGGGGGGATGCAAGTTAATTAGATTGTCCCACGTGGGCCTCACAGCCTCAATCCCCATTTTCCAGATGAGGTCACTGAGGCACAGAGAAGTTAAGTGACTTGTCCCAAGTCACACAGCTGACAAGTGACGGAGCTGGGGTTAGAACCCACGACCTCTGACTCCCAAGCATGTGCGCTTTCCACTAAGCCATACTATTGTTCTCTTCCCAGCACAGTAGTACAGTGCTCTGCACACAGGAAACAGTAAATATGATTGATTGATTGACACTCTTTGTGGGCATTTGCTCGGAGACAGTGAATGGCTGGATCTGCAGAGACCAAAGCAGACAAGGAAAAGTTGAACAAGACCCTGTAACTTCCGGGAACTGAACATGTTGTTTGAGTTCAGACTGGCTGGATGTCAGTGGTCACATTTGCAAACAGGAAAGAAATACCACAAGCAATATTTGCCAAATCTGTGTCTCTTGTTTAATACTTAATTCCTAGGTATGCTTTAAGCTTAACTCATTATTTTACCCTGTGAACATTTGGCTTTAATTGATGCAATATCATTTACTTCCTCTACTCCTGGTTCTCATAAAAGCAGAGTTGTATTTAGTTATTAAAAGGTGCACTGGAAAAGAGAAACTGCATTTAAAGGAAAATGCTGGCAGTCTGCTAGAAACAGTGTGTGGCTTAGTGGAAAGAATACTGAGCTGGGAGTCAGTGGACCTGGGTTCTAATCCTGGCTCTGCCACTCGCCTGCTGTGTGACTTTGGGCAAATCACTTGACTTCTCTATACTTCAGTTTTCTCATCAGTAAAATGGGCATTAAATACCTGTTCTACCTTCCACTTACTCTGAGTGTCTCTTGTGGAATAAAGAATCTGTCTGGTCTGACGGTATTTAGCCCACATCTTAGCACGGTGCTTGGCAAATAGAAAATACTTACCAAATACAACTACTATTATGATTTTTATTATTATTTCTATTACCACTGAAATTTCTGTAACTCCAGTTTGGTTCATAGGACTAGATTGAGTTCTGATATCCCATTGGATGGTAGAGATTCAAAGATGCAATCTGTCTTGTCAAAACTAGGCTATCCTGATTAAATCGAATTACTTGCATGGAAATGTACAATATCTGGTGTGAAATAATTCTGTGAGCCAGTAAGGGCCACCGTGTGCAGGAAACTGTACTAAATGAAGACCAAATCCCTGCCCAGAAAAGAGTTTACAGTCTCGAAGGAATTGTAGAGAAGAGGGAAGTTCATTTAGGCCTGAGAGCACGACTTTGATTTCATATTTGTAATAAAAATCTCCTCTTTCAGTTGAGGATATTTACCATGTTTTGTTTTGGTTTTTTTTCATTGCATTTTGTGCTTTTATGCCTAACAAAAGCTGGGCTCCATTCCCCAACAAAATAGCTCAAAGCTCGAGTTGGATAGAGGAATGACAAATTCAGTTGCTCTCGTCTTTTAAAATGAAAACCAATATCGCAAATCACCAAAATATGTCATTAGAACTAGGATTAGGGTTTAATTCAAAGGTATGGCTTAGGTAGGATCTGGATGTGAGCTATTTTTCTTTTTTTGATATTAAGTGATTACTATGTATCAAGTACTGTTCTAAGCTCTGAGGTAGATAAATATTAATCAGGTCATACACAGTCCGTGTCCCAAATGAGGCTCACAATCAAGTAAGATGGAGAACAGATATTGAATCCTGATTTAGCACTTGAGGAAACTGAGGCACAGAGAAGTTAAGTGACTTACCAAGGTCACACAGAAGTCAAGAGGCAAAGCCGGCGTTAGATGCCAGGTCCTCTGTCTCCCAGGCCCATACTTGTTCCACTAGACAGCACTGCTTCCCCAGCCCATTAAAATCAAACTGAACTAGACTTCTGGATTTTTTTTTCCAAGACTGAGTTAGCAAAACACACTAATTAACAGGAGGTTCAGAACTGAGTCCTATTGATTGATCATGGCAGTGGTATCTATTTAAGCATTTAGTGTGTACTAAGAATTTGGGAGAGTACATTACAGTGGAATTGTCCTGCGTCCACAGTACTGTACATTGTATCATATGGAAATGTAACTAACTTATTTCCATGTTGTTGCCTTGGTGCTGTCTTTTGACCATGGGGTTTCCTTTAGCTTTTGGAAACATTTTTTAAACCCTTTCAGACTCCGTTTTCCCCATAATAAATGCTCATCAGGAGAATAAAATTTACTTTGAAGCTCCACATCCAGAATCATTGTCATTATGGGCAGGGAATGTGTCTGCTAATTTCTCTTGTATTCTCCCAAGCATTTGGAACAGTGCTCTATACATAGCAAGTGCTCAGTAAATACAACTGATTGATTGATTGATTGATTGATTGATCAGAGTTCTGCTTGGGGAAGCAGCATGGTGTAGTGGATAGAGCACAGGCCTGGGAGTTAGGAAGTCATGGATTCTAATCCCAAGACCACCACTTATCTGCTGTGTGACCTTGGGCAAGTCATTTCACTTTTCTGTGCCTCAGTTGTCATGTTCTGTCTCATGCCGTTGAGTCATTCTCCGATCCATTGCGACTCCAAGGACACATCTCTCCCAGAACACCCCAACTCCATCGACAGTCATTCTACTAGTGGATCCATAACGTTTTCTTGGTGAAAATCTGGAAGTGGTTCACCAATGCCTCCTTTCCCACAGTAAACTTGAGTCTCCACCCTCGACTCTCTCCCATACCGCTGCTGCCCAGCACAGGTGAGTTTTGACTTGTAGCAGATTGCCTCAGTGACCTCATCTGAAAAATGGGGATTGAGATCGTGAGCCCCATGTGGGACAGACACTGTGTCCAACATGATTTGTTTGTATCCACCCCAGAGCTTAGCACAATGCCTGACATAGTAGTAAGTGCTTAACACATACCATCTTTATTATTGTTGGTATTATTATTAATAAACTGAAAAGTTTCTTCCCTAACAACAACAGAAGGAGAGAGTTTTCATGATTATGTTGTGTCTATACATGGGTCTATAGCTTGAAACTAATACTGAGGGGACTCTAGGATACTTTAGACAGTACGGATAGGTGGCCCCAGGAGTCGTTGCGGAAAGGTGTCTTCTGGAATCTGACAGTTGATTTAGAATTCTACTTCCCACTGTGATTTTTGTGCATATCATGCATCTTGGAGGCAATTTGGTTACAGAAGTTTCCAGGGAAAACCAAACTGCTTCAACTTCAGTTTTGAAAATTTGGGACAATACCTAGTCAGGGTTCTCTTGCCTTCTGCTCTTGGGATGGGGAGGGGGAGTTTGCCAGCTAAATATGAGAAAATCACTGGTCTCCTCTCCACAGGGTCACCTGGAAAGTGAGAGCATTCAATCCAATGAAGCACTATGTTATGAACAGGACATCTGCCCACCCCAAGGAAAGACACAGTGCAGGGGTTGAAAGGGAAAAGCCTGGGTAGTAATAATGCATCCATTGTTTGGCTCCATTGTTGGAAAAGGGTGGATGGCACAGTGAATAACCAGTAAAAATCAACCTCAGGGCCAGCCAGAGTCAAGGCCTTAAAGACTTCCCCTTTTTCTAGCATTTTTCTCACTCAAACTGCTGTCTACTCAGTTACTGCCTGTAACATAGGGTTTAACTTTGTGAGAATGACAGTTCATAGACTAAAAAAAATGCTCTTCCCATCTTTATTATTATTACTATTATTATTATTAATAATAATGATGGGAAGAGCATTTTTTTATTTAATAATATTTAATAATAATAATAGTGATGATATTTGTTAAATGCTTACTATGTACCAGGCACTGTTCTAAGTGCTGGTGTAGATACAAGAAAATCAGGTTGGACTCAGTCCCTATTCCTCATGGGGCTCAGACCCCAATTTTACAGATGAGGGAAATGAGGCACAGAGAAGTGAAGTGACTCATTTGTATATTTATGTTAATATCTGTCTCTCCTTCTAGACTGCAAACTCATTGAGTGCAGGGAATATGTGTGTTTATTGTTATATTGTATTCTCCCAAGCACCTAGTACAGTGCTTTTCACACAGTAAGTATGCAATAACTATGATTGAATTGACTTGCCCAAGGTCACATGCAGACAAGTGACAGAGCTGGGATTAGAGCTCAGGTCCTTCTGACTCCCAGACCCGTGCTCTGTCCACTAAGCCACCTTGCTACTCACTGCCTTCAGAATATCTCACCTCAATTCATGAATCAATCAATATTTTTTGCTGAGCACCATACTAAGCGCTTGGGAAGGTACAATAGAATAGCACTGGTGGACAGCAGTTTACAGGATACAAACAAGGAGCTTACGTGTGCCAGGTCAAATCTTTCCAACTACACCATCAACACTTGTACCTTCATACCCTTAGCACTTTAAAAAAACCAAAAAACAATGCTTTATATTTAGGCATTTATTTATCCAAATATCAATCTTTCCATTCTCATCTTGTTCTCATCAGTTAAGTTTTGGTGCCCAACTCTGCCCCTAGATTGTAAACTCTTTGAGAGCAAGGTTTGGGTCCACTTATCTCTTCCTCTAACTCCAACTACTTGTCACTTTGATTTACTGTCCCCCAGGGCCCCACCTCCAACTTTCTGAATCATTTCGACCCCTTTCTCACTTTTCCTTCTCTTCCTCCATCCCTGGATCAAGCCCAGTGGAATTCAACATCCATATGAATGATCCTGACAACCTATCCACTGCCTGCTTCCTTTCTTTCATCAGCTCTCAGAAGCAGCATGGCCTAATGGAAAGGGCACGGAAGTCAGAAGGACTTGGGTTCTAATCCCTGCTTTGAGACCTTGGGTGAGTCACTTCACTTCTCTGTGCCTCAGTTACCTCATCTGTAAAACGAAGATTAAGACTGTGAGCCCCATCTGGGACATGGACTGTATCCAACCTGAATAGATTGTATCTACCCCAGTACTTAGTTCAGTGTCTGGCACATAGTAAGCACTTAACAAATATCATAAAAATAAAAAAAGCAAACAAAAACTCCACCAACATCCTGCTGCTCCCCACTTCACCCACTCACCAACCTGCCCTCACATTTGATTTCATAATCCCCATTCACTGTACGATCTCCTACCTCACCAACTCTGAAATTCCATTCTACCCTAATTTCCTGAATCACATTCTTTCCTGTGCAAATCTCACTACAAATCCATTTTGTTATCCCACAGACTCCCTCAAATTTTCTAAGGTCATTATGCCCAAGCTACCTTCTTATGACTTACAAATCCGCGTCCTCAACACTATACCTTCACCTGACCTCAATTTCCTCACTTCTCTGAACCTCCTCCTATCTTGTACTGTAAATCTTTAGCATTAGATCACCCCCAAAAGTCCACTTCATTTGATCTTGAGCATGAGCTGCAGGGTGCTAGTGGCAGAAATCTAGTCACTAGGCAGAACTTGTCCACCTTAAATTTATTCCCACCTGCTTCAATTCTGCCTTCTCTTCTTCCCAACAACATTACTTCTTCACCCTTTTTGACCCCCATCCCCATTTGCCTGTGATGGCTATTTCAGAGTTTTAAACCCCTCCTTAAATCCCCTGTCCCCGTGCACTCCACTGCCCATATCTTGCCCTCAATGACCTGGCCAGATACTTCAAGAAAATTGAGACCATTAAATATGATCTCCCTAAAATCTGCCCCTTATTCCTCCGGAGTGCCTTCTGCCCCTTACCCCCTCCACAAACATCCCATCTTCCCCAGGACTATTTCAAGACATCTCACACCTCCTCTCAGATTCTTTCCCCTCCATCTGAGTTTTGGACCCCATCCCATCTCACCCTGTCAAAACAATACCTCCATTCTTCCTTCTCTGACCACCATCTTCAATCACTCACTTTACAATAGCTCCTTCCCTATTGCTTTCAAAGATGCCTATGTATCCCCTATCATTAAAAAAAAAACCCTCCAATTTTCACCCTCATCTTTCTCCTACCATTCCTCTCCAAACACCTTGAGTGAGTTTTCCACTCCTGCTGCCTCCATTTCCTCTCCTTCAACTCGCTCCTTGACCCCTATAATCTGATTTCTAAACCCTTCGCTCCATTCATTCATTCAATTGTACTTATTCATTCTTTCCTTCAATTGTATTTATGAGCACTTACTATGTGTGGAGCACTGTACTAAGCGAGTTAGAGAAGCAGCATGGCTTAGTGGAAAGAGAATGGGCTTGGGAGTCAGAGGTCATGGGTTCTAATCCCAGCTCTATCACTTATCAGCTGTGTGACTTTGGGCAAGCTACTTATCTTCTCTATGCCTCAGTTACCTCATCTGTAAAACAGGGATTAAGACTGTGAGCCCCACGTGGGACAACCTGATTATCTTGTAATTACCCCAGTGTTTAGAACAGTGCTTGGCACATAGTAAGCACTTGACAAATTCTATCACTATTATTATTATTATTATAAAACAACAATAAACAGACACATACCTTCTCTAAGGTCACTTATGACTTCCTTCTTGCCAAATCCAATAGTCTCTACTCCATCCTGATCCTCTTTGACCTTTCTGCTACTTTCAACACTGTGAACCAACTCTTTCCCCTGGAAAAATCATCCAACTTTGGCTTCACTGGCACTGTCCTCTCCGGGTTCTCTTCCTATCTGTATACTCCTTTTCAGTCTCTTTCATTCATTCTTCCTCCT
Source organism: Ornithorhynchus anatinus (assembly GCF_004115215.2). NCBI lineage: Eukaryota > Metazoa > Chordata > Mammalia > Monotremata > Ornithorhynchidae > Ornithorhynchus > Ornithorhynchus anatinus. Next base: position 120,743,645 of record NC_041731.1, on the reverse strand, counting down.
TCTCCCATACTCTAACTGTGGATGTGCTTCAAAGCTTATTTCTGGGTCCCCCTCTAGTCTTCACCTACACCCACTCCTTTGGAGAACTCATTTGTTCCCACAACGTCAACTGCTGCCCAGATCATTTTCTGAAAAACACATTAAGTCCATATCTCTCCATTCCTCAGAAACCTCCCCCAGTTGCCCATCCCTCTCCACATCAAACAGAAACTCACCATCACATTTAAGACACTCGCACAGCTTTCTCCCTCCTACCTTAGCTCACTGACCTCCTACTGCATCCCAACCTGCACACTCCACCCCTCTATTGCCAACCTGTTCTCTGTACCTCCAACTCATCTATCCTGTCACTGACCCTTGGCCATGTCTTCCCTCTGGCCTGGGATTTTCTCCCCCTTCATATCTGACAGAACACCACTCTCTTGACCTTCCTAAAATCGTATTTCTTCCAGGAGGTCTTCATCCCCTCACCCCTGACTATGAAAAAGGCTGTGTACCCCTTAAACACTTTGATACCCCAGCCTCCCAACACTTATGTTCACATTGTTATGCTTTATTTCCCCTATCCATCATTTATTTTTATTTCCATCTCCCTCAGTAGATTGTAGACTCCTTGTGGGAAGGCAATATGCCTACCAATCTTATTAGAGAAAATAATTACGACTGATTGGTGTTCCCTTCTCTCAAGCAAGATTCTTGGTCACTTTCCCTTTTGGGCTCCAGATAAGGGTCCAACAGCAGAGGGAGCTAGTCTGAAAGACTAGAGGCGGGAGGAGGCATTTAGTAAATTCTGACATAAACATTATTTGAAGAAGAAAAGGGGTGGAGGAGTGGGAGATTTAGCTCCCAAGCCATTCCTTCCTCTGGTATTGAAAGTTTCCCAATGTCTCCAGCTGCTTCTCGCTTTGGGGGAGAACATAATTTTTATTTCATATTTGACTCTGGGGGAAGGGGATAAGGCCTGCTTTGATCTGCTCCCAAATCCTTTGGCCTTCTGTAAATATTAAAATGGTTGTTTAGCTTGGTTGCGTCCCAGGACCTCAGAAGAATGTTTTCTGGATGGTCCTTTAAACTAGAAAAAAGTGTTTCTTTCCCCAAATCCATTATCTGAGACGAATTTAGGGGTTTTAAGCATTAAGTACCATCTCTGAGGCCAGAGGCAATTTCAATTTAACTCCTGTCAGTATTTGTAACAGATGTTCTAGGGGTATCAAAAAGCTGATAGCATCCACAGTGTATTCTTGAGAATTCTTTTCTCCCCTAAAACTTGAAATGGAATAACCGACCTTTTATAAGAGAGCGTGGCATATGATAGAGTGAGAGAGAGAGAGCGCACCTTAGCTGTTGAAAGAAGAGCAAGGAGAGAGAAATCATTTGCAAAAGGACCTGACTATGTTCTTAACGACTGGAAGTAAATTAATAGAAATCCCCGAAATAATCATAAACTTTGGGAGCTCCTTGCTCACTGGCAATGGGGGAGACCTCTAGAGGCTTCATTTAGAAAGGGATAAAACAAAATTAGAGTTAATCGGAAGATATTGCTGTCATATCCTCCCTATAATAATTAAAAAGCATCGCACTGAGTGCTTTTTATCCATTGGGCTCCCATGTGTGTTGATGACAACTTTGAAGAGATGTGTGATCTTTCCCTTGAATATCTTCAGATTTCTCGCTGCTTAGGGAAACTAGTGAGAGAAGCATTTACTTAATATTCTCCTTTTCCAGTCAGTCAGTCGTATTTATTTAGTGCTTGCTGTATGCAGAGCACCATACTAAGCACTTGGGAGAGGACAACATAGCAATAAACAGACACATTCTCTGCTCACAACGAGCTTACAGTCCAGAGGACAAGCTTACAGTCCAGCAACTCAGTGTTGATTTCCTTCGTATTTGACTTTCTGAAGCTAATGTGAAGAATAAAAAAATGGATCCTTTGGCATCATTCTACTGCCACAAAAGAAATCAGGAGAGAATTAGGCTGTGCTTTCTCGATTAGCTGAGTAACAGAGCACCATACCACTTCAGATCCTAATTCATGTCCCCATACTTGGCAGAAAGAATTCCTTTAGCTCACTGTTCCAACTGAAATTAAGGGACAAAGCAACAGAATGGTCTATTTTTAACTCTGCAATAAATATAGATTCTGTCTTCCGCTCTCTGTTTGCTACATTTGGTAAGGACCCAACAAAGCTATTCACCAGTTAGGATGGGCTTTTAAGTTGTAAGTGATTAATCTTTTCTATCTTCACAAGGAAAGGAAAGTCAGGAAGGAAAGTCTCTTCCCTTTGTTATGGAATATCTCAGCATGTGTGACTGAGATGAGATGTGACCTTGGGCAAGTAATTAAACTTCTCTGTTCCTCAGTTTTCTTATCTGTAAAATGGGGATTTCCTCTCCCTCTTACTAAGACTGTGAGCCCCATGTGGGATGGGGACTGTGTCCACCCTGGTTATCTTATATTTAACCCACTGCTTATACATGGCTTGGCACATAGTAAATGCTTAGCAAATATTATTATTGTTATTATTGAGTATATTTGTCAAGGTCTCATCATGTATCTTAGCTGGGTCAATCAATCAGTGATTTTCTTGATCTCTTACTGTGCACAGAGCATGTACTAAGTGCTTGAAAGAGTACAAAACAACAGACTTAGTAGACGCATTCCATGCCCACCAGGAGCTTACAGTCAAGAGAATGAAGCTGGACACTAGCTGGGCGTACTCGATCCTTTGCAGGGTTCTTTTTAATTTTCACTGTGTCCATTAGTTCTCTATCTCTCTTCTCCAATTGGCTGACTGTGCTTCTCTGCTTGTGTTGTGTTGTCCTCTCCTAAATGTTCGGTACAGTGCTCTGCACATAGTAAGCCCTCAATAAGTACAAAGTGGTTGATGAATGAACAAAACTCAACCTGAGTTTTCAAACCAAAACTGAACCTGCATGGATCACGGTGATGTGAAAGCTGAACTTTTGGATTGGCGGAAGGGTCCAAAATAGTCACCGTACTGTTCTACTGTCTGCCCTTCTTGGCTCTTATTTTCCAGTGCATGTGGAGCATATGTGCATCTTCGGAGAAAATAGATCACAGGCCTAAAGGGAAGGAACATGCAGCATTTGCAATTTTCTTTCCATGAGGGTGTCTGGAGGTTTTTGAATGTCCAGAATCTCCAGATCTGAGATCTTGAGCTCAGCGCTGCAGTTGATTTTAAAATGGAAGACGTTATTTCGAACAGAGATCAATTTGTTTTTTTTTTAGTGGCATTTCTAAAGTGCTTACTTACAATATGCCAGGCATTGTACTAAGTACTGAGGTAAATACAAGAAATTCCGATTGGACACAGTCCCTGTCCCACATAGGGCTCACAGTCCTAATCCCCATTTTACAGTTGAGGGAACTGAGGCACAGAAAAGTTAAGTGATTTTACTCAAGGTCCCCTGACTCCCAGGCCTGTGCTCTATCTACTATACCAGACTATTTCATTAACTTCCTCCATACAAGCAAAACAGACGGTTCTTCCAGCAGGCACCGATCACTTCACGGTGCCATTTAATACAAAATTTATTTATCAAGAAGGCAGAAGAGATTTGAACCGATGGCAGTAGCCAACTACTCCTGTGAGAAGAGCAGTGTTCATTCAAAGAAACCGAGGCCAACAAGGAATTAACATATTAAAATTGTATTTATTTGTGGTTCCTCGATTGCTCTTTCCTTAAAGGCTAGAGTAACGTCAGCAAACTGCACTATTTTATTAAGTTTATCAAGCAGCAGAATGCCTGATTTGTGGGCCTTTGATCCAACATGGTGTAATTCATAGCAGCTGTTTCACAGTCAATATGGTTGGATTCATAATTGTGGAAGGACATTAAATGGCACTAACTTGCAATTTAGAGGTAAATGTTGATATACAATTTTTTGGAACATTATCAAGGCTGTTGATTTACCACAGCTGTTAAAATAGCATGGTCTATTTGAAATAGAGACCTTGGAGTCCAAAGCCCTGGGTTCTAATTCCTGCTCCTCCACAGGTCATGGGCCTGATTCATGACCTTGGTCAAATAACTTAACTTCTCTTTGCCTCAGTTTCCTCTTCTGTAAAATGGAGATTAAGACTCCATGCCCTATGTGGGATGGGGACTGTGTTCCAATCTATTTATCTTGTATCTAACCCAGCACTTAGTTCAGGGCCAGGCACATAGTAAGCTCTTTATATACCTGTTCTTCCTCCTTATTAGCCTGGGAGCCCCTTGTGAGACAGGGACCATATCCAATCAGTTTATCTTGAGCTATTCCAAATATAAAATTTCAATCTTGACCCTTAGTTAGATTTCTCTGTCTCTCCCTCTAGACTGTAAGCTCCTTGTGGGCAGGGAACATGTCTACCAATTCTGTTATACTGTACTTTCTGCAGATAGTAAGCACTCATTAAATAGGATTGATTAACATATGACAATTACTTTAATTATTGGCATGTTATGCTTTTAGCAAGCATGGTCTTCTTCACTGACCTCATTAGGCACCCTATGTCATTTCCTGTAGGCTTCCTGGGCACTTGGGCTTTGATGAGACTCAATAAAGTATAGTGTTCAGAGATTTTGCTCCCCCTTTAGACTGTAAGCTCATCGTGGGCAGGGTATGTGTCTGCTTATTGTTACATTGTACTCTCCAGAGTTTTTAGTACTGTGTTCTGCACGTAGCAAGCACTCGATAAATACAATTGACTGACTGGCTAAGAGTGGGCCTTCTCAAAATGCCACCTACCAACCAGGTGGATGCGTAGAAATCCCATTTCACCAAGCAGTGGGACCAGTGGCAAGTGGCTTCACAGAGTTTACTTTGGTCTGTGTGGCGCCCATTAAATTTTGGTCTTATATGGACTCTTGGAGTTTTCAATCAATCGGTAAATCAGTCAGTGATATTTATTGAACAACTACTGTGTGCACCATCCTGTACTGAGCTCTTGGAAGAGTACAGTGCAGTAGAATTTTTTGGCTTCAAATCTCTCCATCACCTTGCCCCCTCCTATCTCACCTCCCTTCTCTCTTACTACTGCCCACCCCGTACACCCCACTCTTCTGCCGCTCACCTCCTCACTGTCCCCCGTTCACGCCTATCCCGCTGTCGACCTCTGGCCCACGTCCTACCACTGTCCCGGAATGCCCTCCCTCCTCACCTCTGTCAAACTAACTCTCTTCCCCTCTTCAAGCCCTACTGAGAGCTCACCTCCTCCAAGAGCCCTTCCCAGACTGAGCACCCCTTTCCCTCTGCTCCCCCTCCACCCTCTGCTCCTCCCCCTCCCCCTTCCCCTCACCTCGGCTGAGCCCCCTTTCCCTCTGCTCCCCATCCTCTCCCCTCCCCCCATCCTACCCTCTGCTCCTCCCCCTTCCCCCTTCCCCTCCCTTCAGCACTCTGCTCATTTGTATACATTATTTATTACCCTATTCATTTTGTTAATGAGGTGTACATCCCCTTGATTCTATTTATCTTGATAATGTTTTCTTGTTTTTGTTTTGTTCTATTTTGCTCTGCTGTCTCCCCCGATTAGACTGTGAGCCCGTCATTGGGGAGGAATTCTCTCTATCTGTGGCCATATTGTACATTCCAAGCGCTGACTACAGTGCTCTGCACATAGTAAGTGCTCAATAAATACTATTGAATGAATGAATGGAGTTCGTAGACCCAATCCTGTCCTCAGGGAAGAATCAGAACTGCCCAGCAGAAAAGTAGATTCATTCATCATTCAGTTTTATTTATTGAGCACTTATTGTGTGCAGAGCACTGTACTAAGTGCTTGGAAAGTACAATTCAGCAACAAATAGAGACAATCCCTACCCAACAACGGGCTCACAGTCTAGAAGGGGGAGACAGACAACAAAACAAGTAGACAGGCAGATTCAGTGAATTATTAGAGTAATAAAATTTGTTTTCTTAAGCACTTACTATGAGTCAAACATTGTACTAAGTGCTGGGGTAGATACTAGAATGGTATTTGTTATTTATTTTCTATAAGCCCAATTCTGTACTAAGGGCTGGGGTTGGTAGAAGATAATCAGGATAGATCCAATCCCTATCTCATGTGGGGCTCACAATCTGGGGGATAGATGGACAAATATTTAATTCCCATTTTACAATTAATAATAATAATAATTGTGGTATTTGTTAAGCACTTACTATGTGCAAAGCACTGTTCTAAGCGCTGGGGGATACCAGGTGATCAAGTTGTCCCACGTGGGGCTCACAGTTTTTTTAATCCCCATTTGACAGATGAGGTAACTGAGCTACAGAGAAGTTAAGTGACTTGCCCAAGGTCACACAGCTGACTAGCGGCAGAGCCGGGATTAGAACCCATGACCTCTGATTCCCAAACCCGTGCTCTTTCCACTGAGCCACGCTAATTGAGAAAACTGAGTCAGGATAGGATAGTCAGAAGTGGATAGGATCTTTGATCTGCTGATCCTTGGGAAGATATTTCAGTGAACAGTATCCACAATTAAATGTTCCGTGATAGGTGGGGAATTTTTCTTAGAAAAGAACCTAGGATTAATGGCTTCAAATTTGAGGTAATTTGAGGTAAATGAATGAAAGGTTTAAATGAATGAATGAGGAGCTGGGAAATCTAAATAATTGTCTGGAGGCAGGGTGTGATGGTGCCTGGGAAAAAAACTCTTTTTTTAAAAAAATGGCATTTATTAAGCACTTAACTATGTGCCAGGTACTGTTTCAGGCACTGGGGTAAATACCGCTAATCAGGTTGGACACAGTCTCTGTCCCATATGGGGCTCACAGTACTGATCCCCATTTTATAGAGGAGGTAACTGGGGACACAGAGTAATTAAGTGACTTCCCTAAAGTCATACAGCAGACAAGTGGTGGAGCCAGGATTAGAACCCAGGTCTGTCTTTCTTCCCTGCCCCTCCACTATCTAATAGGCCATGCTGCTTCTTTCATGCTACTATTCCCTTTTCCTAGAGAATTAGTTTAGGTCACAAAGAACTTGATGCACTTACCCAGAATGACACGCAAAATGTATCTGTCCCCCTCTCAGGGTCTCACCTGGGGAGTTTCCAGCACTTTACCAGTCTCGACTATGGGAGGGAGAGTGAAACTGAGGCCTACCCATTCCATTCCTGGCCTGGGCAATGGCTAGCAAGTGGAAGGTAATCTGCTACTAGTCAAAACTCAGCTCTGCTGGGCAGCAGCAGCATGGGAGAGAGTTGAGGGCGGAGACTCAAGTTTACTGCGCGGACAGAGGTGATGGTAAACCACTTTCATATTTTTACCAAGAAAACTCTATGGATTCACTACCAGAACGATTGCAGACGGAGGGGGGACGTTCTAGGAGAGATGTGTCCATGGCGTCGCTATGGGTCAGAGATGACTCTATAGCATAAGACGATACAAAATGTGTCTGTAAGGTCTAAGTGGGAATTAGGCACAGACCCTCTCCTTTGAGGGTCTCACAGTCTATGAATAAAAGAGCCTGGTGGTTCTGCCATTGTCTACTGTGTGACCCCGTTGTGGGCAGGGAATATGTCCATTATATTTTTATACTGTACTCTCCCAAGCACTTAGTACAGTGCTCTGCACAGCAAGCACTCAACAAATAAGATCGATTGACTGACTTGGGCTTAACACTTAACTTCTCTGTGCCTCGGATACCTCATCTGTAAAATGGGGATAAAGTCATGAGCCCCATGTGGTTCGGGGCTGTGTTCAACCCAATTTCCTTGTACCCACCCCCGCACTTGGTAGAGTGCTTGGCACATAGTAAGCACTTAACAAATACCACAATTATTATACCTTATCTAATAATAATAATTATAGTATTTGTTAGATGGCAGGTAAAATAAATCAATCCCCAGAGCAATAATGTAAGGGAATTTCTGGTTAGCCCCATGCTAAACTTAGAACTGTATAATAGCCGTGTTGGGCTTGTACATCTTAAACACCTCCTCACATCTGCAGGTCTTCACCCCATCCTCAGCCCCACAGTACTCATGTACATATCTGTTATTTCTTTATTTATTTTAATGCCTGCCTCCCCCTCTAGACTATAAGCTCCTTATGGCAGGGAATGTGTCCACCAACTCTGTGTACTGAACTCTCCCAAGCGCTGAGTAAAGTGATCTGTACCCAGCAGGCATTGACAATTAATTTAAGGACAGCAAGGAAAAAATTGCAGGCTACCCTCAGTAAGGTTATGAAATTGGCTGAGTGCTCCTCTGATCTAAAAATTGCCTGTCCCATGTCAACCCTCTATTCACCTCCTCACCGTCCCTCGGTCTCGCCTATCCCGCCGTCGACTCCTGGGCCACGTCCTCCCGCGGTCCTGGAACGCCCTCCCTCCTCACCTCCGCCAAAATGATTCTCTTCCCCTCTTCAAAGCCCTACTTAAAACTCACCTCCTCCAAGAGGCCAGACTGAGCTCCTCTTCTCCCTCTACTCCCTCTACCACCCCCCCTTCACCTCTCCGCAGCTTAACCCTCTTTTCCCCCCATTTCCCTCTGCTCCTCCCCCTCTCCCTTCCCATCCCCTCAGCACTGTACTCGTCCGCTCAACTGTATATATTTTCATTACTCTATTTATTTTGTTAATGAAATGTACATCGCCTTGATTCTATTTAGTTGCCATCGGTTTTTACGAGATGTTCTTCCCCTCGACTCTATTTATTGCCATTGTTCTCATCTGTCCGTCTCCCCCTATTAGACCGTAAGCCCGTCAAACGGCAGGGACTGTCTCTATCTGTTGCCGACTTGTTCGTTCCAAGCGCTTAGTACAGTGCTCTGCACATAGTAAGCGCTCAATAAATACTATTGAATGAACATTATTGTGTCCCTCTAGACAGATAATTGCATCAAAAACCAGGAAATTGCATTATTGGCCTTAAAAATGAAAAGAAAAATTAAAAAATGCCCCAACTAAAACTCATATTTACCTCTGATCGGTCTTTATTTTTAGTCATCCACAGATCAGTGTTTAGTGTTGTGTTTTGAAAACGGGATCTCATAATTGTCAATATGTTCAGGCACGTTCATCTTGTTTAATTTTGATCTTACTAAGTACTCAAGTAGCATCAGTCCACAAATAGTCTCAAAAGTTGACCTCTGTATCTATCAATCACTCAATAAATGGTATTTATTGAGCGCTTACTGGATGTAGAGCACAGTACTAAGCACATGGAAGAGTCCAATGCAACAGAGTTGTTCCCTTCATCTCTCCCTCCTTCAGTCTCCAGCTCCCAGAATCTTCTCCATCATTTGGAGGAATACAAACTCTAAGCATCCTGCTTTGGCTGGAAGAAGGATGTAGAATATGGGTAGAGGTATTGGAGGTGGGGGTCTGAAGACCCTCAGAGAATGAAAAAATGTCTTAAAAGTAAACAAAGGCGGCGTGCAACTGGGCGATTCATAGGCGACATTCCAAGGATCTCTTTTCAACCCAGGACTTTATTCAAGGTTCTTATACCATATTAGTATAAGTATAAAAGCCTTTCCCTTTCCAGTGTTTAAGTAGCTCTCTGCCTTATCTGCCAAGAGAAATAAAGAACTTCTTTTTTCAATCTAACAGAATTTCTTAAGCTGTTCACGACCTCCTGGCGAGCAACACAGTGGCTGGGGAATCAATGGACTGATTTTGCTGGTGAACCTGGTCTGATCTTCAAACCGCTTTTAAGCCTTAGTTTCCAAACAGTGGAAATGAGAAACATCCCATCTACTGAGACATCGTGAGAATTCTGGGGAGGGTGTTCCTAAGGGTGTCGGGAGAGAAGTTCTATATTCACCATGTATAAACCTCAGAGACGAGTAGGGGCCCTTGGTCATTCTAAAAACCCATAACCTCATCATCTCTAAATGTCAATGGCATGATCTGAGAAATCACACTCTGCCACTTGTTTTCTGAGTGATCTTGGGCAAGTCACTTAACTTGTCCATGCCTCAGTTTTCTCATCTGTAAAGTGGGGATTTAATTCTTGTTCGCTCTCTTATGTCATGAGTCTGTAATATTGTTATATTGTACTCTCTCAAGCGCTTAATTAATGTGATTGATTGATTGATACTTGACTGTGAGCTCCATGTGGGACAAGGACTGTCCAACCTGATATTTTGCAACTAACCCAGTGCTTAGTACAGTGTTCAGCAAATAGTAAGTGCTTAAATACCATATTTATTATTATTAAATCGTACATGTCTTTGTGCAGGTTTATATTGCATAAGAGCAGTGCGTGAGGCAAGAGCTATAAATGGAGAAGAGTTTTGGGTGAAAATATCGAACACTTTGGTCTTTTTCATATTGCTGAGTGGTATTTCTTAGAGTGCTTATTCTACCTCCTCATTCTCACCATCTCTGCCAAATATCATCGCAAAAGCAAAATCCAGACAGAAAAGGTCTGCCTAAGACTGGATGATGAATTTGCTTAGTGTTGTGCTTCATATAGCACCAGTTTGATTTGATCCACTCGTCGCGAGAGACCTATTTGGAACTACAGGTCCATTCTCTGAAGTTAATGCCCTTTCCTGCTTGCTTGGCTATAAAACTCACAAATTATTTGATTTCCCATTCTTTTTCCTAGAAGTGATTTGGCTAAGCGTCAGTTCTTGGATATCCATTTGACCTAAGTGGTATTAACTATAAAATGAACTTTCTTGACTACATAAAGACTAACAAGGAAGCTGGTTGCTGAATTGTTCTTTGATTAGCTAGCTTGGCAAGATGAAGTCTATTAAATTAAACTGGCTTCTGGGATGCATTAATTTGTTTCCCGTTCTCCCTTCTTTTTGCCACATGTGGTAATTCCAAATTTCGGAGTGAATTCCTGACCATTTGTTTAGGGCTTCAGCAGGTCTGGCTCCACCTTGTCAGTGACGTTTAATTGCCTTGGACTCTGGCCACTTCAGTCTTCCAGTTTTTAGACAAATGCTGCTTATTGGATAATAATTTATAAACTGTCATCAGGTAGACATGGAAAGTTAATAGTTAAACTCCCACAGTTTTTCTAATACCCCATGATTTATATGCTGGCAGGAAGGGGAGAATAAACAACCATTTGTTTTGCTCATAATCCAGACATGGAATCAAATCAAGGATCGACTTGAGTTGCACAAAGTTCTCTCTCCTTTTCACTGACAGAAACCCTTCTGAATGGATTAATGGGGCCTTCCTTTTTACTGAAAAATGGAACGTTTGCATTATTCACGGGCTTCATGCTAGCACGATAGTTGGAAACGTGTACCGATGGGGAACTCTTTTACAGGAGGTAGAAAACCTGTATTCTCCCTGCCTGGGGTTATTGGTAAAGGGGATTTGGATTGGCCAAGAACAGTGGATCCTAAGAAGGCAACACATCCTTTCTGATTGAGGAATCCTCCCGGGGTTTAAAATATGCATGATGCCGGTTGCCTTCTCCGTACTCCGAGAGATGGTGGAGCACAGAATTAGCCCTTGGACCTTATCTTTGAGGCAGCTGCATTTTTCTTTCCTCATGACTCCTCTAAAATCTACAGACCTGAGAGAAATGAGTAAAATGTGTGGCAGTTGAGATCTATGGCTGAAGGTGAGATATAAAAATATCCTCAGGATCTGATGGGAGATTAGGCTGCAATTTTCTGAACAACTAAACACGAGTTCTGTAATAAATGGAATAAGCAGGAGACAGAGGACAACTTGGGTTAAGCCAGGGAAATGGGAGTATACTTTTTAATATTGGAATAGTCATGATTTGTTATGGTGTTGGCCTGTAACCTTATGGAAATCCAAATTACACTTCTATTCCCTGCATACAAGATTTCATCCCTGGCAGGCTTAAGAGGATGAGGGATTCCATCCCTGCTGTTTTCTTGAGGGACTGAGAGAAAAGGTGTCTTGGAACGGATACTGCGATCTTAAGCTGCCATCCGCCTAATTCAACGTCAAGTGTAAATTAAATTTATACCAAGAAATGAAGCGAAAAAACAAACAAACATTTAAATCTGTGGCTTAGAGCACTGGGAAAAGATGATTTTAGCTAAGCGGATGGAAGGATTATTAACTCAATATCTCTGGCATCCAAGAAGTTGTGCAACAACAAAATGGAGAGTGGTGTGACTGTCCAAAGATGTGTGACCAGTGGCTGGTTGATGATGCTAATGGAAAAAGTGGCTCTTTGTCTCTGGGAATGACGAACGGATTTGGATCGGAATTAGACTCAAATGTTTCCAGCAGGTTTGGGATAGGAACGCGATGAGCATCACGCTCTGTGCAGCCCTCAGGAGTGGGTTGTGGTGCAGTGTAAGCCCCTGCGAGCTTGTGTTTTTGTGGGCCCTGTGCCAACCAGAGGCACAACAGCACGGCACATTTCATCACCTCTGGGGTGTGTGTGCATGTAACCGATTTAGGAATCTAATCTCCAAACTGGAAATGGAACGAAGAGGGTGATACAATGTTGGCAAGTCCCAGATGAATTGTCACATGATGGTTATCTACCTCCGGAACCCTTTGGCAAAGCAGATAACTAAGCATCGCATGACTTGATTCATCTGGAATTGAGGCCCAGAAAACTCCCTTGCCAGGGTGGGTGTCATGATGGATTGCTTTGGGGGTAGTATTTATGTAATCCACATTGCTATCGTAATTTATTTTATACTGTTTTTAATGAGAAGAGGGTACCACTCAGAGCTGAGGAATTCCTTTCTGTGAGGGATCTCAAATAGGAGAATGGACAAGCCGTGAGAAATGTTTTCTAGGTAATTTTCAGCACTATAGATGGTCACCATAACTAATACTAATATTGCTATGTAGATCTGCATAACTCAAGAGAGGTTTACTCCGTACTGAAGGGTACTTCGGTTAAGCAATTCTGGATGTGGAAATTTCACTGAAAATGATTCCATTCTGAAGGATAAGCTACTTTAATTAATTATGGTATAAATTAAGTGCTTACTATGCATCAAGCATTATTCTAAGTCCTGGGGTAGATTCAAGTTAATTAGGTCGAGCACAGTCCCTGTCCCACGTGGGACTCACAGTCTAAATAGGTAATAATAGGTGAGAATAATAATCAATCAATCAGTGGCATTTATTGAGGGCTTACTGAATGCAGAGCACTGCACTAAATGCTTGGGATCTGGTAAACAAGATCCCTGTCCACAAGGCAAGCATTAAAATAAATTAATGATAGAGGAAATCCATTCATTCATTCAATCAATTGTATTTATTAAGCACTTACTGTGTGCAGGGCACTGTACTAAGCACTTGGAAAGTACAGATGGGCAGCAAATAGAGACAATCCCTGCCTACAATGGGTTCACAGTCTAGAAGGGGCGAGACAGACGTCAAAACAAGTGAACAGGCAGTGTGTGTAAGTACTGTAGAACTGAGGGTGGGGTGAATATCAAGAGCTGAAGGAACTCAAATCTTAATGCATAGGTGATGCAGAGGGGAGGGGAGAAGGGAGATATGAGAGTTTAGTCAGGGAAGGTCTCTTGGAGAAGATGTGAAGGTGGGGAAGCGGGACAATGCGGGGTATGAAGGAGGAGGGAGTTCCAATCTAGTGGCAGAATCTGGACTAGAGATCAGTGGTGAGATAGATGAGATTGAGGTAGAGAGGGTAGGTTGGTGTTAGAGGAGTGAAGTGTGTGGAAGGGGTTGTAGGAGATCAGCAAGTTAAAGTAGGAGGTGAATTGTTGATTGACTCTATTAAAGCTGATTGTGAGGAGTTTCTGTTTGATGTGGAGGTGATTGAGGAGTGAGGAGATGTGGATTTTTTTTTCATAAAAATGATCTGAGCAGCAGAATGTAGTAAGGACTGAAGTGAGGAGAGATAGGAGGCAGGGAGGCCAACAGGAGGCTGATGCACTCGTCAAGGTGGGTTATGATCAGTGAAGTAGCAGTTTAGATGTAGAGGAAAGGGATTTTAGCAATGTTGTTCATTCATTTGTTCATATTTATTGAGTGATTACTGTGTGCAGAGCACTCTACTAAGTGCTTGGGAAGTACAATTCAGCAACAAATAAAGACAATCGCTGCCTACAATGGGCTCACAATCTAGAAGGGAGGAGACAGATATCAAAACAAGTAAACAGGCATCAGTAGCCTCATTATAAATAAATAAATTAAGGTAGAACTGACAGGATTTGGTGATAGATTGAATGTGTGGGTCAACTGAGAGAGATGATTATGCCTAGATTACAGGCTTGTGGGACAGGGATGGTACTAGTGCTGTCTACAGTGGTAGAAAAATCAGGAGGATGACAGGGTTTGGGTGGGAGGATGTGGAGTTTTGTTTTGAACATAAGTTTGAGGTGTTGACAAGACATCCAAGTAGAGATGTCCTGAAGGCAGGGGGAAATGAGACTGCAGAGAAGAAGGGAGGTCAGGTTTGGAGATGTGGATTCGGGAATTATCTGCATAGAGATGATAGTTAAAGCCATGGGAGTGAATGAGTTCTCCAAGAGAGTGGGTGAATGTAGAAGGTGACCCAGAACTTAACCTTGAAGGATCCCCTCAAGTAGAGGGTGGCAGGCAGAGGAGGACCCTGTGAAAGATTGAGAAGGAGCACCCAAAGAGATAGGAGGAGAACCAGGAGAGGACAGTGACAGTGAAGACAAGGAGAAGGGGTTGGTCCACAGTGTCAAAGGCAGCTGCAAGATCAAGGAGTATTAGAATAGACTAGGCGTCACTAGATTTGGCAAAAAGGAGGAGAGGGCAGTTTCTGTGGAGCAAAGAGGGTAGAAGCCAGATTGCAGGGGGCCAGGAAGAGAAATGGAGGAGAGGAATTGGAGGTAGCAGCTGTAGACAACTCTCTCAGTGAGTTTAGAAGGAAATGGTAAGAGGGAGATAAGGCGATAAGCGGTTGTTGCGTGGGGCACAGGGTTAGGGGATGTGTGGTCACATTTGAAAAGCAGAAGGGAAAAAAAAAACACTGGAAAGTGAGCAGTTGAAAATTATGGTTCCAGAGGGAAGAAGAGAGGAGGCAAATGTTTTGAAAAGATGGGATGGGGTCGAGGGCACAATCAATAATAGTATTTGTTGAGTGCCTATTTGAGGATTGAACTGAACCAAGCACTTAAGGAAATCCAAGGGATATTTTCGGACCACAAGGACCTTATAAAACACACAGACACACACACACGCACACACACATGCCAATTCTCCAGTCCTTCGTGGGCAGGGAACATGTCTGCCAACTCTGTTATATTGTATTCTCCCAAATGCTTTATGCAGTGCTCTGCACACAAAGCACTAGATTAATATCATTGACTGATGGATCATCATGCTATTGATAGTGATTTTTTGTTTAATAGATGTGAGCAAGTATTAGTGGGAAGACCCAGTTTGATTGGCAACTTTTCTCATCAAGACAATGTAACAAGTGTTGCCATGTTGCACTTGTCACTCTCCAGGCCTGGTGCTGGTTTTTTTCTTTCTTTTTCTTCCTCACAGCATCACGATCTACATGAAGCCCTTGCTCTGAGACACCCAACATTTCAGATTGCAGCTCACTTCTGCTGCCAGTTCCTACCTGTTCACCCTTATGGCTCAAAGTTGGATGTTTTGCTGCATTGTCTTTCAGGTTTATCTTCTGTCACTATTTGTGGTTACCCCATTTCAGTTCAGCTTGAAGCGGGGTAACCTGCTGGCATCTAGCTATCTGTTGCTCTGCTTTTTGAGGATGTGATACGAAGAACACGGGTTTGTTGCTGGTAGTCTGACTGCAATCTAGAGCGTCATTGTTTCTGGTCTAGAATTGGCATTTGACGTTAAGAATTGCTCCTGGATTACCTTGCATGGTATGATGGATAGAGCATGGGCCTGGGAATCAGAAGATCACGGGTCTAATCCTGGCTCCTCCACTTGTCTGCTGTGTGACCTTGGGCAAGTCGCTTACCTTGTCTGTGCCTCAGTTACTTCATCTGTAATAAATGGGGACTACGAGTGTGAGTCAAATGGGGGTGGGGTGTGTCCAACCTGATTAACCTGTATCTGCCCCAGTGCTTAGAACAATGTTTGGCACCTACGAAGCTCTTAACAAGTACCATAATAATAATTATAATTGGCTCTAGATGTTCCTCAGGATTCTGCCTGGATGAACTCTGGTTAAGATTTTTCCAGAAGGGAAGAATCATGAAATTCTTAGATAATTTTCACAGTCTGCTCTCTTCTCCTTTTGATAAACTCAGAATGTGTATGCAGCTTATGAGACAATAGACATGTAATTAGAGGATGCACCATCTGGGTTTTTGTGATTAAAAATAATAATAATAATGTTGGTAGTTGTTAAGTGCTTACTATGTGCCGAGCACTGTTAATAATAATAATAATGTTGGTATTTGTTAAGCGCTTACTATGTGCCGAGCACTGTTCTAAGCGCTGGGGTAGACATAGGGGAATCAGGTTGTCCCACGTGGGGCTCACAGTCTTAATCCCCATTTTACAGATGAGGGAACTGAGGCACAGAGAAGGTAAGTGACTTGCCCACAGTCACACAGCCGACAAGTGGCAGAGCTGGGATTCGAACTCATGAGCCCTGACTCCGAAGCCCGTGCTCTTTCCACTGAGCCACGCTGCTTCTCTAAGCGCTGTTCTAAGCGCTGGGGTAGATACAGGGTAATCAGGTTGTCCCACGTGAGGCTCACAGTTAATCCCCATTTTACAGATGAGGGAACTGAGGCACAGAGAAGTTGTGACTTGCCCACAGTCACACAGCTGACAAGTGGCAGAGCCGGCATTTGAACTCATGACCTCTGACTTCCAACCTCGGGATCTTTCCACTGAGCCACACTGCTTCTCTATACCAAGACACACAATAATGTAGCTAAAACAATTCAATAATAGTTATCCTTCCATTTCAAATTAGTGAATGGATTTAAACCAAATAATGTCAGCCCTAAACTGTCAGCCCTTTGCATGACAGGGGCTCTGCCCAGCCAGTTTATTGTGTATCTATCTCAGCTCCTAGTACAGTGCTTGGCACACAATTATCACAATTATTATTAAACCAACTAGCACGGGAAGCCAGCTTTTTAAAACTGGAATCTAGATGAAGTCATTATAAATCCACAAATCTTTTTAACATGCCAATTTTCACCACTTCTCTGTGATTTGTGGTCAAGGGCAAATGAGGAAGCAGCATGGTGGAGTGGATAGAGCTTGGGCCTGAAAGGCAGAAGGTCACAGGTTCTAATTCCGGCTCTGCCATTTGTCTTCTGTGTGGCCTTGGGCAAGTCATTTCACTTCTCCGTGCCTCAGCTACCTCATCTGTAAAATGGGGATTAAGAATGTGAGCCTCATGTGAGACAGGGTTTTTGTCCAATCCGATTAGCTTGAATCCACCCCAGCACTTTGTACAGTTCCTGACACATAGTAAGTGCTTAACAAATACCACAATTATTATTATTATAAGGTGAACAGAAATCTGGTCATCTTAGGCTTGGTGGGACATAAAGGGGATGAGGGCAGAAGAAGATAGAGACACAGAGAGATGGACAGAGACAGAGACAGAAAGAAGGGGAAGAGGAAAGAGAGATGGGGGAAGGAGGGGAGTGAGGGAGAGGAAAAGGGAAATGAACAGAGGGGGAGGAGAGGGAAAAAGTGAGAAAAAAAGAGAAGCGAGAAAGTAGGGGATGATTATTGAAAGGGAGTCAGGAGGAGAAATTGCAAAAGGACAAACGGAAGGGGAAAGTGAAGAGAAAATGGAGACAGGAAAAGGAAATGAAAGGGGCTGGGATGAAACTCACCTTTTTCCTCTCTCCTCCCCTTCTGCCTTTCCTTCCTTGTTCTCATGGCTCAGCCCTAACTCTTCAGACATTTTTATTTAACAGAAAGTCTTTGCTAGGATAAAAATATACATCAGTAGAGTCTAGGCTTATAGCTTTTTATCAATAACAAAGTAGTAAATATTTGAGATGAACTTCTAGACTCAGAAGAGCAATAGATGTATCAGTTTCGACCTGAAGTCTTTGGAGTTTTAAAGAGTAGAGGGATAAAAAAGAGCAATTCAACATTAAATAAATTACCTAGGAGGCCAGTGAGGTATAAGCTCGATGTGGGCAGGGAATGTGTCCATCTATTGTTGTATTGTACCTTCCGAAGCGCTTAGTACAGTGTTCTGCTCACAGTAAGCACTCAATAAATACGACTGAATGAATTAGGGCTATTCAGAGCATATTACAAAGACCCCTGTGGGGAAATGATACAATCAATCGATGGAATTTATTGAATGCTTACTGTATGTACTGTGCGGTTGGGAGAGTACAATACAGCAGAGTTGGTAGTTTCGCTCCCTGATGAAGCTCACCACATCTCCCAAGACAATCACCCATGTTAGCTAAAGTGTTGAACGGGATTTGTGAATCTTAAAACCTAGATCTAGATTCAGAATCTCGAATAAAGTGTCTTCCACAATTGTTCTACATATAGTTAGGTACAGGAATAAGTAGCTTTCAACTACATAACATGGGGAATGGAAAATTGCCTGGTATTTTAGGTCAGTGAGAGGCTCTTCAGGTATACTTCCAGGTGCCTGGTGGAAGAAGAATATCTGCATTAACCTTTATTTCTACAGGATAAATCTCAAATGAATGATCTAATAACATTCAAACGTTTTCAAACTGTAACCTGAAAATCTTCTCATTTGTTCACCGCATGTGGCAATTAGGGAATAAGAGGTCCCCAGTGCTTCACTGTATATTCTCCAGGTTTTAGTTGCATAGCAATGTAGAATTTAAATACAATCCCCATCTTGACATGTTTTTCTTGTAATGGTCTCCATTCCGAACCTTCCTTTTTAAACCAGAAGAGAAATTGTCACTTAGCTCAGCAGTGAAATGTAGGTATGTGAGAGGTCAAAACAATTAACTAGCTTGATGTATCCAGGCTTAGAATAAACAAAACATTACAATACCGAGAATTCATCTCTGTCACAGAGAGAATAATGAGGCTATAAAGGGTGACTAAACTGACCTGGACTGTAATTGGGAGGACTTGTATTTATTATTCCCCAAATGCTTATTCAAAAATATATTTGGCCTCCTTCTTTGGAAGATAAAACCCTTTTGGACATCCAACAGCCAAAGAAATAACTATCAACATGATACTGGTTAAAGTCACCTGCATTCAGCTGCCTCTGCTCTGACAATACTGAAGCTTGATCCAAATTTCACATTTCTATCACCCTGAAAATAAGCTCTGGGATTTACAAAGATACAAGCACTAGCCTCAAGTGATTTAGAATGTAAAAGTTGGACAGATGTGGAGAAGTACAGAACGGGCTTGGGGGAAATGACTAATCTAAGGATGTGAGCATAGGTGGCCAGACATCCCCATTAGGAAGGACTCTCCCACCTTCAGATTAAAAAAAAAAGAAAAGAAAAAAGACTGGCTGAGTCTAAATTTAAAATGTCTTTTGACAAATAATAATAATCATAATAATGATGGTATTTGTTAAATAATCATTATGTGCCAGGCACTGTACTAAGCTCTGAGGTGGATGCACACAAATTGAGTTGGACACAGTCCCTGTCCCACGTAGGATTCACAGTCTCGACCCCCAGTTTAGAGATGAGGGAACGTGAGGCCCAGAGAAGGGAAGTGCCTTGCCCAGGGTCACACAGCAGACAAGTGGCAGATCTGGGATTAGAACCCATGACCTTCTGACTCCCAGGTCCGTGGTCTATCCACTATGACATATAAACAGCATGGCTCAGAGGAAAGAGCATGGGTTTAGGAGTCAGAGGTCATGGGTTCTAATCCCAGCTCCGCCACTCCTCAGCTGTGTGACTTTGGGCAAGTCACTTAACTTCTCGGTTCCTCAGTTACCTCATCTGTAAAATGGGGATGAAGACTGTGAGCCTCACGTGGGACAACCTGATTAACCTGTATCTACCCCAGCACTTAGAACAGTGCTCTGCGCATAGTAAGCACTTAACAAATACCAACATTATTATTATTATTATTATTATTATCAGGTTATCCCATGTCCTAATCACCATTTTACAAATGAGGTAACTGAGGCACAGAGAAGTTAAGTGACATGCCCAAGGTCACACAGCAGACTAGTGGCTGAGCTGGGATTAGAAGCCACGTCCTCTGACTCCCAGGCCTTGTGCCCTTTCCACTAAACCATGCTGCTTCTTGGGAAGTGGTGACAATCTAGAAAGTTTATAGTCTAGAGAGGTTGTTAGAGTCAAGAGAGGAATTAACAGTTTAGAGAGTGGAGTTTTCAGTGCAGAGAGAAAGCTACAGTCCAGAGAAGAGTTTACAGTCTAGACAGGAACTTACAGTCTTAGAAGCCGTGTGGCTTAGTGGATAGAACACAGGCCCAGGAGTCAGACGGACATGGATTCTAATTCCAACTCCACCACATGACTGCTGTATGACCTTGGGCAAGTCACTTCACTTCTCTAGGCCTCAGTGACCTCATCTGTGAAATGGGAATCAAGAGTGTGAACCCCATGGGGGTTAGGGACTGTGTCCAACCTGATTAACTTGCATCTACAAAAGGGCTTAAAACAGTGCTGGGCGCATAGTAAACACTTAACAGATACCATTAAAAAAAAGAAAAACAAACTAGTGAGGAATTTACCATCCAGAGAGGAGCTTATAGTCTTTGTCCAGAGTTTCCAATTGTAAACAAAGTAGGAGAGAGTAGTAAGGAGGAGGCAGTGTTACCTTTGAATAATGCTGCATATTACTATGCGTGAGGCACCAGGATTATGCAGCTCAATTCTATTCACGTGCTCTCTGGTGGGGAGGGCAAGAGAGAGTGGGAGAGCAAAATGATTTTTGTTCTGTCAAATCCCAGCCACTATGAAATTTAATGAGACCATAAAATGCCTGGAAATCCTTGGACCAAAGTGCTGCATAAAATACAGGGAACTATTATAAATTAGTGGAATGGAAGGTAAATTTGTAAATCTGAGCAATCTAAAGAAATTTGGACAAAAGTATTGAAAGATGCTAAGGTAAGGGCATCATATAAATGAAAAAGAAGAAAATAACCCCCCCCAAAAATAATGTCATCTTATAAACAAATGCAATACCTATGCGTTTATTTTGGAGATAGTCTTATCCATACTTCTATGCCTAAATATAGGAACAAGATATTTTAAAAATAAGAGCATATAATTTGAATAAATACTGATAGTGAATAATAGTCGTTTATCTTCCCAAAGTCACTTAAACTTTCAATTAAAGCTTACCCTACTTACAGAAAATTAGCAGTCGTTTTTCGTTTAAACAGATTTGAGAATCTAACTGACCTCCATTTTCCTTATTTTGTGCACAACAAGCTTGACAGTAGAATGCAGACTAAAATAAAGAGGGAAGTCTTTTTGCAAATCCAGCTTGGTTTAATTACACACTTTGGACTATAGAGTGCTTTACATAAATTACTTTTATTAAGTGTTTATTATAAACCATTACTACAACTTTATAGTAATTCTATCCAGCCAGTGACATTTCTCTTCCTCCTGTGAATTAGAAAATCTGCAAGATTGTTTTACTTTTTCTCTCTGAACAAGTAACACCTAACCCTTGAACTCCACTGAAAGCTAAAATCCCCTAAACAACCCAGGCTAGAAATCATTCTTTCTTTTTTTTAGTTGGAAAGCAAAATGCGGAGAAGAAGTTGGAAAGATCAATATTCCCATGTTCTTTGAGGAACTCGAATTAGCAGAAAGCCTGAAATCTGTTTAAAAGTAAATGCAAAATCTAAGAGGGCAATGAGGTGAAAGGTAAAAGAGAAAAAGGTTTATAAAATTATGGGCACAGGAAATGAACCTGTGTGTTGCTTCTCTAAATCTAACTTTATGTTTGAGAGGAATATCAATTATGTGTTCTGTGAAGTTGATGGGCATTTTTTTTTACTCAATCGACCGGTTGTATTTATTGAATGATTATCAAATACAGAGCACTGTACCAAACATTTGGAAGAGTTCAATTCAACCGAGTTGGTAGACATGTTCCCATACATTATGGATTTGCACATAAGTACTCTGAGGCTGAGGAGGGGGTGAATAACACTTAGAAGGTGTGATGTCATAGAGAAAAAATGTGAGTAAAGTTTGTGAGTCAGGAACTCTTAGTTTATTGTGATTTTTGACAATCTCCTATCATGGTAAGCAGGCGGTCACCTGGCCAATTTAGAAGTCAGAATAGATGGGTTTTACACCTGGATCTTCTGGACCATGATCTTCAGCGAGTCACATAATTCCTCTAGGCCTCCGTTTTCTCATCTGTAAAATGGGGATTAGACAGATGGTGAGCCCCGTGGTGGGTAGGGACTCTGTCCGACCTGATAACTTTGCATCGGTTCCCCAGTAGGTACACATGGTCAGCATTTAATTAATGCCATAGTAATAAGAATTTGTAAAATGAAGTTGGTAATGTTCATGTATATCAGGAATTTTGGAGAGGCTAGCTAAGGATGAAAAAACTGAGAGGATCTCATCGTCTGCTAGGAAGATTATTTTTAATCCCTAAATCGCAGAGGAGAGGTTAACAGTTTGAAAACAGGTGCTGTGCTCAGGTGAAGGTGACACTGATGTGTATTCTCTTTCTGCTCTGTCTTAAGTGAGCTTATGCTAGCCATTTATCTCTCTGTCTTTCTGATATCCAATTATAAAATTGGGTGCATGTTTATGTATGATAATGATAATACTTGCTGAATGCCTGCTGCGGCGTTTTGAATCTTACTCAGAAAAATCATAATCTCTTACTATGTATGATCTATCAGAGATTAATATGATGAGTTCTCTAAAGGGGACCTGCAAGGATGGGGGCTTGGGGAAAATATATATTTTCTGAAAATAATAACAATAAAAATATTAATGATAATTATGTGGTATTTGTTAAACTGATTACCCTGTATCTACCCCAGTGCTTAGAACAGTGCTCTGCACATAGTAAGCGCTTAACAAATACCAATATTATTATTATTATTACTTACTATGTGCCAGACACTGTACTAAGCTCTGGGGTGGGTAGGAGCAAATTGAGTTGGATACAGTCACTGCCCCACATGGAGCTCACAGTTTTAATACCCCTTTGTAGATGTGGTAATTGAGGCACAGAGAAGTTAAATGACTTGCCCAAGGTCACATGGTGGACAATTCTAATAGCACCCCAGGACCAAAATTGAACAAAAAAATGTTTTGTATAAATTGAGCGCTTACCTCATGAACTTGCCTTAGGCAAAATCTATGACAGGTACTAAAAATAAAGAAAACTGATGGATCCCCATTTAAAATCACATCTCCTCCAGGAGGCCTTCCCTGATTCAGCTTACCTTATCTGCTCTCACCTCTGCAATCAATCAGTCGTATTTATCGAACACTTACTGTGTTCAGGGCTCTGTACGAAGCCCTTGGAGAATACAACACAAAAATGTAACAGACACATTCCCTGCCCACAACAAGCTTACGGTCTAGAGGGGGAGGCAGACATTTTATATAAATAAATGAAATTACACCTAAGTATATAAGTACTGTGGGATTGGGATGAGGGGTGAATAAAGAGAGAAAGTCAGGGCAATGCAGAAGGGAGTGGAAGAAGAGGAAATGAGGGCTTAGGGAAGGCGTCTTAGAGGAGATGTACCTTCAGTAAGGATTTGAAGGTCGGGGAAGTAATCGTCTGTCGGATATGAAAAGGGAGGGTGCTCCAGGCCAGAGGCAAGGCATGGGCAAGAGGTCGGTGGTGATAGAAGAGACTGAGGTACAGTGAGAAGGTTAGCATTAGGGGAGCGATCTGTGGGTGCTGGGTTGTAGTTAGGAGAGTAGCAAGTGAGAGGAGAAGCAGCGTGGCTTAGTGGCAACAGCACGGGCTTGTATGTTAGAAGTCATGGGTTCTAATCCCAGCTCTGCCACTTGTCAACTGTTTGACTTTAGGCAAGTCACTTAACTTCTCTGTGCCTCAGTTACCTCACCTGTAAAATGGGGATGAAGACTGGGAGCCTGACATGGGATAACCTAATTACCTTGTATGTACTCAAGTGCTTAGAACAGTGCTTGGCATGTAGTAAGCTCTAAACAAATGCTATTATTATTCTTATTATAGATGAGGACAAGGTGATTGAGGGCTTTTAATTTGATGGTAAGGAGTTTCTTTATGATGCATATGTGAATGGACAGCACCGGAGGCCCTTGAGGAGTGGAGAAACTTGGACTGAACTTTTTTCTCGAAAAATGATCTGGGCAGCAGAGTGAAGTATAGTCTGGAATGGGGAAAAACAAGAAGCTGGGAGGTCAGCAAGGAAGCTGATACAGGAAGCAAGGTGGGATGAGATAAGTGCTTGGTTTAATGTGGAATCAGTTTGAATGGAGAGGAACGGGAGAATTTTAGCAATGTGGAGGTTAAACTGACAGGATTTAATAAGAGATTGAATATGTGGGTGGAATGAGAGAGGAGTCAAAGATGATGCCGAGGCTATGGGCTTGCGAGACGGGAAGGATGGCGGTGCCATCTACAGTGATGAGAAAGGGAGCAGATAGGTTTTTGGTGTGAAGATAAGGAGTTCTGTTTTGTCCTTGTTAAACTGGAGGTGACGGCGGGATATCCAAGTAGAGATGTCTTGAAGGCAGGAGGAAATGCGAGACTGCAGAGAGGGAGAGAGATCAGGGCTGGAGTTGCAGATTTGGGAATCGACTGCACAGAGGTGGTAGCTGAAGTCATGGGAGCATCTGCATCACCTATACACTTGACTGTGTACCCCTTAAGCCCTTTGATACCCCAGCCTCTCAGCACCTATATATATATCCTTATACTCTATTTCCCCTATCTATTCTTTATTTTAATATCTGTTTCCCAATCTGGAGTATAAGTTCCTTGGTCTTGTCTTAGGCCGTCGAGTCGTTTCCGAATCATAGGGACACCACGGACACATCTCTCCCAGAACACCCCACTCTCCATCTGCAATCATTCCGGTAGTGTATCCATAGAGTCTTCTTGGTAAAAATATGGAAGTAGTTTACATGCAGTAAACTTGAGTCTTCACTCTTGACTTTCTTCTATGCCACTGCTGCCTAGCATGGGTGAGTTTTCACCTGTAACAGACTGCTTTCCGCTCGCTAGCCACTGGCCAAGCTAGGAATGGAATGGTTAGGCCTCTGCTTGGCTTTCCCTCCTGTAGCTGAGTCTGGTAGAGTACTGGAAACTCTCCAGGTGTGACCCTGAGAGGGGAAAGTTCTTTGAGGCAGGGTTAATAACTACCAACTCTATTATATTGCACTTTTCCAAGTGCTCTGTACACAGTCATCTCCTCAGTGAATGCCACTGATGTGTCTGCAAATTCTGTTGCATTGTGCTCTCCCAAGCAGTTAGTCCAGTACTCTGCACGATTGGAGAGAGCATGGGCCTGGAAGTCAGAAGGACCTGGGTTCTAATCCTGGCTCTGCCATAAGTCTGTTGTGTGATCTTGAGCGAGTCACTTAACTTCTCTGTGACTCAATTACCTCATTTGTAAAATGGGGATAAGTGTGTGAGTCCCATGTGGGACTGTGTCCATCCTGATTAACTTGTATCTACCCCAGAACTTAGAATAATGTTTGGCAAGTAGCACGTAACAAGAATTATTATTATTATCATCATTAAGCACTCAATCAATATCATTGATTGATTGATTTAGTGATAGTTACTTAATGGTCAAGATATTAGCCACTTCCTTGTCAAAGTAATGAAATGCGAGTGCTAACAAGTGTTCTTTTGGTTGCTGTTTGTTCCAGAAGAACCGGAAATGCTAGATCCAGATCATGGTCAGAAACTTGGGCCATGAAATGGCTTTTTCATGTCCTCTACCCATTAAGACCAGTTGTCCTCCTAATTACAGTTATTTCATGGGCATCTGGAGCTCTCCAACCCACTGCCAGATCAGCTGGATTCTGGAGGTGGCTTCACAAGTGTCCCCAGAGCAGCAGCACGAGGTGAGAGGGCAACTTGGGGGGAACTAAAGGGCTTGATACCTTCCTCGTCCATCAGGAATAAGAGCCATCCTCACAACAGGGGCCTTGAAGAGTGCCCCTCTCCCCCACCCCCCCGAGTGCCATATGAACCCTTCCAGGTAGGACGGTCGTGGGACTGCAAATGGAAGCACGTGGTAAACCTGGAAGAAATGATTGCCCAAGGAGAATCTCCCTCCCTAGACCAGTGTGACTGACGTTGACACATGGACCATCTTCAGAAGTATTTCTGACTGACTTTAAGCTCTTCTCAGGTTGAAAAGTCAAAACTTTCATCTGCCGATTATGGAAAATTTACCTGGAGGAGAAAATGCTAGTTCTTCCTCAATGGCTTTGAGAAGCAGTGTGGCCTAGGGAAGAAGCACTGGCCTGGAAGACCTGGGTTCCAATCCCTGCTCTGCCACCTGCCTGCTGTGTGATCTTGGGCAAGTCACTTAAGTTCTCAGTGCCTCAGTTTTCTCATCTATAAAATGGAGATTCAGTACCTGTTTTTCCTCCTACTTAAAATGTGAACCCCATATGGGATAGGGATGGTGTCTGATCTAATTAAGTAGGCACAGCATAGCATAGTGCAAAGAGCATAGTGCAAAGAGCAAGGGCCCGGGAGTCAGAAGGTAATGGGTTCTAATCCTGGCTCTGCCACTTTTCTGCTGGATGACCTTGGGCAAGTCATTTCACTTCTCTGGGCCTCAGTTACCTCACTTGTAAAATGGGGATTGAAACTGTGAGGGCCACATAGGTCAGGTACTGTGTCCAACCCAATTTATATGCATCCACCCCAGTGCTTAGTACAATGCCTGGTACATGGACAAATACCACAATTATAATTATTGTTGTTATCTGCCCTATTGCATAGTACAGTGGTTGGCACATAGTAAGCACTTAACCAATTATTATTACTGTCCATCACATACAAAATGTCCTTAGCAGGGCAGAGTTCCAGGATGCCAGATCTCGGGATTAGGTGTTTGCCATATGACCAGAATTGGTCTAGTGAAGTGAGTATGGGCCTGGGGTTCAAGAGACCTGGGTTGTCACCTTAGCTGGGCCACTTACCAGCTGTTTGAACTTATGAAAATCACTTAACTTCTCTGTACCTCAATTTCTGCATTGCAAGGTGTGAATTAAATACTTGATCTCCCTCCCCCTTAGGCAATTATTCTCCCTACCTTCAAAGCCTTATTGACCATACATCTCTTCCAGGGGGCCTTCCCTGAATAAGCCCTATTTTCCTCTTCTCCCACTCCCTTCTGTGTCAACCTGACTTACTCCCTTTATTCATTCCCCCTCCCAGACCCACAGTAGGTGTATATCTATATATGTAATTTATTCATTTATATTAATATCTTTCTCCTCCTCCAGACAGTAAACTCGTTGCAGGCAGGGACTATGTCCGTTTATTGTTAAATTGTAATCTCCCAAGCACTTAGCACAGTGCTCCGAACATAGTAAGCGCTCAATAAATATTAATGACTGACTGACCTCGAGCCCTGTGGGAAACAGGAAATGTGTCTGACCTGATTATCCTGCATCCAGTCTAGTGCTCAGGACAGTGTTTGAACATAATAAATGCTAAATGAATATTATTATTAATATTATCAGAAAGCACTAAAAATATGGATTACTCTAGAGACCACTGAACACCTGCAGACATTCTCCTATGGGTAGTCCAGGCCTGGAACGTTAGTAACACCACCTCTGTCAGAGCAAAGAGGATAGTAATATTTGGGGAAATCAAAACTGTCTTCATATCAAGCAAAAGCCTTGGATTCATTTTTACTGGACAAACACTCCTTCTCCTATCCTCGTTGGCCGGAGAGCTCCTGCTGTCCTTCGAGAAGTTAGTTACCTTGGAGCTAACACCAAGATGTGCCTCTTGCTGTTGAAAGAGAAATTCCTGAATCCCTGAATAGCCTCCTAAAGCCTCCTCACACAAACAAACCCAAATTGTCCCTGGCTTCCAGCCGAGGCGCACAGAGAGCCGAGGGAGGAACGAATGCCTGCTTAAAAGGGGAAGCAGAGCTGAGCCAGAATCGATGAGGTCTGCATCCATTTAAGGGGCGGCAGCCGCATTTCCTACAGGGACTTACTTTCTCCTCAGATGGAGAATGATGGTTTGCGCTACTCCTAGGAGATGGGGGATGTTTCCCAGCAAGGCAGTGCAACTCAATGACACCACTGCCCCTCCAAAGAATTGTAATCTGTCTGCCAGACGGCACTCAACTAAAAGTATATTGATATAGCAGATATAGTAGAGCCACCCAAACCCATTCTGAGTGAGGAGTTCTTGTTTGATGAGGAGGTAGATGGGCAATCACTGGAGTTTTCTGAGGAGTGGGTAGACGTTTCCTGAATGTTTTTGTAGAAAAATCATCTGGGCAGCAGAATGAAGTATGGACCTGAGTGGGGTGAGACAGGAGGCTTTGAGTCCATAGAAATGGATTCTAATCCCACCTCTGCCACTTGCCTGCTGAGTAACTTTGAGCAAGTCATTTAACTTCTTTGTGCTTCAGTTTCCTCACAGACATAGACACAGGGCAGAGCGGAGGTGAGAACCCAGGTCCTCCTGACTCTCATGTCCATGTTCTGTCCATTAGACCACAATCGACTGACCTGTTCTCCCTCCCACTTAGACTGTGACCCCTATGTGGGAGAGGAATTGTGTCTGACCTGCTTATCTTTTATCTACCTCAGCGCTCACTAGAGTACCTGGCATATAACAAAGACTAAACAAATGTTATTATTACCATTATTATTATTAGTATGAGACCTGGGGCATGTTTGGCTTCCTACTGGGTTCTGACTGTTTTCTTTTGGCACCTGCTCTCTAGAAACACCTAGTAAATACTTTGAATGCAAGGAGTCATATTCAGAGTGTTTCTCCAGAGTATACGGACCTCCTTTTTCAAGACTTCATTATTCAGACAAGACTCTATGAAGAAAATTGGGAGAAAACCCACCGGCCAGCTTGTCTGAACGAATCTTGGTCACGCTTCGTTAGGATAATTGGCTTTGTCTTAGCCCTTGTACAACACTTCATTAGGAAAAGACGTCTCAGACTTCTCATTTCTCCTCACTGCCCTTGGGTGGGTGGTCAGAGACTTTATTCCTTTCCAAAACCGCAAAACGGAGACTTGGATTTTGTTGGCCAAAGGCACCCATGAGGTCAATGGCCGAGCTGGGTTGAAGACTCACTGTTCCTGGATCTCCTTCTTGTGTTTCCTTTTCCAAGGATTGGAAGGAGCGGGAAAAGTAAGGGATTCTATTGTAGTTCCATGAAGGAGGACTAGGCCCAAGGTCAGTTTGTCCTAATGCATCTCAGCCTCGACCACTGATGTTAACAATTCCATAGGAGTCACAGGTCGTGGGCTGTAATCCTGGCTCTGCTATTTGTCAACTATGTGACTTCGCGTGAGCCACTTAATTTTTCTTTTCCTCAGTTACCTCACCTGTAAAATGGGGATTAAGCCCCATATGGGACAATCTGATTACCTTGTATCTACCCCAGTGCTTAGAACATTGCTTGGCACATTCATTCAATAGTATTTATTGAGCACTTACTATGTGCAGATCACTGTACTAAGCGCTTGGAATGTACAATTCGGCAAAGGATAGAGACAATCCCTGCCCAATGATGGAATTACAGTCTAATCGGGGCAGACTGATGGACAAAAACAAGACAACCTAATCGCGATAAATAGAATCAAGGGGATGTACACCTCATTAACCAAATTAATAGGGTAATAAAAATATAGACAAATGAGCAAATGAGTACAGTGCTGTGGGGAGGGGGAAGGGAGAGGGGGAAGAGCAGAGGGAAAGTGGGCTTAGCTGAGGGGAGGCGAAGGGGGGAAGGGGGGGAGCAGAGTGTGGAGTGGGAGCAGGGGGAAAAAGGGAAGTTCAGTCTGGGAAGGCCTCTTGGAGGAGGTGAGCTCTCAGAAGGGCTTTGAAGAGGGGAAGAGAGTTTGGCGGAGGTGAGGAGGGAGGGCATTCCAGGACAGTGGTAGGATGTGGGCCGGGGGTCAACGGTGGGATAGGCGTGAACGGGGACGGTGAGGAGATGGGCGGTAGAGGAGCAGAGCATGCGGGGTGAGCAGTAGAAAGAGAGAAGGGAGGTAAGGTAGGAGGGGGCAAGGTGATGGACAGCCTTGAAGTCCAGAGTAAGGAGTTATTGTTTCGTGCAGAGGTTGATAGGCATAGTAAACGCTTCACAAATACCATTATTATTATTATTCCATGCCAAAGAAGCTTTCAAATGGCCTGTAATTTGAGGGAATCTTTTGCCATTTTTTTTTTAAGAGTAGGCTTATTATTTCTGTAAAAAGATGGACAACTCTTCTTCAGGGACATGGATTCACCTATAGTGGCTGGGTTTTTTTGGTTTTTTTCTTCCCAATTCTTAGGCTTAATGCTTCTATGTTGTTTTTTCTTGAACTATTTTTCTCCTAGTGGAAAGAGTGTGAAGCTTTGAGTCCATAGAAATGGATTCTAATCCCACCTCTGCCACTTGCCTGCTGAAGAACTTTGAGCAAATCACTTAACTTCTTTGTGCTTCATTTTCCTCAGCTGTAAAACGGGGATGAAATACCTCTTGCCCCTCCCCCTTAGACTGTGAGTCTCATGTAGGGCAAGGATTGGACTTGATCTGATCCGTATCTACTCCAATGCTTAACAGAGTGCTTGGCACAGAGAAAATGCTTAATAATGATAATGGTGGTATTTGCTACAAATTACCATATACATCACTACCAGTAGCAATTGCTACAAATAATCACCAAAAATTTTTGAGTGCTTTCTGTGTGCAGAGCACTGTACTAAGCACTTAGGAAGTACAATTCCGCAACAAATAGAGACAATTCCTGCCCGACAGGCTCAAAGTCTACTAGATTGTATTCTCCCACGTGCTTAGTATTCAATCATTCATTCATTCATTCAATCATATTTTTTGAGCCCTTACAGTGTGCAGAGCACTGTATAAAGTGCTTGGAAAGTACAATCCCTGCCCAACAGTGGGCTCACAGTCTAGAAAGGGGGAGACAGACATTAAAACAAGTAAAGAGGCATCAATAGCATCTATATAAATAGAATTATACATATAAGCACATCATTAGTAAAATGAATAGAATAATAAATATGTACATATATGCACAAGTGCTGTGGGGTGGGGAGGGGTGTAGAGCAGAGGAAGGGAGTCAGGTCGATGGGGAGGGAAGGAGGAGCAGAGAAAAAGGGTGCCCTATAATAATAATAATGTTGGTATTTGTTAAGTGCTTACTATGTGCCGAGCACTGTTCTGAGTGCTGGAGGAGATACAGGGTAATCAAGTTATCCCACCCAGGGCTCACAGTCTCAATCCCCATTTTACAGATGAGGTAACTGAGGCACTGAGAAGTTAAGTGCTTTGCCCAAAGTCACAGAGCTGACAGGTGGTGGAGTCAAGATTAGAACCCATGACCTCTGACTCCCAAGCCTGTGCTCCTTCTACTGAGCCACGCTGCTCTACACGGTAAACACTCAATAAATATGATTAATCGATTGATTCCTTACAGGGAGGCTGGATGGACTCTCTCCTGTATTTAAAATATTAATGTCATCTGTTCTCTCAATCAATCAATCAGTGGTTTTTCTGTTGGCGTACCGTGGGCAAAGCACTGAATCAATAGCTTGGGAAAGTAGAATATAACAGAGTTAGTAGATGAAATCCCTTCCCACAAGGAGCCTACAATCCATTCAGTCTCTCCTGATCGTCTTCACTTACTTGTCTAGCACATGTTCTTTCGGGTGACCAGCTTAGTCTATATTTCCAGAGCAGTAACACGATATCAGCCCCTTGGTCTGCGTCTTGGGATTTCCCCGAAAGCCATTAAAGACCAGAAAAGAAAGCCCTGGACACCAACTTCAAAGAGGAGAAAAATATCATCATCTTCATCATCACCGTTATTTTATTTTATTTTTTAAATCAGAAAGCTCCATTTCTTCCTGCCAGCAGAGCAATTGCTTACAGATTCTCGTCACATAAAACAGATTGCAGTTTGATTCCCAGCTCGGCCACTTGGGGTGAAAATAATCACATCGGAGGGACGGCATTGATTGAAGCCTGCTGAATCTCAGAACCTTTCGTCCAGAGACAGGAATTAAATCCATCACCATCAGCCCACAGCTGTACACCAAATGAGAGGATTAAAACTGTGATTACCAAGGGTGGGAAGATGGTCAGAAATCTACAATGAGTTCATCCTAACTTGCACTTGTGCATCTGCTCCATTAGAGCCTGCGGAGAGGTTTTTTGTTAGCGCTTTTGAGGACCTCACACCTGTGGATCTGTGCTTTGCCCACTCCGTGTGAAGATGAATCCCCTGAAGAAAGGGAGGGGACACGGAGGAGATCAGTCAGTCAGTCAATCATATATCAGCGTGGCTCAGCGGAAAGAGCCCAGGCTTGGGAGTCAGAGGTCATGGGTTTGAATCCCGACTCTGCCCCTTGTCAGCTGGGTGACTGTGGGCAAGTCACTTCACTTCTCTGGGCCTCAGTTACCTCATCTGTAAAATGGGGATTAACTGTGAGCCCCACGTGGGACAATCTGATTACCCTGTCTCTACCCCAGCGCTTAGAACAGTGCTCTGCACATAGTAAGCGCTTAACAAATACCAACATTATTATTATTATATTTGGAGCACTTACCGTGTGCAGAGCAATGTATTAAGTGGTCGGGAGAGGACACTATAACAAGAGTTTATTACAGTAGTTGAGAAGCAGCGTGATTTAGTGGAAAGAGCACAAGCTTGGGAGTCAGAGGTCATGGGTTCTAATCCCGCCTCTGCCACTTGTCAGCTAAGTGATGTTGGGCAAGTCACTTCACTTCTCTGTGTCTCAGTTACCTCATCTGTACAATGGGGATTAAGACTGTGAGCCCCATGTGGGACGACCTCATAACCTTGTATCTCCCCTAGAGCTTAGAACAGTACTTGGCACATAGTGAGTGCTTAACAAATAGAAGAGCAGCGTGGCTTAGTGGAATGACCCCGGGCTTAGGAGTCAGAGGTCATGGGTTCTGATCCCGCCTCAGCCACTTGTCTGCCGTGTGACCTTGGGCCAGTCATTTCACTTCTCTGGGCCTCAGTTACCTCATCTGTAAAATGGGGATGAAGACTGTGCGCCCCACGTGGGACAGGGACTGTGTCCAACCTAATATGCTGCATCTACCCCAGCGCTTATTACAGTACTTGGCACATAGTGAGTGCTTAACAAATACCACAATTATTATTATTATTATTATTAACAATAAACAGACACATTCTCTGCCCACAACAAGTTTACAGTCCAGAGGTCGGGGTGAGTTAGTCCATCAAACTCATTTTCTCTAAGGGCAGTACTTAGCAAGATGAACAGTTCCTCTTGGGTAAACTCATGGTGTTCTCCGCTTAGAAATCAATGCAGACTTTGTGGTTCCTCTGTGCTCGTATTGTTATTTATAGCAGTTCATGTCCTAAAAGTGTTCATTACAGCATGGTCTATTGGAAAGAGCGGAGAACTGGGAGTCGGGAAACCTGCCTTCTAGTCCCTACTCTGGCATCTGCCTGCTGAGTGACCTTGGGTAAGTCACTTCACTTCTCTGTGCCTCAGTTACC
The DNA here is from genome assembly GCF_004115215.2 of Ornithorhynchus anatinus. Lineage (NCBI taxonomy): Eukaryota > Metazoa > Chordata > Mammalia > Monotremata > Ornithorhynchidae > Ornithorhynchus > Ornithorhynchus anatinus. The sequence continues at coordinate 120,710,097 of NC_041731.1, read as the reverse complement.
TTGTGTGTAAAATGGGGAGCAAATATCTGTTCTTCCTCCACCTTCAACCATGAGCCTCGTGTATGTCAGAGACTATGCCTGATCTGAACTGGGTTCTAATCCTGGCTCTGCCACTTGTCTGCTGTGTGACCTTGGATAGGTCAATTCACTGAGCCTCAGTTACCTCATCTATAAAATGGGGATTAAGACTGTGAGGCCCATGTTGGATATGGACTGTGTACAACCTGATTATCTTGTATCTACCCCAGCACTTAGTACAGAGCCTGGAACTATTACATGTTTAACAAATACCATTTTTAAAAAATACCACAAGTATTATTATTCTTATGAGTTCACCCCCATGAAGCTGAAGTAGGTTAGGGGCAGCTACGTTATTATCGTGATCCCCGTTTCGAGATGGGGCAACTGAGGCAAGTGACTGGCTCTAGGTCAGTCGGCAAGGTCATACTTTGTCTTTTCTGCCCTGCAGAATCTGACTAGAATTCAGCCTCTGTCTCTGGAGCTGAGTTTGAGGAGAATGGGGTGTGTCGGTGGGGAAAGAGGGTGCCCCAGATTGGGGTGTGGTGGTCAAGGGGTGTTCGGGTGAGTTTCAGCAGAGCAACAGGCGTGTCCTGGCCACATACACTCTAGCTCCCTGCAGAATGCACTTTCATGGCCAACTCTCTGCTAAGTGTGGAATCCAAATGTTTTCGAGGAGCGTGGAAGGTGGGGCACAAATTAATCTTCCTCACCTACAAGGGCAATTTCTTCAGGGACGGTCACAATAAGCAAAGAGGGTAAGCTGGGAGGAGGCAGAATTGATCAAGAATTACCAGTTGCAGAAGTTAAACAAAGCCACCTGTCCTGTTTCATCTGTTTGGATTTTTTGATGAAATTTTTTCGATTAAACGGCACAGTCGGTTACCAGATGCCACTCTCGGCCATTTCACTCATGGTGGCTGCTCTTCGTTAGGAAGACTAATTTAATAACAGATTCCAACTTCACTTTGAATTCACTAGATGCAGGAGGAATTGCCAATATTAATCTGAGTTCAAGGTCATGACTGAGGGGTAGAGTTGTACCACGGCTGGGCTTGGCTACCTTCCTTCTCCTCTTGGAAGTCCATATTTAAGCTTTCCTCTTCATTTTGACTTCCTCTCCCGCTGAGTGCTCAGTGGGAAATAAAGCCAGAACAAAGAAGTGTGGTGAGTCCACAACGAGCTGCCTTATTAATGACTCTTTGTGATCTCATTCATTCATTCAATCATATTTATTAATAATAATAATGATGGTATTTGTCAAGTGCCATGCACTGTTCTAAGCGCTGGGGTAGATACAAGGTAATCAGGTTGTCCCATGTGAGGCTCACAGTCTTAATCCCCTCTTAATCTCTTAATCTTAGAGAAGCAGCATGGCTCAGTGGAAAGAGCACGGGCTTTGGAGTCAGAGGTCATGAGTTCGAATCCCAGCTCTGCCACTTGTCAGCTGTGTGACTGTGGGCAAGTCACTTCACTTCTCTGTGCCTCAGTTCCCTCATCTGTAAAATGGGGATTAAGACTGTGAGCCCCACGTGGGACAACCTGATTCCCCTGTGTCTACCCCAGCACTTAGAACAGTGCTCTGCATATAGTAAGCGCTTAACAAATACCAACATTATTATTATTATTATTATCCCCATTTTACAGATGAGGGAACTGAGGCACAGAGAAGTTAAGTGACTTGTCCAAAGTCGCACAACTGACGAGTGGCGGAGCCGGGATCACAGTAATAATAATAAGAATAATGTTGGTATTTGTTAAGCGCTTACTATGTGCCAAGCACTGTTGTGAGCGTTGGGGTAAATGCAAGGTAATCAGGTTGTCCCACGTAAGGCTCACAGTCTTAATCCCCATTTTACAGATGAGGGAACTGAGGCACCGAGAAGTTAAGTGACTTGCCCAAAGTCCCACAGCTGATGAGTGGCGGAGCTGGGATTATAATAATAATAATAACGTTGGCATTCGCTAAGTGCTTACTATGTGCCGAGCACGGTTGTAAGCGCTGGGATAAATGCAAGGTAATCAGGTTGACCTCAGATGAGGGAACTCGGGCACCGAGAAGTTAAGTGACTTGCCCAAAGTCACACAGCTGACAGGTGGCGGAGCTGGGATTAGAACCCGTGACCAAGCCCCAAGCTCTTGCCACTAAACCATGCTTTATTGAGCGCTTCCTGTGTGCAGAGAGCACTGTACTAAGTGCTTGGAAAGTACAATTTGGCAACAGATAGAGACAATTCCTACCCAACAAGGACATTAACAAGGAAAAGACTGGCAGAGGTGCTGATGGGCTCTACCTGAGGCAGGTGATTGCTGGCCTGGGGGGGGGAGTGGGGGAGCGGAGCATGGAGAGAGGTGGGACCTTTCTCCCTGTTGTACCTGTTAACGGGCCTGGACCAATCAGTGACTGCAAAGTAGAGCCCCATCCGCCACGTCCAAGGTAGATAAAAAGTGGTTGCTTTGAATTGCAAAGAGGTGAGCAGGGGGTCTGCCTGGAAGCAGCACAGAGACCCACAAAGAAGAAGAAGTAGTCCAGAGAAGCAAGCACAGCGTGGCTAAGTGGAAAGAGCACAGGCTTGGGAATCTGAGGATGTGAGTTCTAATCCTGCCTCTTTTGCTTGTCTGCTGTGTGACCTGGGGCAAGCCACTTCTCTGTGCCTCAGTTACCTCTTCTGGACAATGGGGATTAAAACTGTGAGCCCCACGTGAGGCACCCTAATTACCTTTTATCTACCCCAGAGCTTAGAACAGTGCTTGGCACATAGTAAGTGCTTAACAAATACCATAGTTATTATTAAGAAGAGAGCAGCAGAAACAGCAGGAGAGCAGCACTTGGAAGCAGAAAGGAGAAGCATTGACAGAACGGGTTCCTTTGACCAGCAGATTAGTACTGGACCCTTACTACAGTGGAATGAGTGAGTGTGGGAGAAGCAGCGTGGTTTAGCAGAAAAAGTCCAGGATTGGAGTCAGAGGTTGTGGGTTCTAATTGTGGTTCCACCACTTTGTTCATTCATTTATTCAATGGCACCTGTCAGCTGTGTGACTCTAGACAAGTAGCTTAAATTCTCTGTGCCTCATTTACCTCCTCTGTAAAGGAGGATTAAGACTGTGAGCCCCACATGGGGCAACCTGATTACCTAATATCTATCCTGGAGTTTAGAACGGTACTTGGCACATAGTAAGTGCTTATTATTATTATTATTATGTCACTCCGTTGCATGCTGGTAAAACTAAGTAAAAGAACTTTTCACAGTAACCTTGGTGATCAAAGGTATGATTTGACTTTACTACATGTCACCGAGGCTTTCCCGGTCCAGGAAGGTCCTGCTTAGTATGAACTAGGGACTCTTGAGAAGAAGCAGCGTGGACTAGTGGGTAGGCTAGGGGCCTGGGAGTCAGAAGGTTTTGGGTTCTAATCCCTGCTTCCTCACGTCTGTGTGACCTTGGGTAAGTCACTTGATTTCTCTGGACATCAGTTCCCTCATCTGTAGAATGGGGGTTAAGAATGTGAACCCCATGTGGTACAAGGACGGTGTCCAATCCGACTAACTCGTATCCACCCCAGAGGTTGGAACGGAGCCTGGCACATAGTAAGTGCTTAACAAATACCATAAAATAAATAAAAATTTAAAAAATCAGACTACTCGCATTGCAGCTAAAGTTCGAAAGGTCAACTGCAGTGACTTCCGTTTAAAGGGTACATGACCCCTTAATCTATGACTCTCTTAACCCATTGACCAGACTGTGCTCCTGAGTTTTAGTACCCAGACAATTCAGGCCAGTATTGTGTGAACCTCCGTTCAGTAGCCCAGTGCAGTTAAGCCAGAGCCTAAAAGTGTTCTGGTTGTTTATAAGACACAAAGCGTTTATGAGCTCCTTCTGTGTCTGGAGCATTAGACTAGTCACTTGGGAGCATGTAATAATGTAGAAGGTTCAATCTCTACCCTCAAAAAGTTTAGAATTTGGTGAGAAAGGAGGAACAGCATGACATAGTGGAAAGAGCCTAGGCCTGGAAGTCAAAGGACCTGGATTCGAATTCCAATCCTGCCATTTGTCTGCTGCGTGACCTTGGGCAAGTCACTTAAATTCTCTGTGCCTCAGGTATCTCATCTGTAAAATGGAAATGAAGACTGTGCACCCATCTGCACAGAGACTATGTCCAACCTGATTATCTTGTATTTACCCCAGTGCTTAATACAGTGCCTGGCACACAGTAAGTGCTTATCAAATATCATGAAATAAAATAACCAAAGAGTACTATTTATTGAGCATTTATTATATGCAGCACACTGTACTAAGTGCTTAGGAGACATATTACATGCCCACAGGAGTTTAGAGTCTAATTATTTAATTTGATAATTATCTGATTTGGTAAACACTTACTATGTGTCAAGCACCATTCTAAGTGCTAAATCTAGAGGGGGAAACACTGGTTTCATTATCTTAATGACTTCATTTGCCCTACCCACCACATATGAGTTAAAAAGATACTAGTGGCCAACTTCCTGTCAAGCACCTGTCAAGCAAGTGCTAAATCTAGAGGGGAGACAATGGTTTCATTGTTGTATTGGTTCCATTAGTCCTTCCCACCACATGAGAGTTGAAAAGATGTTAATCACCAGCTTCCTGAGCTAGAAGGTCCTTTGAGAGTTCATCTCATCAAGTCCCCTGCCTCTCAAAGTTGAGAGCACCCAAGTGTTTTGCCATCCATGAAATACTAATAAGAATAACTATGGAAAGTGTTTAGTGCTTAGGCCCTGGACTAAACGCTGGGGTGGATACAGGCAAATTGGGTTGGACGCAGTCCCAGTCTCACATGGGGCTCACAGTCTCAATCCTCATTTTACAGATGAGGTAGCTGAGGCATAGAGAAGTGAAGTGACATATCCAAGGTCACACAACAGACGAGTGGCAGAGCTGGGATTAGAATTTATGGACTGCATGGCCTTGGATAAGTCACTACCGTATCTGTAAAATGGGGATTTGAGACTGTGAGCCCCACGTGGGACAGGGAATCTGTCCAACTCAATTTGCTTGAATCAACCCCAGTGCTTAGTGCCTGGCACATAGTAAGTGCTTATCAAATACCATAATTATTGTTATTATTATTATGCTTAACTCCAACCCCAATAATTATTGCTATTATTATTAAGCTTAACCCCAAGACTTGGTTTCCTCCCAGAAAACACCTGCTTCCAATCTCTAAATATTTCAAGCTAGAAACAAGGGACAGGAGGGGGCCCACTAATTCTAACATTCCTAGTGACAAATAAAGTAAATTCTCCAGAAAACAGAGTCTGCAATGCCAAACTGCCATTTTTCCATACGGCATCAAGCTCCAGGTTTTGATCTTTATTAACTTCCTCTCCGGAATGCGACCTTGAATTCCTGATGCTTCAACTGCTCATCCACGCCTTAATTTTTCCTCTTAGCAAGTAGCTAACATCTGTCTGGGTCCCAGGTTTGACTCCGTTAACACCCACAGGGTAAATACTCTGGATTGAATATTTTCAGACATCTCAGCAGGACTTCTCAAAGAGCTTGGATGTTTGTACTGTCTTTGTACAGAACTTTCAATTACCCGGGATCTTTAAAGAGTGCTGTAGCCTTGGTCCAGTGGTCCAGTGGGGTAGGAGGTTTTCTCTGGCACTGTTTCATTCCAAAGCATCACTCTTGGCAGCGTGCCACATCACCCTGGAGGCCGTATCTCTGTAGAGAGCCATCCTTCCATTCTAAGACTGAATCTAAAGAAAGGCGGTGCCTGGTGTGTAGCTTGTTCTCACAACTTTCTAAGACCACCCTATCTGAGAACAGAGTAAAAATAGGCTCCACACCTTGCCAGCCTCAAAGCAAACCAAACTCAATAGGAACCAGTGTGTCCTAATCAAGACCATAGGCCTGCGATCCAAAGAACCTGGGTTCTACTACTGGCTATACCACTTGTCTGCTGTGTGACCTTGGGCATGTCACTTAACTTTTGTGGATCTCAGTCGCCTCAACCGTAAAGTGGGGATTAAGACCGTGAGCCCTATGTGGGATATGGAATGGGTCTAACCTATTAGCTTGTCTCTACCGCAGTGCTTAGTACAGTTCCAGGCATGTAGTAAGTACTTAAATACTATAAATATAAAAAAAAAATACTTGTAGTCAGTGCCCTAGCAGTAACTTTGACTAGCGGGGCTGAGAGTGTGCCCCGTGAGTACGGTCGAAATCAGAGTACGGTCTATATTTAACCCCCTGACATTTCCCCCTGCCAAGTGGGTGATTTTTTTTTGTTTTGTTTTGTTTTTTTAAAAAAGTGACGGCATCTTGAAGCAATACTCCAAGCTAAGCAACAGAGAAAACAGGTCTGAAAAAAGTTCAGATACCTGAGATCCTTGAGTCAGATTGTTTCAGTCTGCCGTTTCAGGAGAGCCTCACCCTTGCTCATTCCTAACGAGTGTATATTAAGCTCTTTGAAATGAGGGTTTTATGGGAAGGATCACAGTTGCTTTAAATTAGAGGAGTTGGCAAGTGGTGGAGAAAAGGAGTGGGAGTTTGTTTCAAGGAAGAAAGACAGTTTCAAAACTAAGTAGAACAAGCGTATAAGCCTCAAGCTTCAAACGCATTCTCATGTTCAGACATGCATTCTAATTTTCATCAAGTTATTTTTTGTGTTACTATGAAGGGCTTTGAATAATAAACATATTTCTGTTTTACATTTTTAGTGTTTACCAAATTCATGGAACGGCCAGAACGACAAAGCCTCTTATACTTGAGGAAAATTTGATATCAACTGCTCCAAAATAAGGTAAGCTGCTATTTACTCATTTTGCTGTTTGGTTCTCATGGAAAGCATCTAACGGAAAAATGCAAGCCTTGTTTAAGTGGGTGAGCAAATGGTAAATCAGTTGCTGGAATGCTTGAAACAACCAGGCGCTTATCTTAGTGCACAGATTTCCATTTGTGAAGCATCTATGAACGAAATAAAATTTTCTTCTTAGGGAAGGTTCCCAGATGATCTAAAATCCCAAATCCGAAATGTCCAGTGCATCCTAGCTCACTCGCAGAATTGTGTACTGTCTGGGTTGCAGAATCTTGGTTCCCTTGCTATTCTTGCTGTCTTTTTGCTTCCTGAACCGAAATCTTTCATGCCATCTGCCAAAATAGAGGACTTGTTTACCCATGAAGGAGTCCAGTATCATTCCAGAAGTTCACTAAAATGTTGTTGCTGGGGTTTCTTGTAAATCTATGTGCAGAAGAATCTTAAAATGCTCAAATAAATCATTGGGCTGTCAATCAGGTTTTAACAGCAGCATCGGAAGATTAAAAAAAAAATTCCCGTACCACAAAAATTGTCAGGGTGTCATTAATTAACAATGGAGTCTAAAATGAAGCCTGAAGGCTTGCTTTACCTGTTCTTTGAACACTGCGATTTGCACACTGGAGGTAGCTCATCTGCAGTTAAGGAGAGGAAGCATCTCCGATTATCCCTTTGTTTCTCCTTTATGTCAATCACAGAAAAATCGCCCCTGGCTAAGGAGCTTATGAGAGAGCAAATAAACGAACTAAAGCAATGCTGTTTTCCTGAAGCCCGACAGCTAGTTGATATTCTGTAGTTTAAGAGGCCACACTTTGTGGGGGACCCGAGCCAGGAATTCGAAGAGGTCTACAGAAGTAGTTTTAAGATTAGCCTCTTCACCAAATCTTTGCTGAGAGAAAACCAAATTTTGTTCTTTCAGGCTAAGGTTTTGGGGATCTTTGGGTCGAATTCCACCTGAGATGTCTGGGACATTCTGAACTTCCCTTATTTAGGAAGACCTCAAAGCCAGGCCAGCCTAGCAACAAACAGGCTTGCATGTTCAGAGAGATGTCAATCTCCAGGAGAAACCACAATCGAAACCAAATGCCCTAGTCTTTGGAACGGCAAGAGGCTCCGGAGCCGAGTCAGAGGAAAGCTCCCTTTGTCCTTCCTAACCCCAGATTTCCCTTTGCCAGGACATATTTTCCCTTCTGACCTAAGTCTAGCTGGGGTTTTCCAGCCAATGGGGTTTATTGGTGGTTTAGAGAGATAATTGGCATGGGTTGAAGTCTTCCTGAAAAAAGAAGGAGCTATTTCAGGGCCGAGATACCAACGAGAGAGAGTGAGAAGAGGGAAGGATGGCAGAATTGTCCTTCAGTTTCATTCCTGAAAACAAGACCTGATTTCATGACTTTTTTTCTAATCACTGGTGGAAAAGAAGAGGCTGTGGATCTCTAAGAGCTTTTGTCCCTCTTTCTCTTCCATCTTCCACACCCCTTCCTAACCTGTCTTCTCTTCTCCCATCTCTACTTTAAGGTACTCTCCCAAGTGCTTAGTACAGTGCTCTGCATAGATACGAATTGTTGATTCTCCCCACCATGTCAACCTTTTGGGTGTTTTTTTTTTTCTTTTTTTGAAGTTCTAAAGGACACTCAAAATGATTATTCTGGGGACTGTGGACTTTTTCCGGTCTATACTGCAGACAGTTCGGCTCATAACCACCCCAGGTTAACTATACTAAGGAAATGGCAGGAAGACCACTCTGTGATTAGATGTGGGGGGGGGGAGGTATTCCCCCCCAACATCCCATCCCCATGACATCAACTCCTGAGTGCTTGATTGCTAGAAATAGTGAGTAAGCCTCATGGTTTACCCCTGGGAAGGGAGGGGCCGTCACAGGCGCTGAGTGGCACACCGTGACCACACGAAGCAACAGTCCGAAACATGTTTTTCTGCCTCAGTTCCATAACCAGGGAGGAGGTTGGTGGAGATTTCAGAAGTCAAAAAATGTTTGAGGCAGTCTTAGAGCTGGAGCAAGTACCCATCCCTCCCTCCCCCGCAAAAAAAAAAAAAAAACAAACTACAACAATACCGGGCAAATTAGAGTTCCTCTAACAGCAGAGTGTGTGCTGATCTAAACCTGGTGATTCATTTCCAGTACCGTCATTTAGGGCATTTAAAACAAGACAAATTGTAATGAAAGCTGGATAAAGCCCCGGTAAACAGAATTTAGGAACATTCTTGAAGCATAGAGACAAGGACCGGATGACCTAATCTTTCATTCCTACAGTCCTGAGATTTGACATGCATCGCTAGAAGGTAAAGTTTCATAGGAGGGTCTGAGCCTGGGAAATACCTGTGGCCCCATGGAAACGTGCAGCTGAGCCAGTTCCAGTAAACAGAAAGGCTCCCAATTCCAGAGTTCCCAGCCAATCCTGATTTGTCAGGCTTGTCGGACAATGACAGACTTTAAAATGTGATCTTAAACAGGCGACTGGAGTGGAAACATTCCATGGTGCCCGTGCACCAGCATATAAAGCATCCCTCGGGGGATCCTGGTGAATCTAGGGCTCTGTCCCCAGGAATCAAGTCAGTGAGCTTACAACAAAGAAGGGCATCGTGCTCACATCAGGCCTGCCAGCCCAGGGGGAGATTCCTGAAAATTAATTTTAATGTATTTTTTTCTAACTGCCCCACACTTTGCACTTTGGTTGTAATAATAATAATAATGATAAGAAGAAAATAATATAGTGTTAATTGGTAAGCACTGTTTTTTGGGGGTTTTTTTGTTAAGTGCTTACTATGTCCCAGGCATTGTTCTAAACGTTAAAGTTTATAGGTTCAGGTTAATCAGATTGGACACAGTCCTCATCCCACATAGAGCTCACAGTCTTAACCCCCATTTTACAGATGAGGTAACCGAGGCCCAGATAATTTAACTGACTTGACCAAGGTCACATAGCAGATAAAACAGTAGAGCCGGGAATAGAACCGCGGTCTTTCTGAGTCCCGGTCCCATACTTTATCCACTAGGACATGCTGCATCTCTTACTATGTGCCAAACATTGTACTAAGCACAGAGGTAGATAGCATGCAATCAAATCGGATATAGTACCTATCCCTATTTAAACTGTGAAATATAAGTAGGAGGGAGAATAAGGTTTTTTGGTGGGGGGTTTATCTCCATTTTTATAGGCGAGGAAACTGAGTCCCACGAAGGTAAAGTGGCTTGCCCAAGGTCATACAACAGGCAAGTGGCAGAGTCAGGGTCCTCTGACTTCCAGGCCCATGCTCTAACACTAGACCATAGTGCTTCTCAGAGTTAATAGACACAATCCTTATCCACAGTGAGTTTACAGGCTAGAGGAAACTGAGGTAAAGGTCAATAAAGAAACTTTCCCAAGCACCCAGTAGGTGAGTGGTAGATCTGGGACTAGAATTCTGCTGTCCTGACTTCTGGCCCCCTGCTCTTTAATAGGGCGCACTACTTGATCAGCAGACAGCATATTCATTCAATCATTTTCATTCATTCAGTCAGTCATTTTTACTGAGCACTTACTCTGCTCACTGTACTAAGCGCTCGGAAAGTACAATTCAGCAACAAATAAAGACAATCCCTACCCAGCAAAGGGCTCACAGACTAGAAGAGGGGAGACAGACAACAAAAACAGACAGGCATCAGTAGCATCAATATAAATAAATATAATTCTAGATATAATAATAATAATAATGGTATTTGTTAAGCGCTTACTATGTGCAGAGCACTATTCTAAGCGCTGGGGTAGACACAGGGGGATCAGGTTGTCCCACGTGGGGCTCACAGTCTTCATCCCCATTTTACAGATGAGGGAACTGAGGCACAGAGAAGTGAAGTGACTTGCCCACAGTCACACAGTTGACAAGTGGCAGAGCTGGGATTTGAACTCATGAGCCCTGACTCCAAAGCCCGTGCTCTTTCCACTGCGCCACGCTGCTTCCCAGAAATATACATATCATTAATAAATAAAATGAGCACTTACTGTGTGCAGAGCATTGTACTAAGCACTTAAGCAAGCAAATCAACAGACACTGGCAGATTACTTTGGCGAAGCCCTGAAATCCCATTTTAAATGTGTTTTAAAGACAGTGATGGAAGCTGTCACCACCTATTCGGGTGTGATATCCAGTATACAGTACTGCCTGTATCCACCCCAGCTCTTAGTACAGTGTCTGGCACATAATACGTGCTTAACAAATGCCACGATTACCATTACCTAGAGAGATTTTTCTCCAGGGAGGGTCCTGACCTCCTCCCACCTCATGACAACCTCTCAAGTCCCTGTTCATAGGGGCACCACTTCTGACTTGGGTGGAGGGAGACTGAGCCCTTTCCAATTTTTAACCTCCGCTTTGCGGTTATCACACTGACAGCTGCCTCACTCACTTACCTACTGAAACTGGCCCGTATAATGTTCTCATGATTCTTGAGGACCTTTTACTTGACCTAACTCGAATAGCTAAGGATCTCCTTTCCATTTTTCTTTATGACTTCACTGTGATGGAGTGATGACAGCTACCGTTAACTAGGTTTGATTGGTGGGGAAACAGACGGTTAAGTGGCTTTCACAAAATAACCAGGCCAAGTCGCAAAAAAAGCTGGAAACAGGAATCAACCCTGTCTGATTCTCCCACATTTCATTCTCCGGAGCTGCTGCGATCACAGCCCTCCAAATTGATGTAACAAAAGCCTACGGGGAGTTCCTCAGAAACCACAAATGACTCTCCTTGTGATTCTAACTCGCGATCCTTTAAAAAATTTAAGACAACCCCAAAACGAAACCTTTCAAACCAAGCCAGTTCAAACTGGATGATAGAGATTTCTTTTAGGGGGGGATAATTCTGTCTCGTGCACCTCTCCCTTCCCACTCCATGAACCCACAGAACGAAGGCCTTAAAGAGAAAACTATGGAACAGGTCAAAGTACCCTGCAAAAGATAAAGTCATTTTCACTACTTAAAAAGGTAACTGAGTAGAGAGGTTGAAATAAAAACAAAACATGAGGCTTGTTCAAGTAAGAAACATCCTGTGCATCTTTCAGATCTTCTACATAGCTCTTTCAGTGGCCTTTAGTTCTTTGTATGCAGGTTTTATTTTTCGTTGTCTCCATTCTTTCTGGACAAGAGGATGATGCCTCATTTTTGTGTAAATTATTTTGAGCATTAAAGAAGGGGATAAGAGAGTTTTGCATCATGTCACTGAAATGGTAGTTTATAAACGCAATCTGAACTAGTTTGTAGTGTCTGATATAGAGCAGGGTTCCTTCCTGCAGTGCCCTTCCCGCCTTTTAACCCCCCAACAAAGGGGATTATTTCATGGATTTTGCCGCAGGCTTCCAGCCACTACAGGAAACCTGGATGTGTTGCCCTCTCACAGTTTCTAATTAACGGCTCTGAGTTTAGTCAGCACATCCTGATACTGCCCCATGGTCAAATTCTTTATTTTGGAATGGGACTGAAAAACAACATTCTCTACTCTGCATTTATTTCATGCCAAATATTCCCCTTGCCTTCCAAGCTGACCATGCCGGGGTTGTGGTGGGGGGAGAGGGGGAGGGGTGGTGGAGAAAAGGAACTGTGCTTAGAAATGTAAAACTGAAGAATTTCAATGAGTTGTGTCATTAAGAGTTATGTCGTTCTTATTTCTCATAGAATTATAGTGAGAAGGTCTTACCTCCTGACCAGTCATTCAGATTTTTCCAAATTAAAAGAATAGATAGTTCTGAATTTAATTGGCATGGATGAGTTCATGTTACAAAAACCAAAACTTGACTAATTTCCCCATAAATAAAAAAATGTACCAGTTTCTCATGGAAATTGAGCCAACAAAATATTGGCACAGCCAAACCTAATATTCTATGACGAATCCGTGCCATGGATAGGCTTGTTGAATGGCAGATCCAATCTGATTTGAAAAAGAAAAATCCCTTGTGCCCTTTAGAGGCTGATTCCTTATTATGCTGCTTGCCAGTAATAGAGTGAGAGCTAGACTGGGAATCTGGACACCTGGATTCCATCTTGGTTCCATTCCAGGGCCCTAGACGAGTCCCGCTCTCTTCTTGAGTGTCCATTTGCTAAGCCAAAAGCCTTTCTGTTATCTCTGGAATCACTGATTCTACCGCTGTCCCTGTGAAAGAACTGAGGGTGAAAACTCCAGTGTTTTCTTTGCTAAAAAACACACCACCTGCAGCAAGGTGGATTGACAGAAATGCACACCTCAGATTTGGAGTGGGAGAGGAAGAAAAGAACGTTTGTGATTAAGTAGAAATATGCACACAAGGGTATGCCAGGTAGGGGGATATTGATCTTTGAGCCTTGTGATTTTTTGGGGTTTACTTTGGAGGGATGGATGGGGTCTCTCTCATGAACACCATTCCTCTCTGTCTCCTGATAGACCTGATATCCCTTTTCCGATATCTCGACAAAGAGTCCCTTTTCTTCAGCTCTGCCTGTCTGTGCATTGTGACACTTGCAAATTAGCTTGGGTACCTTTCCATTTTAGTCCACGATTCCCACATTCATCTTATTTCTGAGAAATGATTTAGGCTTGTAAGCCCGTCAATGGGCAGGGACTGTATCTGTTGCAGATTTGTGCATTCCAAGCGCTTAATAATAATAATAATAATGTTGGTATTTGTTAAGCGCTTACTATGTGCCGAGCACTGTTCTAAGCGCTGGGGTAAACACAGGGGAATCAGGTTGTCCCACGTGGGGCTCACAGTCTTAATCCCCATTTTACAGATGAGGGAACTGAGGCACAGAGAAGTTAAGTGACTTGCCCACAGTCACACAGCTGACAAGTGGCAGAGCTGGGATTTGAACTCATGAGCCCTGACTCCAAAGCCCGTGCTCTTTCCACTGCGCCACGCTGCTTCTCACTGCGCCACAGTGCTCTACATATAGTAAGCACTCAATAAATACTATTGAATGAATGCCTATTTGCTAGCAGTTTTATCTTCATTTGCAGGTACTCGTGAGCTCATAATTTGGTCACAGAGATTGTTTTCATGTCTGGGACTTTAACTAGAGGAGAATGAAATCTAATAATAATGGTAATAAAATGATGAAGATAGTTCCAAAGTGTCTGGGGGATATTGTGTTTAAAGATTACTCTTTTTGCTCGGCCTCAGTCTGGATTTTGCTATTAGATTCCATTTTTCTAGTTTATTTGGAGTAAATCTGTGCAGGACTTTATATTTTACTGGGTTAGTGGTATTTTGTTCACTGAAAGAAATCCTGTTTCTGATTTTTTTTCCCCAAATGATGAATATTATATATATATGTATGTATATAGCAACTATATATATATATATATATATAAGAGCTATATACACGTCTACATCTATATGTGTCTTTTGTTTTTGTTTTTTTACTGATTAGTGTTATTCTGAGACAATCTGGGATTGATACTGAGTAACAATACAATGGAAACTGTTTATTTTGGGCAAATTATCAAAATTCCCTCAAAGGGATGGGTGTCTTAAATATTAGTTTTTCCAACTCAGTTGCTGCTATTATTATCTGTGGAAAAAAATAGGTCTAAATACAGTTTGAGTAAAATGTTTTTGTTTCTCCTCTCAGTGTAAATACCCAGGCTACTGCAAGTGTCGCTAACCAAATCGCCCAGATGTTCTGTCATGAACTGGACAGGTTTTTCTGTCCCCCAGGACAGAGAAGGCACATGTTCTTAATTTACTCCAAAACAACCTGTAAAGCTTCATCTATAAAAATACTGAGATTTGTTTCCTTCCAAAACATTCAAAATCTCCTAATGGATGCCCATTTGTAAGCATGAGACCAAGGCTGCCTTGATGTGATACCAAGACCTTTTGAGTTTTGTAAACCATTTGAAAATTTGACAATCTTACAGCTTTATCGATCTCCCACATTTCCCATACGTTGAATTTCCTTTCACACTGGCCAAATGGGATGGATGATTTTAAGTACTGAGGTAATAACTTGGTTTTGTATATCACATTTTCTGTTAAAGAATTCTGGTTTTAATCTAGACGACCAGTCAGGTCTATTTCTCTGGCTTTGGGGACCAGCTTTTATTTAATGATAATGAACCCAGATAATGGAATCCCGATTGTTGGTGCATGAGAGCCAAAAAGTGACTCAAAATAGATCCTGTTACCTCTTTCTGCTCAGAATCAGATTTGCACCATTCGTAAAGTTGGAAAAAGCTGACTCTCCAGAGACAAGAAAATGAAAGTGATGTTTTGGTTTTGGGTTTTGGGTTTTTTTGCCTCTTTCTATAGTGCTGACCAGAGTGATGTTGGAGTTTCAGTGGCTTGGTTGCACAGCACACCATGATTGCAATTGCATACCCAAAGCCTCTGCTCTTCCCCCTTCCCCTCCCCTCAGCACTATGCTCATTTGTATTTATTATTTATTACCTTATTTGTTTTGTTAATGAGATGTATATCTCCTTGATTCTATTTATCTTGATGATGATGTCTTGTTTTTGTGTTGTTCTTCTGCTTTACTCTCTCTCTCCCCCCGTTTAGACCATGAGCCCATCATTGGGCAGGGATGGTCTCTATCTCTTACCGAATTGTACATTCCAAGCGCTTAGTACAGTGCTCTGCACATAGTAAGCGCTCGATAAATACTAATGAATGAATGAATGAAGATCATTAACATATTACAGGGTGAATGCTACTTAAGACTTCACATTGAGTTAAGTTTAGAGGAGTCATTAATATGGTCAAGAAAATAATGCTAATGGAACATCAGCCAAAAGGGAAAAAAAGTGAAAGTTTTGTACCTTGCTTAATAAGCAGGAAGATAAATCCCCTCTGGCCCAGAGCAGATCATTATTATTTATTATTGCTATTAGGAACAATTAATATTGTTGTTAGGAAGCAGTGTGACTTAGTGGAAAGAGCACGGACTTGGGAGTCAGAGGACTCGGGTTCTAAGCCCGGCTCTGCCACTTGTCTGCTGTATGACCTTGCGCAAGCCACTTAACTTCTCTGTGCTTCAGTTACCTCATCTGTAAAATGGGGATTAAAATTGCGAGCCCCACGTGGGACGACCTGATTACCTTGAATCCACCCCAACGCTTAGAACAGTGCTCGGCACATCGTAAGCACTTAACAAATACCATAAATAATAATAATTATTATTATTATATTTGTTAAATGATTACTATGTGTCAAGGATTGTTCTAACCACTAGGGTAGATATAAATTACTCTGGTTGTACACAGTCCCTGACCCTGTCTCACATGAGGCTTACAATCTAAATAGGGAGTAGGATTTAATACCCATCTACAGTTGGGGAAACAGGCACAGAGATGTTAAGTGACTTTCAGGGTCACACAGCAGTCAATTGACAGAGTCAAAATTAGAATCCTGGCCCTCTGACTATCAGGCCATGCTCTTTCCACTAGGTCATGCTACTTCTTGTCATAAATTGAAGGAAGATGATTTTGAATCCCTCCATGTTTCTTTGGGCTGGGAAAGAGAGTTCTCCCTAGATCTCACACAGACACAAACATACACATTCTCTCTCACTCACTCACTCTCTCTCGCTCTGCTGGTGGCCCCAAATCATACAGGGCCATACCCTGCTACTGTGTAAGCCTAGAAATAGAAGCAGCATGGTTTAGCGGGTAGAGCACGGGGCTTGGGAGTCAGAAGGTCATGGATTCTAATGCCGGCTCTGCCGCCTGTCTGCTGGGTGACCTTGGGCAGGTCACTTCATTTCTCTGTGCCTCAGTTCCCTCAGCTGTAAAATGGGGATTAAGACAGTGAGCCCCATAAGGGACAGGGACAGTGTATAACCTCATTAGCTGGTATCCACCCCAGTACTTAGAATAGTGCTTGACACATAGTCAGCACAAATACCATTACTACTACTAATAATAATAAAAATGGTGTAGCTGAGTTGTCGGCACGCAAACTAGCAAGAGGAGATGAAGCAAGGATGCTGGGGACCTGGGTGGGGACTCACGTGGTCTTTTGTGCCTTTGTGGCACTTTCTTTTCATGTCCTCTACCCACCCTGAAGATCTGAGCAGTCGGACATGTTCCAACTGTTTCTGGGAATTACAGTCCCAGGAAGCTGACAGCGACTGGAGGGGACAGACACGTTGCCCTCTAGTTCCTCCCCCGCCACCCTCATCATCCCCACTGCAGAGCCCCGAGCCATTGCCCCCCTTGCTTCCCTTGCTTTTGCTGATCTCTGCCAGCGGCCACGTAAGCTCTCCAAAAAGAGTTTCGTTACATTGGCTTTTAAGCAGAAAAACAAAACTCATCTTCCAGATGGCTCATTAACGTCTAGTTTGGTAGGCGGCCTTTCCGAGGCAGCAGCAGAGGATACAGGACATACCCACCAGCCGGGGGGTGCGGGGAGGGGACACAGCCAGGTCTAATTTGTGAGACGACCACAAGAGAGCGAACCCACTGGGCCCACCGTCGCTCGAATCGATCCATCAGTCTATCAGTGGTATTTATTGAGTGCTATTGGGAAAACGTGCCCCAGGATCCATCCACATTTTCAAAGAGGACAAGACCCTGCCATTTGTCTAATTATTTGTTCAGGTCCATATCACAAGCGCTTGGGAGAGGACAATACAATGAAGTTGGTAGACGTTCCCTGTCCACAGTGAGCTTGCAGTCTAGAGGACTGGAAGGCAATAGACAGAAAGCGATGATCACTAGACTGTAAACTCCTGGAGGACAGGTTTCATGTCTGTCAACTCTACCTTAGTGAACTCCCCCAAGTTCTTAGTAGAGTATTCTGCACATAATAAGCCCTTGATAAATACCTGCGACCAATAAGACTGGCCCCTCCCCACGAAATTATCGAGGGTTGCAACCTTCAATCGATCTTTCTATCAGTGATATCCGAGCGTTTACTGTTTTCAGAGCACTATACTAAGTGTTTGGGAGAGTACAGTATAAATAGAGATAGTAGACTTACTCCCTGCCCAAATGGAGCTTAAGTCTCAGAGTCCTCAGTAATGACATTCTTGGGCCTCAAAATCCTGTGTACCGTGGGAGGGGCCAGACTTGTTCTTGACTAAATGGGACAGAATTACTGAGGCAAATTCTGACCTACAAGTCCGGCCGAGCCCTGCATCAGTTGTATCAACCCAAAACATGCCGACTTTAAAGTAATCCAGGGAATACGGACCCGAGTAAATGATTAGACAGACGTACTAATTGTCTTTGAAAATGTGGATGGATCCTGGGACACATTTTCCCGATAGTCTTCCAAGCATAGGTGGCAACTGTTCGTTTTGAGTGCAGGAGGAAGAAGAGGGCAAGATTTGGGGGGAGATGGAGGAATCCTGCTGATTCCTTCGTTGGCACAAGTCATTAAGCTGACAGTGTATCGAATAGGGGGAAGGTATCTGTGGTGTTTAAGAGGTGTAGAGGTGATGCTTGTGTGTGTGTTTTCTTGTCCATATGTATATTTACTTAAGGGAGGCAACCCCTCCTCACCCCTCCCATCCCCAAAGCACTTATGTACATATCTGTATTTTTATTTATCCCTTTGCTCTTCCCCCTCCCAGTCCCAAGGCATTTATGTACATATCTGTAATTGCATTTATTTGTATTGCTGCCTGTCTCCGCCACTCTAGACTGTAAGCTCATTGTGGGCAGGGAATGTCACTGTCTATTGTTGTTTTGTACTTTCCCAAGCACTTAGTACACTGCTCTGCACACAGTAAGTGCTCAATAAATCCGATTAAGCAAAAGTTGGGAAATGCCACTCCCTCCTTCCTTTCTCTTTTCTCCTCTTCCTCTCCCACAGACAAGAGACTTCCTGGCCAGTTGACCAAAGCCTCTCACAGTTCCTCTCTGTCAATCATCCAATCGTATTTATTGAGCACTTACTGTGTGCAACTACTGTACTAAGCACTTGGGAGAGGACAGTATAAGAATGTAACAGACATATTCCCTACCCACAATAAGCTTATTGTCAAGCCGGGGAGACACACATTAATATAACTAAATAAAATTACAGATATGCACTCAGGTGCTGTACGTAAATCCATCTCAGAAGCCGCTGTGGCTGGTTGTACTCTAATGACGTCACTGAATAGGGGAGCCCTTGCTAGAAAGACTAGTCCAGGGCCCCAACCTCTATTAGTCCTCTTCTGGTCTTTAAAGCACTCAGTCACCTTGCCCCCTCCTATCTAACCTCTCTGATTTCCTACTTCAACCCGGTCCACACACTCCACTCCTCCCTGGCTTAGGAGGAGCAACGTGGCGTAGTGGATAGGGCACGGACCTGGAAGTCAGAAGGACCTGGGTTCTAATCCCGGCTCCACCACATGTCTGCTGTGTGACCTTGGGCAACTGGCTTCACTTCTCAGTTCTTCACTTACCTCATCTGTAAAAAAAAAAAAAAAGGGGTTTAAGGGTATGAGCCCCATGGGGGACAGGGACTGCGTCCGACCTGATTAATTTGCATCTACCCCAGGGCTTAGAACAAGTGCTTGGCACATAGTAAGTGCTTAACAAGTACCATAATTATTATTACCATTCCTCCAATGCCAACCTACTCTCTGAACCTCGATCTCTTCTATGTCACCACTGACCCCTCACCCACGTTCCGCCTCTGGCCTGGAACTCCCTTCCTCTTCTTTTCTGACAGACGATTCCTCTCCCCACCTTCAAAGTCTTATTGAAATCATCTCTCTCCAAGAGGTGGCCCCCGACTAAGCCCTCATTTCCTCCTCCCCCAATCCCTTGCATTTGAAATTGCACCCTTTATTCACCCCACCCTTAGCCCCCCAGCACTTATATACATACCCTTAATATATTTACTTAATGTCTGTCTCCCCCTCTGGACTGTATGCTCAGTGTTGGCAGGGAACATATCTACCAACTCTGTTATATTGTACTCTTCCTAACATTTACCGTAGTGCTCTACAGACAATAATCGTTCAATAAATGTGATCAATTGATTGGAAAATAACAGGTCTGGTGAGAGATCTGGGAGGGGCGAGCCTGGGAAAGTGACTCAGAGAACTGTGAGCCATCCACCCCGCATAGAGTGGGCCTCTTCGCTTGCATGTTATAAATTAGCATCCCTTTCAGAACTTTTGGAATTGCAATATAAAATGTCTTTATGACTTTTATGCTCGAAAGATGAACATAACTAAACTGTTTAATTTTTATTAGAGGAATTCATCGCCCGACATCGAATGACTGAGGAGTTGTAATAGGATTGAGTCTTTGCAGGAGGTTATGGCAGCAGAAGGTCATTCTCCTCACTATGGTAGTGGTTTTTCATTTTGGGATGAATTTGTCCGATTTATGTTGAACGGTAGCCTTCTTTTCTTCCAAAAGAATCTTTTAGCTGGCTAACTCCTTCTAAACATCTATATGCACCTTTGAACTCCACGCAGCCCTCACGTTTCACTCCTCTAATGCCAACCTACTCACTGTACCTCAATCTCATCGATCTCGCGACCGACCCTTCACCCCCATCCTACCTCTGTTAGAGTCTTCTTCAATCACTTAGCAGTTCGTCAACTTTTTGAAAACTGATGCAATATTTTTAATCCCCAAGTGTCACTCTATAATGGAGAAACAATAAATTACTTCATCTATTTTGGCATCTTACATCCAAGGACGCTTTGGATGATTAAAGTTTCATGAAGTTCTGGTTGGACAATAATTCTTGGAGCCTACTTATTGAGATGAGCAACACTTACTCCTAGAATAATTTGCCCTCCTTCCCTCCTCCCCCATTCTTGGATTTTCTGCTCAGGAATCTTTTCTAGACCTTGAGAACCTGACCCAAACTGTACACAGAGCTTCCTCCACAACAAATCCACCATCATTTTGTAAGATGAGTAAGGTTACATTAAAACTTTCAGAAGTGTCTAATAATAGTAAAAATGATCATTTTGCTATTAGTGTTTCCTTAGTGTCAAACACTGTTCAAAGCTCTGGGAAAGGTACAAGATAGGTCAGGCAAAAAGAAACTGCATTGCAGGCATCTCAAATGATAATATGAATTATGATTTTTATTGCATGCTGCTATGTGCCAAGCACTGTACTAAGCACTGGGGTAGGTTCAAGATAATCAGGTCAGACACAGGCCCTGCCTCACATGGGGCTCACAGTCTTAGGGGAAGGGAGAATAGGTAATTCTTACCCATTTTACAGAAGGTGAAACTGAGGTACAAAGAAAGTAAGTGACTTGCTCAAAGTGCACAGCAGTTAAGGGGTGGAGCAGGGATTAGAACTCAGGTTCTCTGACTTTCAGACCCATCCTCTTTTCACTCAGGCATGCTGCTTCTCTAGGTAGAAGGCCAGCTACGTAATGATAGCGGTGTTACAGTAATAATAATTGTGGTATTTAAGTGCTTACTATGTGCTAAGCAGTGTACTAAGCACTGGTCTAGTCATAGTCCCTGTCTCACAGAGGGCTCACAGTTTTAGTAGGAAGAAGAATAGTAGTTGAATCCCCAATTTACAGATGAGTTAACTGAGGCACAGGGAAGTTAAGTGACTTCCCCAAGGTCACACAGCATGATTTAGTGGAAAGAGCATGGGCTTGAGAGAGGTCGAGAGTTCTAACCCCAGCTCCTCCACTTATCAGCTGTACCTCAGTTCCCACATCTGTAAAATGAGGATTAAGACTTTGAGCCCCACATGGGACAATTTAATTACTTTGTATCTACCCCAGCGCTTAGAACAGTGTTTGGCACATAGTAAGCACTTAATAAATACCATCATCATCATCGAGTGGCTGAGCTGGTTATTGAATGTGGGTCCTCTGATTCCCAGGCCTAGACTCTTTCCATTAGGCCACTACCGTTTCTCCACTTCTACTGATATGTAGCATGTAATAGGGGAAATCTGTCGCGAGTTTTCATGGAAGTGTTTCCCTGGTAACATAGAATTTAAACCCTTCCCTTGGGAGTTTAAAATGCAAAGTCTACAGTTATGCCTCTTCCCTATGGGGTGTAGTGGTAACACTATTCATTCAATGCTTACTGTATTCAGGGCCCTGTACAAAGCAACTGGAAAAAGTACACAAGCCAGAGTGAGATGGGGTCCCTGGCCCGCCAGGAGCTCACCATCTAATAATAATGTGAACAAAGTTGGGAAGACATAGAAGGAAAGATGAAATAATCATAAATGACCAACCACATAGAGTCAAACGAGTTCCCTGACAGAAGGAACCTGTAGGAGCCCTCTAAAATGTGGAGAGGATGTTTCATTTTCATTTCATTTATTAGTGTTTATTGAGCACTTACTATGTGCAGAGCACTGTACTAAGAGCTTGGAATGTACAATTCGACAACAGAGACGATCCCTGCCCAATGACGGGCTCACAGTCTAAGCGGGGGAGACAGCAAAGCAAAACAGAACAAAACAAAAACAAGACATCATCAAGATAAATAGAATCAAGGAGGTAATAATGTTGGTATTTGTTAAGCGCTTACTATGTGCCGAGCACTGTTTTAAGCGCTGCGGGAGATACAGTAATCGGGTTGTCCCACGTGAGGCTCGCAGTTAATCCCCATTTTACAGATGAGGTAACTGAGGCACAGAGAAATTAATTGACTTGCCCACAGTCACACAGCTGACAAGTGGCAGAGCCGGGATTCAAACTCATGACCTCTGACTCCCAAGCCCGTGCTCTTTCCACTGAGCCACGGTGCTTCCTCATTAATAAAATATATTAATAAATATAATATAATTAATAAAATAATACACACACAAAAAAAAATGAGCACAGTGCCGAGGGAAGGGAAGGGAGAGCAGAGGGAAAGGGGGGGGCTTAATGTTGGAAGGCCTAATGGTGGAGATGAGCTCTCAGTAGGGCTTTGAAGAGGGGAAGAGAGTTTGGCGGAGGTGAGAAGGGAGGGCATTCCAGGACAGCGGGAGGACGTGGGCCAGGGGTCGACGGCAGGATAGGCGTGACCGTAGATAAGCATCACTACCATCAAAATAGATAAATAGAACCATAGCTAAATGCACATCATTAATATAAAATAAATAGACCAATAAATATGATCAAATATATACAGGTGCTGTGGGGAGGGGAAGGGGTAGAGCATGGGGAGGGAGTAAGGACAATAAGGAGGGGAAGAGGAGCAGAGGGAAAGGGAGGGCTCAGTATGGGGAGGCCTCCTGGAGGAGGTGACCTCTCAGTGGGGCTTTGAAGAGAGGAAGAGAGTTAGTTTGGCGGATGTGAGGGGGGAGGGCGTTCCAGGCCAGAGGTAGGACATGGGTCAGCGGTCGACAGCGGGAGCGAGGGACACTGAGGAGGTTGGCGGCAGAGGAGTGGAAAGTGCGGGCTGGGCTGTAGGGGGAGAGAAGGGAGGTGAGGTAGGAGGGTGCAAGGTGATGGAGGATGGCTTGGTGGAAAGAGCCCGGGCTTGGGAGTCAGAGGTCGTGGGTTGTAATCTCAGTTCCCCCACTTGTGTGCTGTGTGATCTTGGGCAAGTCACTTAACTTCTCTGTGCCTCAGTTCCCTCATCTGTAAAATGGGGATTAAGACTGTGAGCCCCACGTGGGACAACCTGATTACCTTGCATCTAACCCAGTGCTAAGAACAGTGCTTGGTACATAGTAAGTGCTTAACAAATACCACTATTATTATTATTATTATGGAGAGCTTGAGGCCAATAGGAGTTTTTGCTTCATGTGAAGGTTGATAGGCAACCTCTGGAGATTTTGGGGAAGGGGAGGGACATGCCAGAGCGCTTTCCCGGAATGAAGTATAGACTGAAGCAGGGAGAGACAGGAGGATGGGAGATCAGAAAGGAGGCCGATGCAGTAGTCCAATCGGGATATGATGAGAGATTATACCAGCAAGGTAACAGTTTGGGTGGAGAGGAAGGGGTGGATCTTGGCGATGTTGTGAAGGTCAACACAATAGGTTGACCGGCAGGTTATGGTGATGGATTGGATGTGTGGGGTGAGGGGGAGAGCGGAGTCGAGGATGACACCAAGGTTGCGGGCTCGTGAGACAGAAAGGGTGGTAGGTAGTGCCCTCCACAGTGATGGGAAAGTCAGGGAGAAGACAAGGTTTGGGAGGGAAGATAAGGTGCTCAGACTTGGACATATTGAGTTTTTGGTGGCAGGCAGACATCCAGGAGATGTCCTGAAGGCAGGAGGAGATATGAGCCTGGAGGGAGGGGGAGAGAACAGGGGAGGAGATGTAGATCTGGGTGTCATCTGCGTAGAGATGATAGTTGAAGCCGTGGGAGCGGATGAGTTCACCGAGGGAGTGAGTGTAGATGGAGAACAGAAGAGGGCCGAGAACTGACCCTTGGGGACCCCCTACAGTTAGGGGATGGGAGGGGGAGGAGGAGCCTGCTAAGCAGACCGAGAATGAACGGCCAGAAAGATAAGAGGAGAACCAGGAGAGGACGGAGTCTGCGAAGCCAAGGTGAGAAAAGGTGTGGAGGAGAAGGGGATGGTTGACAGTGTCAAAGGCAGCTGAGAGGTCGAGGAGGATTAGGATAGAGTAGAAGCCATTGGATATGGCAAGAAGGAGGTCATTGGTGACCTTTGAGAGGGCGGTTTCGGTGGAGTGGAGGGGACAAAATCCAGATTGGAGGGGATCCAGGAGAGAGTTGGAGTTGAGGAATTCGAGGTAGTGAGTGTAGATGACTCGCTGCACTGTTCTAAGCAATGGGGTAGATACCAGGTCACTGGGTTGGACACAGTCTGTGTCCCACTTGGGGCTCATAGTCTTATTCCCCATTTTTTTTTTACAGATGAGGGAACTGAGGTCCAGAGAAGTGAAGTGACTTCTCCAAGGTCACACAGTGGACAAGTGGCAGAGCTGGGACTAGAACCTAGATCTTTCTGACTTCCAGGCCCGAGCTCTATCCACTAGACCATATACTTACTGCATGCGGAGCACTGTGCTATGTACGTGGGAAGCAGAGTGGCTCAGTGGAAAGAGCACGAACTTGGGAGTCAGATCATGGGTTCAAATCCCAGCCCTGCCATTTGTCAGCTGTGTGACTGGGCAAGTCACTTGACTTCTCTGTGCCTCAGTTACCTCATCTGTAAAATGGGGATTAAGACTGTGAGCCTCATGTGGGACAACCTGATTACCCTGTATCTACCCCAGTGCTTAGAACAGTGCTCTGCACATAGTAAGCGCTTAACAAATACCAACATACATGGGAGAGTACAACACTGCCACTTACCAGCTGTGTGACTTTGGACAAGTCACTTAGCTTTTCTGGGCCTCATTTTCCTCATCTGTAAAATAGGGATTAAGACTGTGAGCCCCACGAGGGACAACCTGATTACCTTGTATCTACCCCAGCTCTTAGAACAGTGCTTGGTACATAGTAAGCCCTTAACAAATACTATCATTATTATTACAACACAACACAATTGGTAGACACAATCCTTGTCCATAATGAGTTTCCACTCTAGGGGTTGGTGGACAACACTACAGCTCTGAAAACCTTTGGTTTGGGCTGCAATCAACTACTGCACGGAGGTTTGACTGTTTGACGGTCTCCCTAAGGAAATGCTGGCCTTACTGATCCTATTTTCTATTTTTCTGGCTATCATTTCATCATTAAGAGTAATGTTGGTATTTGTTAAGCGCTTACTATGTCCCAAGCTCTGTTCTAAGGGCTGGGGTAGACACAGAGGAATCAGGTTGTCCCACGTGGGGCTCACAGTCTTAATCCCCATTTTACAGATGAGGTAACTGAGACACCGAGAAGTTAAATGACTTGCCCAAAGTCACACAGCTGACAGGTGGTGGAGCCGGGATTCGAACCCATGACCTCTGACTCCAAAAGCCCGTGCTCTTTCCACTGAGCCATACTGCTTCTCATTGACATCATTGACAAGTGTGCTGCCTTAGGAAGCATTTGTGTATAGACCTGACCCAGTGACCCAGTTGTTCAGAAAATAACCAAAAATGTTTAGCATTCTCTTCTGAACTCCGGGGCTTCAATGCTGGAAATTCTTTGGGAACCGAGCTTTGCTGCTATATATTGTGAGTGTTTCGAAAGCTGTTCCGATGAAGTAATCATCTTTAAACAAAGTGTTTATGTTACACTCACAAGAGGCTTAGTGTTAAATGCCCTAAGTCTGCATCGTCTTTGATGTGGAAATGGCACGGTGACAGTGGTCCAGTCTGCGCGGGGGAAGGCATATTTTTGGAAAAGTTTCTTTAGAATGGAAAAATCGGGTTCGGGCCTGAATCCGTATGGGGAAAAGCAAATCCTAAGTGCCAATCTAATGTCAGAAGGGAGTCTTTCATGCAAAGACAACGTTTTTGAAGAGGCAGATTTTCCCATATTAGGAAACTTGACATTACCTCATCATCAAAATTGAACCCCTCCTCCCCGAGTCAGGTCCTCCTATTTTGCTCCCATTCTAGGAGAGTCTGGGACCACCTCAAGAACCCAGGCGGATAAATAGAATTTGTGATGGTTCACCCCATATCGGAGAGCAAACTGCTAAGAGACGACTCTGTTCCTCTCTCTAAGTGAAAAGGAAGTTGCAGAGATAGTCCGGGATTCTGCTACCAATTCTATACATGCTTTCTCTACTACATAGACTAAGCGCCCCATGTCGGACAGGGACTGATTATTTTATATCTCTTCCAGCACTTAGAACAGTGCTTGACACGTAATAATAATAATATGATAATAAATGTGGTATTTGTTAAGC
This sequence comes from Ornithorhynchus anatinus, assembly GCF_004115215.2. Taxonomy (NCBI): domain Eukaryota; kingdom Metazoa; phylum Chordata; class Mammalia; order Monotremata; family Ornithorhynchidae; genus Ornithorhynchus; species Ornithorhynchus anatinus. The sequence continues at coordinate 120,683,624 of NC_041731.1, read as the reverse complement.
ACTTACTATGTGCCAGACACTGTACTAGGCATAGGTGTAGATACAAGGTATATGGACACAGTACTTGTCCCGCTTAGGGCTCACAGTCTTAGTCCCCATTTTCCAGAAGTGATAACAAACCCAGATATATGAAATTACTTGTCCAAAGGCACACTGCAGACATGCGGTGGAGGCAGAATTAGAACCCAGGTCCTGCTGATTCCCAGGCCCGTGCTCTATCCACTAAGGCACATAAGTGCTTAACAAATGTCATAATGATAATAATAATAAAATTGCAAATCCTTAGCAATGTAATAGATGAGGGAGAATCAGCACCATGAACTGCAGTATTTAGTCAGATAGGCTTCCTGGTCAACCTGGAGCCATGACCCAGTGAGCAACATTTCAGGAAAAAATTCTGAGACATCTCACCCAAAATGATTCGAGCCGCTTCTTGTTCACTTGCAACAGAGATCATTCTTTTCTAAACCACCCTCCCACCCCCTTGAAAGAAGACTGTGATGTGGTCACACGATGAATCCCTCCCGCTTTCACAGTTAAAAAACATGTGGGTCCTGCAACTTTTATTATATTTTTTTTTTTTCCCCTCAAGCTCAAGTTTGATTTCTCCACTGAGACTCGGCTAGTGAGGTTTGGGAAATATTGCAGTGTTATACACACATTTCCAAAGGAGACTGAAGACAGATTTCCCTTTCCAACTGCCAGGGTTTGAGTCCAGAAAATAGAGTTCACAGTTGGCAGACGGCAGACGGCAAAATGGCAGACGGCAAAAGGAAGGACTTTAGGCAAAGAAAGGAGGGTTGGATTCCCAGGGTAGTGGCACACCCGATAAAATACCAGGTTGGGACCTCACCAGAAGGATTCTTTTCTGAAGAGCAGCAAAGTTCAGTGGAAAGATCATGGGCGTTAGAGTCAGAGGACCTACATTCTAATTCCAGCTCTGCTACTTCCTGGTCTGTGACCTTGGACAAGTCATTCCATTTTTTCATGCCTCAGTTTCTTCATTTGTAAGTTGGAGGTTCAATACCTGCTCCCCTTCATACTTAGACTGTAAGCTCCATATGGGACAGGAACTGTGGTTACCCTGCTGCTTAGAATAGTGATTGACACATAATGAGGATTTTTACTAATACCATTAAAAAAAAAAGTTTCTTAGTTTTTATACTGGTCATTTTACAGGGAAAATCACAGTTCTGTTAAATATTTCAAGTTCATTGTTCTATGAATTTAGGGATGGGAGGTAGGTAGAGAAGCAGCATGGGCTATTGGCAAGAGCAGGGGCTTGGGAGTCCGAGGATGTGAGTTTTAATCCCAGATCCTCACTTGCCTGCTGTGTGACCTTTGGCAAGTCAGTTCACTTCTCTGTTTCAGTTACCTCATCTGTAAAATGGGGATTAAGACAGTGAGCCCCACATGGTACAACTTGATTACCTTGCACCTACCCCGGAGCTTACCTTTGGCACATAGTAAGCACTTAACAAATATCATAATCATTCATTATTATTATTATTCTGATCTCTAGACTGTAAGTTCACTGAGGGAAGGGAATGTTTCTACCAACTCTATTATATTTTATTTTCCCAAGTGCTTAGTACAGTGCTCTGCACATGGGAAGTAAGGCTGGTTAAGCCCTTAAGACTGTGAGCCCCACATGGGACAACCTGATTCCCTTGTGTCTACCCCAGCGCTTAGAACAGTGCTCGGCACATAGTAAGCGCTTAACAAATACCAACATTATTATTATTATTATTAAGTACTTAATGAATATGATTGACTTGATCACGTTGAGATTTATTACTGCATCAGCCAGTCATTTTCATTACGGAGTGAAATATTTGAAATGGTGAAGTTACTGTAGCAGTGGACATTAAATGCCTACAATTAAGTTTCCTGTGTGAAGCTAATGAACTGTGAGTTATGGTAACTATGAGATTAGAGCCCCAGGAGGGGGTATAGGGCTTGAAATGGCAGGTAGCTTCATGCAAGGTCATGGAAAATCCTGATTAATCAGTTAACTGTGTACAGGTCTTCTGGAACCATCTGGGTTATGTTCTTTGAAAATGGGGCTATGACAAGACTAAGTGAATTGTGGGGTGTTTTCCCATGACTTATTTACCATAGTTAAGTTCCATCCCTAACATAGCCTTGACATGATCCCTCTCAACTGGCAGGGATGGGGTGGGATTGTGAATCTCACAACATCACACCATTTCCTTGTTCAGTAAATAGCAGTGATTAAATGAGAGATGCATGCATGGCTGGCAATGATAGCATGCACTACTAGTTTTGGGTTTGTTTGTTTTTTAAGATTCTAGAACAGGAGAGGACATGGAAGGGGAGAGTTCAGGGTCTGAGACAGAAAAAAGCTGGGACCAGGGAGGACATTGCCACTGTGATTGAGAAGCAGTATGGCTTAGAGGAAAGAATAGGGGCCTGGGAGTCAGAGGACCTGGGTTCTAATCCTGACTCTGCCATCTGTTTGTTATATGACCTTGGGTAAGTCACTTCACTTTTGGTGCCTTAGTTTCCACAACTCTAAAATAGAGATTAAATCCTACTTCCTCCTACTTAGACTATGAGGGAGAGGAACTGTTTCTACCCCAGACCTCAGAATAAGGCTTGACACGTAAGGGCTTAACCAGCACCATGATAGTATTACTACTGCTACTACTACTAATAATAATAATATCATATTAGAGACATAATTTACTTATCAGCAAAGGATATAGCATGTATTACCAGGTTGAACTTATCGTGAGATGTTCAAAACCTGAGGTATACTGGAATAATCAAAATGCTATTAATTGGCTACTAAAACCACAATTGGAAACCAGTGTAGACAAAAGAAACTTGAAAACATGTTCATGCTAAAAAGCAGAGAAATGGGAGATGGTAAGAATGCCATATGTAGAAAAAACTCATCCATTTTTAGAATTTATTCTTTTCATCCGTTTAAGGATTAAGAATGCTATAAAAGGAAAACCCCATGTGATAGATTTTCTGACTTGGTGGCAGTATTAAGGGATTACTCTGCAATGTGGATGGATTGGAGGCTGGGAGGGCCAGTCCGGAAAATAGGAATCAAGAGAGGGTATATGTTGTGTGTGGGCGGTTTGGCCACAGTCTTTTATTGAGAATCACCTTGTGATCCTTACAACCGAAGGTCAAAAGATCATTGAATCAAAGGAGGCCTTAAATTACAGGGCGAGATTCCTGTGCCTATTGGAGTTTTCTCTGCAGCACCCTGGCCCCATGACCCCCCACAACTAGCTTTTCTTCACTGCTCTTCTGCATTAAAAATAGACCCAGCAGTGTTGACGACGAGAGTTTGTAAGGTGAACTAGAGGTATGTGTGCCCTCAAGGGAGTAGCGGCATGGCATAGTGAGAAGCAGCACTGCATAGTGGATAGAGCATGGACCTGGGAGTCTGAAGGTCGTGGGTTCTAATCCTGGCTCCACCATTTGTGTGCTGTGTGACCTTGGGTAAGTCACTTCACTTCTCTGTGCCTCAGTTACCTCATCTGGAAAATGGGGATTGAGACTGTGAGCCCCACATGGAACGGGGACTGTGTCAATTTGATTTGCTTGTATCTACCCCAGTGCTTAGTACAATGCCTGGCACATAGTAAGCACTTAAGAAATACCATCATTTATTTTTAAGGGAGGGAGGTAAAGACAAAGGAAGGGGGAATTTTGCCTGGTTGGCAGAGTTGGATTTTGACTGATTGATTCATTCAATCGTATTTATTTTGGGCCACTTCAAGGAAGGGAAAAACTGTCCACCCACTCCCATTCCAAATGGCTTCCATTCATTGCGCTGAATGTATACACCGTATCAGTGGTGGAATGCGATCATGTGGAAGTTCATTTGAGCCTCCAAACTTAAAGCATTTCTCCAGAGGGAACTCTGACCCATTCCCCCTTGCTCCAGAGTCACTGAATTCCCTTCCCAGATCCTCGTTGGCTCAGAGACTACTTGCAGAGCAAAAAGGGGGTGCTGTTGAATTTTGAACAGCTGCCAAGCCTCAGTCACCATCCCCCAATAGTCCACCCTACAACAATTGCATGACTCTTTCAGCATCTGAGGCGGGCCCTGCCTATGGGGTCTATTCGAAACCATCATTAACCTAGACCTCCTTGAAGTTTCACTGACCATTTATCCAATTTCTTTAACTACTGAACCAGAGACTCAAAAAAGGGCATGGAAGTCAATGTATATGTTACAGAGAAGCAGCGTGGCTCAGTGGAAAGAACACGGGCTTTGGAGTCAGAGGTCATGGGTTCGAATCCCAGCTCTGCCACTTGTCAGCTGTGTGACTGTGGGCAAGTCACTTCACTTCTCTGTGCCTCAGTTACCTCATCTGTAAAATGGAGATGAAGACTGTGAGCCCCACGTGGGACAACCTGATTCCCCTGTGTCTACCCCAGCGCTTAGAACAGTGCTCTGCACATAGTAAGTGCTTAACAAATACCAACATTATTATTATTGTATCTCAGCTGAGCCCATCGTGACAAGTGTCTCTTTTTATTTAATGGTATTAGTTAAGTCCTTACTATGTGCCAGGCACTGTACTAAGCGCTGGGATAGATACAAGTTAATCAGGTTGGTCACAGTCCTAGTCCCATGTGGGGCTCACAGTCTTAATCCCCATTTTAGAGATGAGGAAATTGAAGCACGGAGAAGTGAAGAGACTTGGCAAAGTCACACATCAGAAGAGTGGCAGAGCCGGTATTAGAACTCAGATCCTTCTTAATCCCAGTCCCACTGGGCCACGATGCTTCTCCTGACTAGAACAGCATGGCTCAGTGGAAAGAGCCCGGGCTTGGGAGTCAGAGGTCGTGGGTTCGAATCCCAGCTCTGCCACTTGTCAGCTGTGTGACTGTGGGCAAGTCACTTAACTTCTCTGTGCCTCAGTTACCTCATCTGTAAAATGGTGGTGAAGACTGTGAATCTCACGTGGGACAACCTGATTACCCTGTATCTACCCCAGTGCTTAGAACAGTGCTCTGCACATAGTAAGCGCTTAACAATTACCAATATTATTAGAACTTGCACAGTTATTTTTTGGGGAGCGAATGCACTTAGAAAGGAGAAAATGAATGTAAGCTTCTTGAGGCTGGGGATCATGTCTACTAACTCTATTGTACCATACCAGCTGCTCAGTACAGAGCTCTACACACAGTGGACACAAAAATTCAATAGATAGGCAGACCAAATTGGTCTCTAAGAAACAGTAATCTATATTCTGCCGTCGGCAGCTACAGCAGTCTTGGAGGAGGGTGGGGCTGAGTCCTTCCACAATGTTTTCGAAAGTTTTAAAGTTATTTCTCCCACGGATTTTCCCTGGGGTGGCAGTTCTGAAGTGAAAATCTTCCAGAAGCAACTCAAAATCCTTCTCCTCCCCTTAAATGTGGAAACTCAGCCACACCTTTGCCTGCCTCCTCCCTCCCCTCATTTCCTCCCCTTTGCCCCCAAACACACCCCACCGCTTCCCACCCTCCGTTTCTCCTCACCTCAGGGAACAACAGAAACCAGGTCACCACAAGGAGCACTGTTCAGGATTCCAAATGAAAATAAATGTAAAAGACCCAAATGACTTTTAAGCCCCAAACCTGACATTTTGAACTCTCAGGCTCTGTCATTCGCCCAGTTCGTGATGGGCGATTTTAAAATCTGTATTCACTGGAACCCAACTAGAAGGAACATTCTTTCCCCACCTCCTTTATCTCTTCCAAAGTCGTAGTAACTTTTACTGAGCTTTCTGAGAAAACCGGTGCTTGAAAGAACATCTTTCAGGCACGGATCCACCTCCCAGCTGCCAGACATATGTACAGCTGGTGCACTGTTTACAGGCCAACCTAAGAGGAGGAAGCTGTATTACTGTTTCTACCCTTCTATATTTCAATTCTGGAAGTGATCAGAACACATATTTTGCAAATAATATTTTAATAGCAAAAGAATTTTACTGTCAACTTTCAACAGACTCTTTACAAGCCCCATTTCCTCCAGCCCCCCAAGTCTGCAGACTACAGTCTAGGACAGGAAAATAATCATATGATTAAGCAACCACATTTCAGAGAATCAACTAATCTGACCTGCCTTCTTATTCAAACCAGGCGATTATTTCTTAAATTGTCATTTTAGCAGAATTCTCAAGGCCCCAATCACATCGTTGTGCAAGAGATAAATTAGGACTGGTGTTTTCCATTATAAACTCTGATTTTCCAGTTTCTAGCTGTTTCAAACTGAGCTGGGATAAAGTTCTGCAAATACAGTGTCAGCCAGAATGGGATGGGTTTTCTCAGCAAGATGAGAGAGTTCAGCATTCATGGGCACCTCTGAAAATGAAATGAATGACTTCTTTCACATCTTTTTTGTGCAACAGTGAAACCAAAATATGCCTCCATAGTGTAAAAAAAAAAAAAAGGAATTATTACAGAGAATTTGGTCCATAATGAAGCCAAATGTTTTGCAATAGCTGAGTTCAAGTCTAAAAACACTTCTAGACAAGAGGAAAGTCCTTGGTGAATTTTTGCTTTCATGTTGTCTTTTTTTTCCTTTTTTTGCTTGTAATAATGTAATTTTATAACCCTCTTCACAGTCTGAATTTACAATCATTGTTGCCTGCCAACTGTTACTGTGTGATCTGTGGCAACCAGGAAACCCTCACAACCAAGTTATTTATACCTCAGGAGATGATGTTACAAGGTCAAAGCAATATCTGTGCAAATCTGTAAAGATGATTACAGAAAGGAAGGACGAGATATGGACGAAAAGCCACAGCCTAATTCGGTAGAATAAAAGGAACCAATGATAGATCTGTAAGTAAAAGCAGCTTCTCAACAATCTGAGCCGTTCATTTGCAATAAAAAGGCAAAGTTATACAGGCTTTGACTCTACGGCAAATATTTCCAGCTATACACTATTTTGAGGACCATGGAGAAGCAGTATGGCTTAGTGGATAGAACATGGGCCTGGGAGTCAGAAGGTCATGGGTTCTAAACCTGGTTCTGCTACTTGTCTTCTGTGTGACCTTGGGCAAGTCACTTCACTTCTCTGGGCCACAGTTTCCTCATCTATCTGTGAACCCATCATTGGGCAGAGATTGTCTCTATCAGTTGCCGAATTGGACATTCCAAGTGCTTAGTACAGTGCTCTGAATGATTAGCTGAGAAGCAGCGTGGCTCTGAGAAGCAGCGTGGCTCAGTGGAAAGAGCCTGGGCTTTGGAGTCAGAGCTCATGAGTTCGAATCCCAACTCTGCCACCTGTCAGCTGTGTGACTGTGGGCAAGTCACTTAACTTCTCTGTGCCTCAGTTACCTCATCTGTAAAATGAGGATGAAGACTGTGAGCCCCACGTGGGACAACCTGATTCCCCTTTGTCTACCCCAGCACTTAGAACAGTGTTCTGCACATAGTAAGTGCTTAACAAATACCAACCAACATTATTATTAGGGATTAAGACCATGACCCCTATTGAGAGCCCTATATGGGACAAGTACTGCTTTCAAACCAATTATCTAGTTTCTACTCCAGCACTTAGAACAGTGCCTGGCACAGAGTAAGCTCTTAATAAAAACATAATAATAATTATTATTAATGGAAGGCCTTGTTAAATTCTTTTAACAAGCCAAATGTTTTGGGACTCATCTATTTTCCAAGAACATTTTTTCAGTGTATGTCTGGGGAAAACAGCATCGAGGCAGCCTGCCCGACGGAATGGTGATGCTGTCTGGTAGAGAAGAAGATTTTATTTCTGATAGCCTTCTAAATCTACTATCCTTTAGACTGAGAGCTCTTTGTGGGTCGGGAATTTGCTTACCAACTCTGTTGCATTATACTTTCCCAAGACCTTAGTAGAGTGTGCTGTACACAATCATTAAATACCACTGATTGATCACATTCTTCATGGTATTTGTTAAGCACTTATGTGCCAGACACTGCACTAAGCCTTGGGGTAGATACAAGCTAATCAGGTTGGACCCAATCCTTGTTCCAAATGGGGCTCCTGGTATTAATCCCCACTTTACAGATGAGGTAACTGAGGCCCAGAAAAATGAAGTGACTTCCCCAAGGTGACACAGCAGCAAGTGACAGATCTGGGATTAGAACCCACGTCCTTCTGACTCTCTGGCCTGTGCTGTACCCACTAGGTCTTGATGCTTCTCAAATGTCAAGTTTTTTTCCAAAGGCATGCCCTCATTAAATACACAGATTTTCCAGCATAAGTCATGAATCTTTCATCTGCATGGCCTAACGTAAAATGCACCGAGTTGGAAGCCAGAGGACATGAGTTTTAATACCAGCTCTGCCGCTTGCCTTTTGTGTTACCTTGGTCAAGTCACCTAACTTTATGATTCAGTTCCCTCATTGTTAAATGAGGAATCAGTACCTTTTCTCCCTCCCACTTAGATTATGAGTCCTGTGTGGACAGAAACTGTGCCTGTCCTGATCACCTGTATCTACACCATTCAGAGCTTAAAAAAATCACTATTATTACAACTATTTAAACTGTCTCTTTACCATGGTTCTGTGTTTTTCTAGTTTCCTTATTAGATTAAAAAGTTCTAGAGGACAGAAAATGTGTACTCTTTAACATAAGAGCATTTTTTACAGACTTCTTAATTTCAGAGGATTTGCCCCCCTCCAGCATAATTAACTCACTAATTTAATTATCCTATTTTCCATTCTCCATAACCATTCTCAAACAATCCAGATGGGTATTTGGATTACTTTTTTTTTAATCAATCAATCATTTATTGAGCACTTATTGTGTGAAGAGCACTTCCTAAGCATTTGGCAGGTTACAATATAACAGGCACATTCCCTTTCCACAGTGAGGTTACAGTTTAGAGAGGGTGACAGACATTAATATCAATAAATAAATGATGGATATGTAAATAAGTGCTGTGGGGTTGGGGATGTGGGAGGAGGAAAGGGAGTAAAGGTGACGCAGAAAGAAGGGGAAGAAAGAGAAAGAGGGCTTAATCAGGGAGAGTCTCTTGGAGGTTTTGTCTGATCTTATGCTGTCTAGTCGTCTCCAACCATAGCGACTCCACGGACACATCTCTTCTAGAACGCCCCACCTCTATCTATAATTGTTCTGGTAGTGTACCCAAAGAGTTTTCTTGGTAAAAATACAGAGGTGGTTTATCATTGCCTCCTTCTGCACAGTAAACTTGAGTCTCTGCCCTCGACTCTCTCCCATGTAGCTGCTTCCCAGCACAAGTGAGTTTTGACTTGAAGCAAATTGCCCTCCACTCACTAGCCACTGCCCAAGATAGGAATGAAATGGGTAGGCCTCTGCTTGACTCTCCCTCCCATAGCCGATTTAGGTAGAGTACTGGAAATTCTCCAGGTGTGATCAGTGAGGAAGTCAGTGAGGTAAGGTAGGAGGAGCTGAGCACATCAGATGTTTTAAAGCTTAAGGTAAGGAGCTTCTGATTGATTAGAGGTGGATGGGCAACCCCTGGAGAATCTTGAGGTGTGGGGAGATGTGGACTGAAGGTATTTTTAGAAAAAAAGATCCTGGCAGCAAAATGAAGTATGGACTAGACTGGGGAAAGAAAGGAGGCAGGGAGGTGAGTGAGAAGGCTGCAGTAAAGGAGGGATAAGAAAAGTCCTTGGTTCAGCATAGTGGCGGTTTGGATGGAGAAGAAAGCACAGATTTTAGCTGTGTTATGAAGGTTGAAAAGACAGGATTTAATGACAGAATGAATATGTTCAGTGAATGACAGAGATGAGATGAGAATAATGCCAAGGTAATAGGTTTGGGAAACCGGAAGCATAGTTGTATTGTCGACCCCACAGCACTTAAGTACATAGCTTTAAATTATATATTATAAATCATTTCTTTACATTAATGTCTGTCTCCCCCTCCATACTACAAGCTCACTGTGGGCAGGGAGCGTGCCTGTCAACTTGGTGAAGCAGCATGGCATAGTGGATAGAGCATAGGCCTGGGAGTCAGAAGGTCATGAGCTCTAACTGCCAGTTGTCTGCAGTGTGACCTTGGGCAAGTCACTTAACTTCTCCGGGCTTCAGTTACCACATCTGTAAAATGGAGATTGAGACTGTGAGCCCCACGTGGGACAGGGACTGCGTCCAACCCCATCTGCTTGTCTCCACCCCAGCGCTTAGTACAGTGTCTGGCACACAATAAGTACTTAACAAATACCACAATTATTAGCCTTCCGAGTGCTTAGTCTAATGCTGTGCACATAGTAAGTACCACTGAATACGATGATGATGATGATGATACAGTGATGGGAAACGCAAAGGAAGGATGGGTTTTGGGTGGGAAGATGAGTTCTGTTTTATCTAAAACCTGCAATGTCCAAGCAAATTAAGTAGTCCATATCAATCAGTGCTATTTCTTGAGTGTTTATCATGTGCAGAGCACTGTTCTAAGATCTTGGGATCTTAGAACAGTTCAAGAGAAATAGTATAGTTCAAGAGAAATTAACTGACACATTCCCTGCCTATGTGCTAGCAACTTTCAGGAATTAGTGGGCCAGAGTCCCCAGTATTGTTAAAGGGCAGAGAGATGATTATGGCTACTTTCCCACTCTACCAATATTTTTATTTCATCCTTGTTCTTAGATCTTGTCTCTCTCTGCTGAGGACTCACTTATTAGAATTCACATCTACCAGGATTTTCTGTTAGAAATCCATCTAGAGTTTCTTGTGCAATTATTCAGTTGAGCTGAGTAGACAGAATCTAGGCTCTGTGCTTCAAGAGGTGCATTAAGAGGTTCAGAGAAGAGCTACACCAATGAATAGAGGCTTAGGAAATGAGACCTTTGAGGAAGGGTTAATGGAATTGGTATTATGTGGTTCAAGGGGAAGGATCATGGCTAAATGGTCTTCAAGTTCAGGTGACCGAGGCAAATGACAATGGGATTTAATAGCAACCTGAGGGATTTCAGTTTGGGGGAAGAAATTCTGACCTTGAAAGTTTAATCAACAGAGGAAGAACTTTTCCTTGGACCAGACCCCCAAAATAAGAAGGCTGCCATGTCCATGACAGGGATTTGGACTCCATGGTCCCCTGAGGAATGTTCCAAACTATAATTCAGAGAAAAGTTCCCTCCTCAATGGATTTTTCCCTATCTGATTTGATTCTGCATTGATTATACCTATCAGATGCGCTTTAAAATGAATAGAAGTGACATTCATATTAATAATAATTGTGGTATTTGTTAAGCACTTACTATATGTCAAGCACTGTATATGTTAAGCACTGGGGTAGATACAGGATAATCAAGTCCCATATGGGGTTCACAGTCTAAGTAGGAGGGAGGATAGGGTTTGAACTCCCATTCTACTGATGAAGGGACTGAGACCCAGAGGAGTGAAGTGACTTGCCCAAGGTTACACAATGGGCAAGTGTCAAGTTCAAATCCCCAAATCCTCTGATCATCTTTCCAGTCAGGCTGCAGGAAAGGATAGTATCTGAAGCTAGAATATTTATTCATTCATTCATTCAATAGTATTTATTGAGCACTTACTATGTGCAGAGCACTGTACTAAGTGCTAGGAATGTACAAATGGGTAACAGAGACAGTCCTGCCCTTTGGCGGGTTTACAGTCTAATCTGGGAAGGCGGACAGACAAGAACAATAACAATAAATAGAATCAAGGGGATGATAAATAGAATCAAGGGGATGACTCCAGAGACTACATTACCCCGTAAGGTAACTAGATTTCTCCTTCACCAGCACAGGTGAAATGGATAGAACATAAGTGTATTGAGTTAACACAAAATTATCAGGGAGCCACAAAAACAGGCCAATTTTTTATTCAAATATGTCTTTGAACAGGCATCCTGAATACAAAGTCAAAGAATGCCATACCTCATGGTATACTGGTAATAAAGCTTTGTGCCCAGAATGCTTTTACAGCGGACACAGCTGTGTTATGGCTGTACTGGATTTGAGTCCTGGGAACAAACTAAACAGACTGTCTGCACAGAGGGTAGGGCGGATACTAATTCTTCTCTTTGTGAGGTAAAAATAGGATCCCTTGTTGAGCAGTGGAAACAAAGTTTTGGTGAGCAAGTTGGCTTCGAGCCCCAAGAAGCCCTCCAGATGACTTTTTTCTCTTTAGGCATAATTATAGAACAGAGTAGAATTTTGCTTTCCATTGTGCTTTTCACACTCACTTTATATAAACACTTCCCAAGGGATGTGGTCTGTGCGGGCAAATATTTCAGAGATCTGTCACACCTTTTCTCGGTTGTTCGTTCCTGTGACGGTTTAATAGTAATAATGCTTATGGTACTTGTTAAGTGCTTACTATGTGCCAGACATTGTTCTAAGTACTGAGTAGACACAAGTTAATCAGGTTGGTCACAGTCCCTGTCCCACCTGGGGCTCACACTCTTAATCCCCATTTTTAAAGATGAGGTAACTGGGGCTCGGTGAAGTCACACAGGTCACACAGCAGACATGTGGTAGAGCCAGGATTAGAACCCAGGACCTTCTGACTCCCAGACTAAACCACTAAGCCCCACTGCTTCTGGAGCAGTCAGCTTCCTACCTGAGGGACCAGGGATGGTATTTGCCGATACTCAGACACGTGTGATGGTATGTGTGTTATGTCAAGCTGGTAACATGATGTAATGATATCATATGGAACATTTGCAGAGGTCTGCTCACACCTCGAGCATTTTTTTCAATGCTATTTGTTAAGCGCTTTCTGTGTGCCAGGTTCTGTTCTAAGCACTGGGGGTAGATACACTGGGCCAGCAGCGTTGCTTAGTGGAAAGAGAACGGTTTGGAAGTCAGAAGTCGTAGGTTCTAATCCTGGCTCTCCCACTTATCAGCTGTGTGACTTTGGGCAAGTCACTTCACTTCTCTGTGACTCAGTTACCTCATCTGGAAAATGGGGATTAAGACTGTGAGCCCCACGTGGGATAACCTGGTTATTTTGTATCTACCCCAGTGCTTAGAACAGTGCTTGGCACATAGTAAGCACTTTACAAATACCATCGTTATTATTATTACACAAGCTAATCAAGTTGAACACAAGTCCAAGTCTCACATGGGACTCATAATCTTTCTCCCCATTTCACAGATAACAGACACAGAGAAGTAAAGTGAGTTGCCCGGGGTCACACAGCAGACAAGTGGCAGATCTGGGATTAGATCATGGCCTTCTGACTCCCAAGCCCATGCTCTATCCACTAGCCCACACTGCTTCTCTTTTCTTTATGAGAGAGTCCCTTGGCTCCCTCCATGTTTTGTAGCCTTTGCTCCAGTAGGGTAAATCTCCACATCCTATCAGCTACCTCTGAGCAGAGAGGCCATTTCTGAGTCACAAGACTCAGGTGCAGGAGCTGAGGCAGAGAGGACTTGGATGCAAAGCCCTCCGGAAGGTTAGTTATACCAGACATGGGACGGACCGGCTGAAAACTGGCCCGTCTGGATTCAAGCCAGAACAATGGCACCCTCCAAAATAATGACAATGAAAATTGTGATATTTGTTAAGCGCTTACTATGTACCAGGCACTGTACTCAGTGCAATTTGGGTCGGACACAATCCCCGTCCCACGTGATGACCACAGTCTTCAACACCATTTTACAGCTGAGGTAACTGAGGCCCAAAGAAGTGAAGTGACTTAGTCAAGGTCACACAGCAGACAGGTGGTGGGGCCTGGGATTAGAACCCAGGTCCTTCAGACTCCAGGCCCGTACTCTACCACTCTGCTTTAGTGCTTGTTTTTGCTGAGCCAGCTGAAATGCCACTTGAATCACCATGTGGGTGAGGATTAGAACCCAGGACCTTCTGACTCCTAGACCCATGCTCTATCCAATAGGTTATGCTCCTTGCCATAAGGCTAGATTTGAGGTTTCTGCCAACGACAACTCTTCTGATGTAGAGTCTAGAGCTTAGATGTGGTTGATTTTTCAATTTGGGCATTACCAAAATATTTGCCTTTGGGGCATGACTTTGAAAGTAGAGGGTTTAAGGAACAGAAAGAAATGTGGAGATGAACGCTTCAGGGGTTTATGTGTTTCATCTTAGTATAGGAATATTAGACCCTGAAACTCCATTAAGAATAGTGAGCTTTTTTCCCAAGTTGCACTCCGCCTGTTATTGTTAAGTAAGCACAGTGTAAACCAAGAAAGGCATCTCAACTGCAAACAGACTGTGCTTTGAAGCAATGCCCAACTTTTTATGTTTTCAATAAAAATTTAAAAATGAAGTTAAGAAGGCAGTTACTGGGCTTCAAAGGAAAAGGTCTACTAGGCTAAATTGCAAGGTCTTGAATTATTGAATTTAGAAAGTTGTGAATATTCCTTGTGCACAGTAAAGTGCTGAGTTTTTAAGGATTAAGGGCCTTTTTTTTGTGACTGGCTGCAATAGACAGTTTCCATCAATTTTCGTGACCTTTTTAATCGGGCTCTTTTTGTAAGTAGACAAAACCTCACGGGATCACTTATAGAACTGAGAGCAAAAAAGCCAACATTCTTATCCCTAACATAAAAGGATTATTTGAAATATTTTTCCATTCAAGTTTCTAATAGTAAGGTGAACTGCAATCAAAATGTTTGTTGTTAAAGGAAATGAGAAGAAAGCTTCTGAATAACTGAAAGAGCCACCAGTATAATCTAGTTATGTGACTCCTGCCTGTTGTGTCCTATTGCTTGAGGTCTTAAAGAAAATGAACTGCGCGCAAAGGAAATCAGACAGTCTAAAAGAAAAAGAAATTCAACATGCCTTGCTTTGCTTAGCTCTTTGTAGAAAGATATATTTGCATAGGAATATATTTAAAAAATGGGAATTAAAAGCCATCCCTAACTTGAACATGAATTTTAATTGTCCTGTAATGGAATACACTTCAGAATATATGTACTTCTAAAAAAAAATAATAAACAAGCCCATTTCTATAAAATCAATACCTTCAATTTGTATAGCACTTTTTATTTTCAAAAATGTACTTGTATTTCTACATGCAAGTTTGATACTTTTCATTCATATTTGAATGTCATAGCCGAGCCCTAAGATCATCACATAAAGGAGAGATAAGGAAAGATAAGAGGAGAGATAGTGAATGTGGCCTCTTTAAAGGAAACTGTAGAATAAAAGTCTGGAGGGCAGTATAGGGAGAGAAGAAAAAGAATCCCAAACGTGCTTTGGTCAAAAACCAACAATCTGAATAAGAGGAAGGATAAGAAGAAGTTGAGAAGCAGCTAGTGGAAAGAACCCTGGTCTGGGAGTCAGCGGACCTGGGTTCTTTCATTTATTCAATTCATTTGATCATATTTATTGAATGCTTACTGTGTGCAGGGCACTGTACTTAGCTCTTCGGAAAGTACAATACGACAATAAACAATGACAATCCCTGCCCACAGTGAGCTCTCAGACTAGAAAGGGGGAGACAGACATCACTACACATAAAGAGACATCAATACAATAAATAAAATTACAGGTATATACGTAAGTCCTATGGGGCTGGGAGGGGGGAAGAGCAAAGGGAGTAAGTCAGGGGGATGCAGAAGGGAGTGGGAGATGAGGAAAAGTGGGGCTTAGCCTGGGTTCTACTTCTGGCTCTATCAATTGCCTGCTGTATGACCTTGGGCAAGTCACTTAGCTTCTCTGTGCCTCAGTTTCCTCATCTGTAAAATGGAATTCAATAACTGTTCTTCCTTCTAGTTAGACCGTGAGCCCCATATGGGACAGGGACTGCATCCAATCTGATTATCCTGTGTGTACCCCAGTGCTTAGAACAGTTCTTGACACAGTGTAAGTGATTAAGAAATATTATTATCATTATTATTACATTGACTTATTGTTGCACTCACAGGGGCCATGCCCAATTCCCACCTGTGTATTCATTCATTCAGTAGTATTTATTAAGCACATACTGTGTGCAGAACACTGTACTAAGCACTTGGGAAAGTACACTACAACAATAAACGGTGACATTCCCTGCCCACAGTGAGCTCACAGTCTAGAGGGGGAGAATAATTCTGTTATTGTGCCAAGCACTGTTCTAAGCTCTGGGGGGGATAGACACAAATCAGGTTGGACACAGTCCCTCCCAGCAATTAGTACAGTGCCCTGCACACAGGAACCACTTAATCCTTTCTATTTCAATGATTATGAATGTCTCCTGATCCCTTCAGTTGCCATACAATCTTAGAGAAAGATGGAAAAGATAGAGGCAAAGACTTTAATTTACATTTAATGACTTTAGGGTAAGAAGACAGAGATTCACATTAGCAAAGATTCATAATCATTTCAAACTTCAAAGAAGGTAAAATTGTGACAAATGATGAGATTCAAGGAGTATTACAAATGAAAAATGAAATATCTGAAAAGTAAGAATTATTCATTTGCTTGTTGAAACCATAGAACTTGAGTAGTAGAAAAAACTGTAAAGGCCCAGGCCTCCAAACTAAATTCACTTGTAGAAATGGTCTGGCACCAAGCAGATAGATAAAATATGGATTGAGAAACCACCTTTAAGGTGGTTGTAATAGAGTGTAAATTCCTTGTGGGGAGAGACAATATGACTTCTTTATTCTGTGCTTCCACTGTGTTTAATATAGTGTGCTGCATCAGGTGGGTACTCAGTAAATAGTACTACTCGCACTATGATATCACTGCTACTCCTGTTTGTTGAAAATCCACTTGGGGCAAAGCTCTGTACTAGGCACTTGGGAGTGAAGAGAGACGTGCCACGTTCCTCGCCTGCAAGACGCTTACACTCCACTGAGGGAGATAAAAAGAGAAGTGAAAATTTTCACAACTGAATGAATGAATGAGTAGATGAGTGCTAAGGAGGATATACATAAATTCGAAAGAGCTAGAATTGGCTTCAGGGATGATACGGTGCAGGGTGCTAGAAGGTTCATCTGGGCAAGCTAAGAAGAAGTGAGGTTTTAAGAGGCCTTTGAATGTGGGGAGAGCTGTGGTCTGTCTAACGTCTGGAGAGGGAATAGTGTTCTAGACTGTAAGGTCCTCCTCTAAACTGTAAGCTCCTTGTGTTCAGGGGACCTGTCTTTGCTCATTCTCTTATATCGTACTGTCCCAAGCCTTAGTACGATGCTCTCCACACAGTAAGTGCTCATTGAATACGACTGATCTGAGATACTAGTGACATTTATTGAGTGTCTGCTTCATATGGAACACTATAATGGGGGCTTGGGAAGTACACAGTGATGAAGCGACAATTTCTGGTTCCGAAAGATGATTACACTCTTAGTAGGGAGACAAAACCAAAAATATTTAAAACCGGAGTGGTTGAAATAAATAAATTGAGCCGAGTGTTAAGGAAGGCTTAATTACCTATCTCCATTGTATTTTAAATGTCTCTCCACCTCCTGCCAATCAGTGATATTTATTTAGTGCATACTCTGTGCAGAGCACTATACAGGCGTTTGGGAGAGTACAGTATTACAGAGTTGGTAGACATGTTCCCTGACTACAAGGAGATTACCCTCTAGAGGGGAAAACAGACATTAAAATCAATTATGTTTGTGTACACAAGTACTGTGAATAAAGGCCATGGGAGAGGGGAGTGGGTGAAAAGGAAATGAGGGCTTAGGCCTCTTGGAAAAGATGTGCCTTCAATAAGGCTTTGAAGGTGGGGAGAGTAACGTTCTGTTGAATATGAAGAGGGAGAGCATTCCAGGCCGGAGGCAGGATGTGAACAAGAGGCTTCAACAAGTGGCGAGATATATGAGACTGAGGTACAATGAGCAAGTTGGCACCAGAGAAGTGAAGTGGGCAGGCTAGGTTATAGTAGAACAGTGAGGTGAGATAGGAGGGAGGAAGGTGCTGGAGTGCTTTAAAGCTAACGGTAAGGAGTTTCTATTTGATGGGCAGATGGACGGGCAACTGCTGAAGGTTCTTGAGAAGTGGGGAAACATGGACTGAACCTTTTTTTAGAAAAATGATCCGGGCAGCGGAGTGAAGTATAGACTGGAGTTGGGAGAGACAGGATGCAGGAAGGTCAGCAAGCAGTTGACATAGAGATGGTAGTTGAACCATGGGAGCGAATGAGTTCTCCAAGGCAGTGGGTGTAGAAAGAGAATAAAAGAAGACCCAAAACTGAACCTTGAAGGACCTTTAGTTAAGGCGTGGGAGGCAAAGGAGGAGTCCACCAAAGAGCCTGAGAATGAACCACCAGGGAGATAGGAGGAGAGCCCGGAGAGGACAGTGTCAGAGAAGCCCAGGATGGATAAAGATTCCAGGAGAAGGGGGTGGTTGACAGTGTTGAAGTCAGTTGAAAGGTCAAGGAGGATTAGGATAAAGTAGAGGCTGTTGGATTTGGCAAGAAGGAGGTCACTGGTGACCTTTGAGAGGGCAGTTAGATGGAGAGAATTGGAGGAGAAGAACTTGAGACAGCAGGTTTAGAATATTCACTCAAGGATCTGGGAGAGAAATGGTAGGAGGGAGATGGGGCGATAACTGGAGGGAGCTGTGGGGTCAAGGCGGGGGGGCGGTTAGGATAAGGGAGTCATGAACATGTTTGAAAACAGTGACCTAGTAGAAAGAACACTGGACTGGGGATTACGAGACCTGGGTTTTAATCCTGACTCTACCACTTACTTGCTATGTTATCTTGGGCAAGTCACTTAAATTTTCTGTGCCTCAGTTTCCCCAATAAACACTCAACACTCAATAGATACCACTGATTGATTCATCTATGTTGATAAATTTTCAAGGACATTTTTGTGTGAGCCTGAGTGTGTTTCCTTTAGGTAGAGGTTTCTGCTGTCTTTGAGAAGCAGCATGGCCTAGTGGATAGAGCACAGGCCGGGGAATCAAAAGGACATGGGTGCTGACACTTCTCTGCTGTATGACCTTGGGAAAGTCACTTAGGTTCTCTGTGCCTCAGTCATCTCATCTGTAAAATAGGGATTAAGACTGGAAACTCATGCAGGGCATGAACTGTGTCCAAAATGATTAGCTTGCACTTACTTCATTGCTTAGTACAGTGCCTCGCAAATAGTAAGTGCCCAACCAATACTATGAAAACAAACAAAAAAAGGTGATGTGGAGAATAGGAGATAGAAAAGGAAGACAACAATCAATCAGTATTTTTTTTTCCTCAGTTCTTACTGTGTGCAGAAGCCTGTACTAAGCACTGGGGAAGAATAATAGAGTTGATAGATATGATTTTAGGAAAGAAAAGATCATTCAGCGTATGCAGAACCATTCCATTGATAAATGCAGAGAAAATTTGGTCTAATTTCTGATATTAGGCAGGTCGCTTATCAGCTATATCAGCTGATGTAAGGTTGATGCCTAGTATTCATTCATTCAATTCATTCAATAGTATTTATTGAGCGCTTACTATGTGCAGAGCACTGTACTAAGCACTTGAAATATACAATTCAGCAACAGATAGAGATAATCCTTGCCCAATGACGGACTTTCAGTCATTGCTGAGACTGCATAAGACAACTCTTCAGTGATTTTTAAAGAAATATGGCTGAATATACTTTTCTTCAGGACTGGAATAAAATCCCCTCACTATCTAGCTCATTCAAAGCTATTTCAATCAACTAATTAGTGGTACTTATTGAGCCCTTACTATGTGCAAAGCACTGTACTAAGCTCTAAGTTTTCCATTAGTACTACTTACTCCAATATATTCTTTCAAGTGCTTAGTACAGCGCTCTGCACAGAGTAACCAATCAATAAATATTATTGATTCACTGACTGATAGACTTTTCTTCACAGTATGGCATCCAAAAACTGAAAGGCTTTTAGGTTGGGGCTGTGAGATTGTATCCTCAGACAATAATTTTGATAGGCCAGGGAACACTCCCAATTTACAGTCTTCTTCTGGGTTTAGTGGAAGTTACCTGCTGCTCCTTTCCTGCTACTGCTTATCCTGCCTTTTTCCTGGTGCCGTCCTGAGGCTCTCCAGGATGACACTGGGATTAGATGTTGGCAAACCCATAGCAGCCTGGCTTAAAATGGGCACATCCGGTGGGTGATCTCGACCCACTGGGGCATTTGCCTAAGGTAAAACAAAGGTGTGTTTGGAAGAAAAACTCAGAATTCACGTTTAATGGTATGAAAAGGACCAGGCTCAATTTCAATTGAAGAGTGGCTCTGATGTTAATTTTTAGATGATAAATTAACAAGGAAAGGCTAAAATCTTTTCATTTAAGGATGTAGAGAGGCAGCACTTAGAATCAAACATCTTCCAGAAAACTGCAGTGGTGGCTGGGAAATGTAGCCAATCAGCGCCTTTGCTTTCTGGGATGTGAAGTTCTTTGTGTTGTTGTTTTTTCTTTTCTTTTCTTCTCCTCCCCTGTAATTCCCTTGCCAGTTTTCAACCAGGCCAGATTGGTGTGTGATCCAGCCATCTATCACAGTCGGATAATCGCCTTCCCCCAGACTCTGAGAGGCAGAACCTGAACGCTTCTTCTCCACTTGGCTATACTCCCGGCGCCTCACACTTAGCATGTCCAAAACGGAACTCCTCATCTTTCCACCCAAACCCTGTCCTCCCACTGTCTTTCCCATCATTGTAGACAGCATCATCCTTTCCAGCCTCACAAGTCCATAGCCTTAACATTATTCTTGACTTATCTTTCTCATTCAACCCACATATTCAATCGGTCACCAAATCCTGTCTGTTCAACCTTTACAACTTCGCTAAAATGCACCCTCTCTTCTCTATCCAAATTGCTATCATGTTAATCCAAGCATTTATCCTATCCTACCTTGAGTAATAAATCAGACTCCATGCTGACCTCCCTGCTTCCTGTCTCTCCACACTCCAGACTATACTTCACTCTGCTGCCCAGCTCATTTTTCTAAAAAAAATGCTCTGCCCATGTCTGTCCACTTCTCAAGAACTTCCAGTGGTTGGCTGTCCACCTCTACATCAAACAGAAACTCCTACCATTAACTTTGAAGCACTCAATCACCTTGCTCCACCTATCTTAGGTTGGTGATTTCCTACTACAACAGAGCATGCTGACTTCGCTCCTCTAAAGCCAATCTACTCACTGAACCTCAATTTGGTCTATCTCACCAACAACCTCTTGCCTACATCTTGCCTCCCTCCCCCTTCATATCCGGCAATCACTCTCCCCATCTTCAAAGCGTAATTAAAATCACATTTTTCCATCATGTCTTTCCTGATTAAGCCCTAATTTCCTCTACTCCTTCTCCCTTCTGCACTCCCATTTGCAGTTAGATTGTCTCGTTATCCTTACAGGACTTATGTACGTATCTGTAATTGATTTATTTATATTAGTGTCTGTCTCCCCCTCTAAGCTATAAGCTCAGTGTTGGCAAGAAATGTGTCAACCAATGCTGTTATATTGTACTTTCCCAAGCACTTACTAGAAACAGTGCTCTGCACCCAGTAAGTCTTGATAATTACCCCCGATTGATTGATTTTTCCCTCAAGTTGTTCAGTGACAGTTTGTTAGCTATAGACACTTTTAAATAATAGTTAAAGATCAGTTGCAAGGGGATGGGGCAGGACTCAGAAAAGAAAGTCCTGTGTTCTTCAGTGTTGGCAGTTGCTGTCTTTGACTCTCATTCTTGTGTTCCAGTCTGGTTTAACTATCAGGGCAGACTCTAGAGCAGAGTTGGCAACATATAGGCCACAACCCAGTGTGGTCTAGTGGGTAGACCACAGGCCTGGGAGTCAGAAGGACCTGCGTTCTACTCCCAGCACTGCCACTTGTCTGCTCTGTGATCTTGGGCAAGTCACTCAACTTCTCTGTGCCTCAGTTCACTCATCTGTAAAATGAGGATTAAGACTGTTATCCCCATGTGGGACGTGGACCATGTCCGACCCAATTATCTTGCCTCTACTCCGGTATTTATGTTGTTTTTCTTTCTGTCTCCCCCTTTTAGACTGTGAGCCCGTTGTTGGGCAGGGATTGTCTCTATCTGTTGCTGAATTGTACATTCCAAGTTCTTAGTACAGTGCTCTGCACACAGTAAGTGCTCAATAAATAAGATGGAATGAATGAACAGTGCCTAGTACATAGTAAGGGCTTAACAAATACCATAATTATTAACATTTACTATGGTTATTATTTATTATTATTATTATTATTAGTCCAGAGCCCAATCTGCCAGCTGATCCACTGCAAGCTGTGCGAGTGAGTCAACTGAAAAGCGGAAGTTGCTGTTTCTTTTGCCTACTGCATTCTCTTTCTCAGTCTCCTTAGTGGGGTCCCCCTCTGCCTCCCACCCCCTAACTGTGAGGTTCCCTCAAAGTCCAGTTCTGAGTCTCCTCTATTCTCCATCTACACCCACTCCCTTGGAGAGCTTATTCTCTCCCATGGCTTCAGCTACCACCTCTATGAGGATGATTACCAAATCCACATCTCTAGTTCTGATGTCTCTCCCTCTCTGCAGTCTCCCATTTCCTCCTGTTTCCAAGACATCTCTACTCGGCTGTCCTCCCATCACCTCAAGCTTAATATGTGACAGAATTCCTTATCTTCCCACCCTGTCCTGCCCTGACTTTCCCATCACCGTCGACAGCACCATCATCCTTCTTGTCTCACAAGCCCGTAACCTCGGGGTTATCCTTGACTCCTCTTTCTCATTCAACCCACATATTCAGTCCATCACTAAATCCTATTGGTCTCACCTTCACAACATCAATAAAATCCACCCTTTCCTCTTCATCCAAACTGCTTCCATGTAATACAATCAGTCATCCTATCCCACATGGACTACTGCATCCGCCTCCTTTGCTGACCTCCCAGCCTTCTGTTTCTCCCCACTCCAGGCCATACCTCACTCTGCAGCCTGGGGCATTTTTTACAGAAATGTTCAGGATCTGTTTCCCCACTCCTCAACAAACTCCAGTGGTTGCCCATCCACCTCCGCATCAAACAAAAATGCCTCACTGTTGTCTTCAAAGCACTCAATCACCTTGTTCCTTCCTACCTCACCTCGCTACTCTCCTACTACAATCCAGCCCACACACTTTGCTCCTCTAATACTAACCTTCTCACTGTGCCTCCATCTCATCTATTTAGCCACCAACCCCTCACCCAAATCAGGCCTCTGGCCTGGCTCTCCCTCTTTCCTCAAATCTGACAGAAAATTACTCTCCCCACTTTCAAAGCCTCATTAAAGGCAAATCTCCTCCAAGGTCTTGCCTGACTAAGCTCCTCTTTTCCTCTTCTTCCACTCCCTTTGGCATCTCCTGACTTTCTCCCTTTTTTTCTCCCTCTCTCTCAGCTCCACAGTATTTATGTACATATCTGGAATTTATATTTTTATATTAATGTATATCTCTGCCCCCTCTAGACTGTAAGCTTGTTTTGGGCAGGAAATGTGTCTGTTTATTGTTGTACTCTCCCAAGTGCTTAGTACAGTGCTCTGCACACAGTAAGTGCTCAATAAATACAGATGAATGAATGAATGAATGAATGAATGAATGCTGCAGCTCCTTTTCGCCTCTCTGTGGCCCCAGAGTGGTACCAATGCAGAGGGTTATGGAAGGATTTTGATGAGTCTGAGATCATTAATAATAATAATGATGGTATTTATTAAGCACTTACTATGTGCCAAGCACTGTTCTAAGCGCTGGAGTAGATACAGACTAATCAGGTTGTCCCACGTTGGGCTCACAGTCTTAATCCCCATTTTACAGATGAGGTAACTGAGGCCCAGAAAAGTCAAGTGACTTTCCCAAAATCACACAGCTGATAAGTGGCGGAGTCGGGATTAGAACCCATAACCTCCGAATCCCAGGCCTATGCTCTTTCCACTAAGATAGGCTGCTTTAACTGGGAGAATACATTAGAGTTGGTAGACATGATTATCGCCCACATGGAAAGAGTAGAATCAATCAATCAATTGTATTTACTGAGTGCTTACTGAAAAGAGAGCATGATACTAAGTGCTTGGGAGAGTACAGTATTACAGATTTGATAGATATGTTCCCAACATAGAAATGATGGCTCAGAAGTCATGGGGATAGCACGGAGGATAGCCAGTTTATGATGGAGGCCATGGAGGTTAACTATCACACTGTCCCTCCAAACATCATGGCGCTTCTACCAGACAGAATACTTGAGAATAATAATAATAATGTTGGTATTTGTTAAGCCTGCCTAGTGGATAGAGCATGGGCCTGGGAGTCAGAGGTCATGGGTTCAAATCCCAGCTCTGCCACTTGCCAGGTGTGTGACTGTGGGCAAGTCACTTAACTCAGGGAAGCAGCATGGCTCAGTGGAAAGAGCCTGGACTTCGGAGTCAGAGGTCATGGGTTCAACTCCCGGCTCTGCCACTTGTCAGCTGTGTGACTGTGGGCAAGTCACTTCACTTCTCTGTGCCTCAGTTACCTCATCTGTAAAAGGGGGATTAACTGTGAGCCTCACGTGGGACAACCTGATTACCCTGTATCTACCCCAGCGCTTAGAACAGTGCTCGGCACATAGTAAGCGCTTAACAAATACCAACATTATTATTATTATTCTCTGTGCCTCAGTTACCTCATCTGTAAAATGAGGATGAAGACTGTGAGCCTCACTTGGGACAACCTCATTACCCTGTATCTACCCCAGCGCTTAGAACGGTGCCCTGCACATAGTAAGCGCTTAACAAATACCAACATTATTCTCTGGGCCTCAGTTACCAGATCTGGAAAATGGAGATTGAGAATGTGAGCCCAGTGTGGGACATGGTTTATGTTCAACCTGATTACTTCTTATCTACTTTGCTAGAGAAAGCGAAGAGAAGGAAAGAAAGCAAAGAGAAGCAACGCGGCTCAGTGGAAAGAGCCCGGGCTTGGGAGTGAGAGATCATGGGTTCAAATCCCGACTCCACCACTTGTCGGCTGTGCGACTTTGGACAAGTCACTTGACTTCTCTGTGCCTCAGTTATCTCATCTGTAAAATGGGGATTAAAACTGCGTGCCCCACGTGGGACCACCTGATCACCTTGTATCCCCCCACTGCTTAGAACAGTGTTTGGCTCATAGTAAGCGCTTAACAAATACCACCATTATTATCTACCCCAGCGCTTAGAACAGTGCCCGGTATATAGTATGTGCTTAACAAATACCATAAAAAAAAGTAGTTGGCTGTATCCACCACTGGTCAGAACCAGGAAGAGTATCCCTTGTCTTATAGTGCTAATAGCACAGGAGTTGAGTTTTTAAAATCAAACTAGTTCAAAAGATAAAAAGGGTTAGTGAATGTGAAAGTTTGGGGACACGTTGGGCTGAATGGTTAACTTATTATGGCCATTAAAACACTGTTTCCCAAATGATCATCTGTTTCCAAATCCTTCCACTATGGGAAGGATTGTGAATCATCGCTGAAGTGACATTTGAAAGATGAATGTTTGAAAGGAAATGCTAAATTGGAATATTTGGACTTTGGCCTTGAATAGTTTAGGAAAAGATTAATCTAATCTTGGTTCATTTTTAATTAAATGGAATACCAAAAAGAACATTCTATCTCCTCCAGATCCAATATAAATCCAGATCCACTGCACAATGTCATCTGTGCTGTTGATGATGGTATTTGTGATGATCTTCCCCTGTTCTTCCCCTTGACTCTATTTATTGCCATCGTTCTTGTCTGTCCATCTCCCCCGATTAGACCGTAAGCCCGTCAAATGGCAGGGACTGTCTCTATCTGTTGCCGACTTGTTCATCCCAAGAGCTTAGTACAGTGCTCTGCACATAGTAAGCGCTCAATAAATACTATTGAATGAATGAATAAACCCTTACTATGTGCCAGGCATTGTTCTAAGCACTGGGATAGATATGCAGTAATCGGGTTGGACACAGTCAGTGTCCTACATAGAGCACGTAGTCTTAATCTTCATTTTACAGATGAGGGAACTGAAGCACAGAGAAGTTGAGTGACATGCTCAAGGTCACACAGCCGACATGGGGTGAAGCCAGTCATTTGTCCTCATTTGTCCATTGTGTTATTAAGGCAAGAAATATTACTGAATGAAACAATGAAGAATAATTTGATGAGGAAGAAAATTTAAGTGTAAGGGGGAAGTAAACGTATTCCACACACAAGCACTCTCTCACCTTCAAAACGCTTCTGAAAAAAATCATAATTCCTCCAGGAAGCCTTCTATGACAAACCCTTCATCTCCCCCCTCTCTTTTCCCTCCCTACTTCTTCAACTAGGCACTTACTCCCACCCACTAAGCCCTTAGGCTCTCACTCAACCCCCACTCTCACAGAATTTACATATATACCAGTACTAGATCGAATCCCTTACCTGTAATTTATTTTAATGTCTGCCTCCCCTGCTGGACTGTAAGCTCCTTGAGGGCATTATGTCTACTAACTATATTGAGATAATTGTGGTATTTGTAATCCTTGTGGTATTAGGCATTTACTAGGTGCCAAGGACTGTACTAAATGCTGGGGTAGATACAGGAGCCACAGAGGTTAACTATCACGTTGTCCCACCAAGCATCATGGGTGCCCCTACCAGACAGAATAGTTGAGAAGCATCATGGCCTAGTGAATAGAACATAGGCCTGGGAGTCAGGAGGACTGATGTTCTAATCCAGGCTCCATCACTTGTCTGCTGTGTGACCTTGGGCAAGTCAAGTCACAGAGGAAGTAGGAAGGAGAACAGGTTTTGAATCTCCATTTTGCAGAGGAAAGAAGTGAGAAGTTAACCAATCAATCAGTCAGATTTACTGAGCACCTACTATGTGCAGAGCACTGTACTAAGTGCTTGGGGAAGGACAATATAGCAGAGTGGATAGAACTCTGTTGGTAGTTATGTGACATCTCCAAGACAACACACAAGGTTATTGGCAGAGCTGGTATTGGAACTCAGGACTGCTGACTCCCAAGCCTATGATCTTTCCACTAAGGCATGCTGCTTCCCAAATTGTAAGTACAGTGCTCTGCAAAAAGTAAGCACTCAATAAATACCGTTGATTTACGGACTGAAAAGACGTTGACATGGTGAGGCAATGTAGCCTAATCAATAAATCGATCATATTTACTGAATGCTTACTGGGTGCAGAGCACTGAACTAAGTGCTTGGGAGAGTAGAGAATAACAGAGTTGCTCAACACATTCCCTGGCCACAACAAGCTTACAGTTTAGAGAGGAAGACAGACATGAATATAATTAAATTATAGATATGTACATAAGTGTCGTGGGTCTGAGGGAGGAGTAAATAAAGGGTGAAAATTGAAGTGCAAGGGTGACACAGAATGGCGTGGGAGAAGAGAAAATGAAGGCTCAGTCTTTCACTCATTCAGTTGCATTTATTGGGTGCTTACTGTGTGCAGAGCACTGTACTAAGCACTTAATTATAATAATGGTATTTGTTAATAATAATAATGTTGGTATTTGTTAAGCACTTATTATGTGCCAAGCACTGTTCTAAGCGCTGGGGGAGATACAAGGTGATCAGGTTGCCCCAGGTAGGGCTCACAGTCTTAATCCCCATTTCACAGATGAGGTAACTGAGGCACAGAGAAGCTAAGTGGCTTGCCCAAGGTCACACAGCTGACTAGTGGCAGAGCTGGGATTAGAACCCACAACCTCTGACTTCCAAGACTGTGCTCTTTCCACTGAAAGATGTACCTTCAATAAGGCACTGAAGGTGGGGAGAGTAATTGTCAGTTAGGAAAAGGCAGAGTGTTCCAGGCCAGTGGCTGGTTGTGGGTAAGAGGTCAGTGGTGAGATAGAGGGGGTTGATTCTGAGAGAAGGAAGGAAGATCTCCTCTTTGGATACTGCTGGAAAAGATGGGAAAATTGAAGAAGGAAGAGGAGGAGGAAGAGACTGGAGAGGAGCAAGGGAAATTTTAGGGAGATCACACCTGATAGATTCAATTTTCTCAATAAAATAGGTGCTCAGGTCACAAGGGGCAAAGGATGGGGGAGGCAGGGGGACAGGTGATTTGAGGAGGGAGTTACCTATGTGGAACAATTGGAGAGGGTGGTGGGTATGACTGTAGATAAGGATGGAAGAGGATGTACTTGAGGTGGATGAGGTCATCCTGATATCTGGATTTCTGCCAGCAGTGCTCTGCAGCTGGTGCACAGGAGGGAAGGAAGCAGATTGGGGAGGTGATCCAGGGCTCTGGATTAGTAGTACAAAAATGGTGAAGGGACAGGCGAGTGAGTGGGTTGAGTTCAGTAGAGAGGGTGGTGTTGAGGGCATCAATTTGGTCATTAAAGGAAGTAGTTTGGATATGGACACTAAATGGGGCACGGTGAGTTGAGAAAATTCGATGGGGGTCAAAAAAAATTGTAGGTCTCCGTGGAGAGACTGGATAGATTTGTGGGAAAGTGGTATATGGGAGGGAAGGCAGGTGAGGAACATGTGGTCAGACGGGGAGTTTGCAGATTTGGTGAGAGTAGAAACTGTGCAATAACTAGAGATAATGAGATCGAGTGTGTCCAACTTTGTGAGTGGGTCATGTGGGGTGGAGCAGGAGGTTGGTGGAGTTGAGGAGTGATAGAAAGTGGGCAGAGGAAGGATAGTCAGGAACGTCCATATGGATATTAAAGTCCCCAAGGATCACAATTGGGATGGGGGGAGAGAGAGAGAAGGAATACGTTAAAGGGATCAAAATGGTTCAAATAGTTGGAGGTGCGGCTTCGGGGGTGGTGGAGACCATGACTAGTAACTGGAGTGTGTGGTAGAGGCGGATGATACGGGCTTCAAAGGATCGGGAAGAGATGGAATGGCGCAAAAGTGCCAGTGGGGAGTGAGAAGGAAGCCAATACCCCGTCCTTGCCCAGTGAGTTTAGGGGAGTGGGTGAAGATGAGAGCCCCTCTAGAGAGAGCAGCAGGGAAGACAGTGTCATCTGGGGAGACCCAATATTCAGTGATGGCGGGACGAGCGGTGATCGGGTCAGGAACAGGTCAAGGATGAAGGGAAGCTTCCCCATTATGGAGTGGGGGTTCTACGGGCCATACTTGGCTGAGATTTGAGGAGGATGAGCTCAGGAATGGGAGCCTGGAGACCAGGATTCTAATCTCAGCTCTGCCCCTGGTCTCTGGGTGATCTTGCCAAGTTACCTAGACTCTCTGGACCTCAGTTTCCTGACCTGTAAAATGGGGATAAAATTAACTGTGAGCCTCATTTGGGACAGGAACTATGTCTGATCTCATCACTTCATTTCTATCACAGGGTAAGCATGTAGTAAATAAACCTTTAACAAGTACCCTAAAAAATGAATAAATAAACTCATATCGGCCTACTTTTTGGGTTCACTCCTAAACCCGAAGTTTCATTCTGGTATTAAATCCAGGTTCTTTCAAATGTACAAGGAAACTATATTCTGCAGTAGGTTAACAGAAACTATATGTGGACTAATAAGCCCCATTTTAGATTGACATTCTCTCAATAGAATGCTGACAAATGGGGCCCCAAAAAGACTTTTTTCCAACCAATTTTTCAGATATTCATTCATTCATTCATTTGATAGTATTTACTGAGCACTTACTGAGAAGCAGTGTTTCTTAGTGGTTAGAACAGAGGCCTGGGAGGCAGAAGGACCTGGGTCCAGCTCTACCACATTTCTATTGCGTGACCTTGGGCAAACCACTTAACTTCTTTGTGCCTCAGTTACCTTATCTGTAAAATGGGGATTAATAATAATAATTATGTTGATATTTGTTAAGTGCTTACTATATGCAGAGCACTGTTCTAAGCGCTGGGGGAGATACAGGGTAATCAGGTTCTCCCACGTAAGCCTCACAGTCTTCATCCCCATTTTACAGATGAGGTAACTGAGGCACAGAGAAGTGAAGTGACTTGCCCAGTCACCCAGCTGACAAGTGGCAGAGCCAGGATTCAAACCCACGACCTCTGACTCCCAAGCCCATGTTTTTTCCATAGAAATATGAGCCCAATGTGGGACAAGGTCTTTGTCCAACCTGATTAACTCATATCTACCCCAGCATTTAGAACAGTGTTTGGTTCATGATAAATGCTTAAAAGGAACCGTTTTTATTATTATAATTATTACTGTTTGCAGAGCACTGTATTAAGCACTTGGGAGAGTACAATACAACAATAAACAGACACATTCCCTGCCTACAACAAGCTTACAGCCTAGAGGTAGTCAATAAAAATAGTTGGGGCTTCTATAAGAAGGGGGTAAGAACAAGGAAAAGATAATATTTTCTTTATTTGATATGTTTTTCAAGGAAGAAAACAAACTAAAAATAGTTGAAGAGTGTACCATTCTTGCTCCACTAAGAGTGTACCATTCTTATTAGTTGATGGATTTAACATATTTATAAATTATACTTTATAAATCATTTATTTATATTCATACATGTCTCTCCCTCTAGGCTGTAAGCTCGTTGTGGGCAGGGACTTTACCTGCCAACTCTGTTATATTGTACTCTCCCAAAGGCTTAATACAGTCCTCTGCACATAGTAAGAGCTCAATATATACCACTGATGATGATGAGAATGACTGTGGGCAAGTCACTTAACTTCTGTGCCTCAGTTACCTCATCTGTAAAATGGGGATGAAGACTGTGAGCCCCACGTGGGACAACCTGATTCCCCTGTGTCTACCCCAGCGCTTAGAACAGTGATCTGCACGTAGTAAGCGCTTAACAAACACCAACATTATTAAAAGGAAAAATAGATTCTCTAAATATCTTGACAGACTCCTCAAAGCAGTGTCAATAAGTGTCTAATAATAATAATAATGATGGTATTTCTTTAGCTCTTATTGTGTGCCAGATACTGTACTAAGCACTAGGTTGGATGCAAGTAACAGCCTCTAGACTGTAAGCTTGTTATGAGTAGGGAAAGTGGCTGTTAATTCTATTGTACTGTCCCAAGAACTTAGTACAGTGCTCTGCACACAGTAAATGTTCAGTAAATACCATCAATTGATTGAGTGACTGATAAGTTAATTCGCATGAGAGATTTCAGTGCAAACGCAGGCAGTGAAATAGAAACTGGGAGGAAAATCACTGGACAACATGGAAATGAGGCTGGTAATTGCAGAGCAATTGTTTATTCCTTCTCAGTGAACAAATATCAGCTCAAAATGCCCAACAGAATTTTTGAATATCTTCTAACAGAGGAACACGAAAGACGAACAGAGGGTACTTAGTGATGATAGTTCCTTTTAGCAAGGACTCCTGAAAAAACAGACTCCTTCACTTGTCTGGTGTGTGACCTTGGGCAAATCACTTCACTTCTCTATGCCTCAGTTCCCTCATCTGTAAAATGGGGATTGGACTGTAAGCCCTACTTAGGACAGATTAGCTTGTATCCATTCCAATGCTTAGGACAGTGGCTGGCACACAGTAAGTACTTAACAAATGCCACAATTATTATTATTATCATGTCTACCAAATCCATTATATTGTACTCTCCCAAATGCTTACTACAGTGACCTGCACACAATAAATGAATCAATCAGTGGTATTCATTGAGGTCTTACTGTTTGCAGAGCACTGAACTAAGCACTTGAGAGAGTGCAATTCAACCAAGGCAGTAGACATGTTCCCTGCCTAAGATGAACTTAAGTCACTGTGAGCCCGTCATTGGGCAGGGATTGTCTCTATCTGTTGCCGAATTGTACATTCTAAGGGCTTAGTATAGTGCTCTGCACATAGTAAATGTTCAATAAATACTATTGAATGAATGAAAGTGTTCAATAAATATGTTTAATTGAATGATCAGCTGCTCTATGCAGCATTGTGTGGGACTAATCACTGCCTGAGAGAGTCTAAATTTCCACTATCCATAAAAGAAATGCAATTCAAAGTGGCAATCACATCAATCATATTTATTGAGCACTTACTGTGTGCAGAGCACTATACTAAGCGGTTGGGAGATTAACAATAATTCTGGTGTTTGTTAAGCACTTACTGTGTGCCGGCTACTGTTCTAAGTTTTGGGGTGGTACAAACAAATCAGGTTGGGCACAGTCAGTGTCTCATACGGGGCTCACAGTCTCAATCCCCATTTTACAAATGAGGCAACTAAGACACTACAGTGCCTCAGTTTACAGTCTAGAAGGGGAGACAGACATGAATATGCATCAATAAATTCTGCATAGGTGCATAAGTGCTGTAGAGATGAGACAATATTCCAGCCCAGGCAGCTGAATGTCACACATCTGGAGAATGAGCAAGTTCACAGAGAACACTGTAATGTGTAACATCCAGAGGTTCTGGAATGGGAACCTCTCTGCCTCTACCCACGTAACCAGTAGGCAGGGGGCCTTCTTAGAGACCCTTTGCAGGCAGCCTCCGAGACTGGGTACTTCCAGAGTCAATCAATCAATCACTGATATTTCTTGAGCGCTTACTCTGTGTAGAGTATTTTATTAAATGCTTGGGAAAATAGTACAGAGTAAATAGACCTTTTCTCTGCCTTCACAACATCGCTAAAATCTGCTCTTTCCCCTCCATCCAAACTATGTTAATCCAAACACTTATCCTATTCTTAGCCATAACCATAGCCGCCTCCTTTTTGACAGCTCTGCCTCCTGTCTCTCCCTACTCCAGTTCATATTTCACTCTAGTTCCCGGATCATTTTTTACAGAAATGTTCAGGCCATGTTTCCCCATTCCTCAAGAACCTTCAGTGGTCACCCATCCACTTTTGCATCAAACAGAAACCCCTTACCATAGACCTTAAAGCACTCCTACCTCACCTCGCTACCCTCCTACTACAATCCAGCCAGCACACTTCATTCCTCTAATATGAACTTTCTCACTATAGTCTCTCATCTATCTCACCACCCATGACTCACTCACATCCTGCCTCTGGCCTGGAATGCCCTCCCTCTTCTTATCTAACAGGCAATTATTTTCCATCCCTTCAAAGCCTTACTGAAGAAACGTCTCCTCCAAGAGGCCTTCCTTGACTAAGCCCTCTTTTCCTTTTCTTCCACTCTCTTTTGCTTCACCTTGACTTGCTCCCTTCGTTCATCCCTCCTCCCAGCCACATAGCCCTTATGTACCTATTTGTAATTTATTTAACATCTGTCTCCCCCTCTGGACTGTAAGCTCACTGTGAACAGGGGATGTGTCTGTAATATCGTTATATTGTACTCTCCCAGGTGCTTAGAATAGTACTCTGCACACAGAAAGCGCTCAGTAAATATGATTGACTGACTCACTCACTCAAATGTAGTGGAATCTAGCGGCAATCTAGTGGAAGAGTTCCAGAAGAAAATACCAAGGCCATTTCGATGAAAATAGCTCAGAAATCAAATGATTTTCAGTAAAGCGAGCAAAATTTATTTAAGGAAAAAAAAAACTTTTAGTTCTCTACGACCATGACAAAAGGAAAGTTATGGAATAGAGGACAAGTTAGAAATGTGTATGCGTGCTGATTGGCTTTCAAGATTGAAGAGAATGGATTTGAAATCACAGCACCACTGAAGAATAGAGCTGTTCACTCTCAACACAGACAAGAGGGGAAACCTAAGTGTTGATAAGACCACTACAATGATTTCTTTAGCCACCTTATACACCAGAGGAAAAGCACCCTTTACAACTCCTACAGCTTTCTACAATTGAGACCGAGGTGCTACCAAGAAGAATTGGTCTGCCCACATATGACTTTCATTTCATTGCCTACTGAAGTAATCAGTGCATTTAGAGTCATGAAAAGCTGCAAAGCTGCCAGATCTGATCTTATGAAATTTAACAGCCAGGAAGGGGTGTGCTGCTTAATCACCTCCACAACCTCTTTCTCAAAATACGAAACACTGTTGAAAGACCACAAGATTTCAAGAATGCTCCCGTTATGGCCACCTTCTAGAGAAAGGGAGAAAGAACAGATTGCTGAAACTATTGAGGGACGTCACTACTTTCTGTTGCTGGCAAAATCCTAGCTGGAAAAACCTCGGCCCAGCTTTGAACCCTCCTACAATCCCACTGCCATTAGAGAGTTATAGTGGGTGCACAGTAGATGTCTCCTCTCAGGGTGGCACCTGGAGAGTTTCTAATACTCTACCAGTCTCGACTATGGGAGGGAGAATCAAGCAGGGGTATATCCATTCCATTCCTAGTTTGGGCAGTGGCTAGCGAGTGGAAGGAAATCTGATACAAGTCAAAGCTCACCTGTGCTGGGCAGCAGCAGCATGGGGGAGAGTCGAGGGTGGACATTCAAATTGACTGTGTGGAAGGAGGCAGTGGTAAACCACTTTCGTATTTTTACCAAGAAAACTCTACTTTTACACTACCAGAAAGATTGCTGATGGAGGTGGGGTGTTCTGGGAGAGATGTGTCCATGGCGTCTCTATGGGTTGGAGAGGACTCGACGGCATAAGATAAGACAGTAGATGTGGTCTGCTCTGGATATTGGGAGAAATGCAGAGACCATTATGGAAGAATAGAACAGGAGGCAGAGGCTATGGGTTCTAATTCCATCTCCATCACTTATCTGCTATGTGACCTTGGGCAAGTCACTTCACTTCTCTGGGCCCCTGTTATCTCGTCTGTAAAATAGGGATTAAGACTGTGAGTCCCATGGGGGACAGGGACAGTGTCCAACCTAATTACCTTGTATCTACCCCAGTGCTTAGAACAGCACTTGTCACACAGTAAGTGCTTAACAAACACCACAGTTATTATTAGTAAAGAAACAAATACAAACGTACAGCAAAGAACACTCTGCATGCACGCAGTGTGGATGGGATTGGCAGTCACTAGCCAGTTTTATCACCCACGCAGCACACACTCTGAGAAAACCTCACCCTCAATAGCTTCCACTTCAAGTAGGAAGGGCTGTTATATTTATACATGTATTGAAGATTGAATGTTATGACTGCCGAAAGGGCCACGTCTGCCTACTCTGTTATTCTGTAGTCTCTCGAGCGCTTAGTACGGTGCTCTGCACTCAGTAAATACCTTTGATGGATTGATTATTGCACATGAATTGTGAGTTCTTAGTCAAATCTACATTTGGTAGGAAATCCATAGCGTAGCATTCTGTTTTCATTAGAGTCACCAAGAATTCTTAGGAAGTTTGCATCGGCACAACTGTGCTATACACTGTCTGCTTTGCATTCTCTTGTCAATATGTGCCACTGCTTACAAAGTCTGTGAGAATATTTTTGAAAGAGAATCAGGAAATTACTTATCAATCTGAAGCACCAGAGAATTATGTGCTGTCTTGACTGCCAAAGCTAAGGGATTTTGAGCAAAAGCACAACATCTGCATGAACTGTAATTCAAAGATTCCAGCTGCTAGAAGATCTTGCAAGCAATGTAAGTAAACACTTTCATATCCCTTCCCAAAGTCAACTTTCTTCAGTCTTTTTGTTTTCTGCACATCAGGACCACCACAATTTGAAATATTTTTGCAATCGTTAGAGCTGTGATTTAACTTTGCTTTTGTAAGGTGTGTCAGGGTTCACATCCCAGAAGGGTCGTAATGAAGTGCCTAGTCTCAAAACACATTACTCACCACCAGCCTGTAATGCAGAGGGGGAAATACCATTCCCTGCAGCTTCCCCTGAGCTTTTGAGAAACTGATTATGAA
Source organism: Ornithorhynchus anatinus (assembly GCF_004115215.2). Taxonomy (NCBI): domain Eukaryota; kingdom Metazoa; phylum Chordata; class Mammalia; order Monotremata; family Ornithorhynchidae; genus Ornithorhynchus; species Ornithorhynchus anatinus. Next base: position 120,648,182 of record NC_041731.1, on the reverse strand, counting down.
AACTGCTCTTCTTTGGTAATGTAATATTTTAATTGTTATTAAGAGGCATTTTATATTGAGAGAATGTGGCTCGGAGGCGAACATTTGTGAAAAGAAATAATTAGCAATGAGCCCACACATAAGATGTTTGTGAATATGTTAGGAGTGGGGATTTACCTGAATGAAGGAATGAATCAGTCAGTCAATGAATCGTATTTATTGAGCGCTTACTGTGAGCGGAGCACTGTGCTAAGTGTTTGGGACAGTACAATATAACAATGTAACAGAGTTGGTAGACACATTCAGAATACGGGAGGATGTGACAATTTTCCTAGTAGAGATGAAAAAAAAATGCTAGAATTGTAATTGGAAAGTCAAGTGGTGTAAACAACTAGGTTTGTTGATAATATGAAAGCTCACCTCTTTCATTTGTTGCCAACGTTTAGATTTATTATCTGAGGATTTACTGTGCAAATACTGGAAATGGCTATATATGATTTCAGATAGATAATGCTGCAGTTTATCTGTTCCCTTAAGTATATCAAATGGAGTTGAAGTGGAATATTGCTGTAATGTGGCTTGAAGAATGAATTATGATCTATAATTTACTTTTCCTTAATATGATGCAAAGCAATTTGTTTATTCAGGCAGAAATGCAAGTCAGATTTTGTTTACTACTAAATGAGTATTAATGATAGACCACTGAATGCAAAACATTTCTGGCACCTATAACTAACCAAAAATTAGGATATTTATTTTAATAGACTGTCTCATTTTTCTACCAAAGTAGACATTGCATTTTATGCAGTTTTCCTGCAGCTCTTTTCTAAAGTCTTCCAGCTGCTTTACATTTTGCTCCCCACAAACAATATATTAATATTTAGTGAGTGTCCCCTGGGTACAGAGCATCGTAATAAATGCTTGGGAGAACTAAAATTAGTAGTTATGACCCCTGCCCTCAAAGAGCGCGGATCTGAGTTCTAATCCCATCTCTCCCACTTGTCTGCGGAGTGACTTTGGGTATGTCAGTTGACTTCTCTGTGCCTCAGTTACTTAATCCAAAAAGTGGTGATTAAAACTGGGAGCCCCATCTGGGACAGGGACTGTGTCCAAAATGATTACCTTGTATCTACCCCAGCACTTAGAACAGTGCTTGACACATAGTAGGTGCTTAACTAATATCATCATTATTATTATTATTGTTGTTATTAAACAGGAGGAAGGGGCTAGACAGGCACTAAAATAAATTACAAATATGAAGAAGTAAAAAAGGATAGAGGTGTGTATATAAGTGCCATAGAAAAGAGTATAAATGTTGACACTCCAGTTCTTACACTCACCCAAGTTCATAGGTGATGCAGAAGAGCTAAAGTGGCAATAAAGGGAAAAGAGAGTTTAATCAAGGAAGGACCCCCAGTGAAGCTGTGATTTCAGAAGGGTGTTGTAGATGGGAAGAGCAGTAAGTGAGGAGAGATGTCCAGGAAGGAGGGAGCTTTACATTATAAAAAGTTGTTGACCTGCCCAACCTCTCAACCTTCATTGCGTGTACGACTTCCTTTCCTCTGAACAAGAATTTTGATTTCCAGTTATCAGCCTCTGACTTGCCTTGGCTCGCTCCTAATACATGTGGGGGTGCCTGTGGAAATGTTCGGCCTCATGAGGATTTGGGCGAGCCTCTGGGGGGCCCTGACAGGTGGAAAGTCTGTGGAGAAATGGACAATTGGAACAAAGTAATCGTCTAAGCAGTCTAGGGAGGACATGTGAAGGTAAGGAAGAACCATGTGGAGGGTAAGAACCAATGGTCCATCCTGCAATCTGTGAGACAAGTTTGTTCTCTTGATCTATCTTGACTAAAATGAATTTAGTGCTCCACTGAGCAGTTATGGAAGTTTGAAGCAAGTTCTTTCTTACCTAAATCTTACCCAAATTGAGAAACAGCATGACCTACTAGATAGAGTATGGGCCTGGGAGTCAGAAGGACCTGGGTTCTAATCCTGGTGCCTCCACTTGTCTGCTGTGTTACCTAGGGCAAGTCACTTTACTTCTCTGGGCCTCAGTTACCTTATCTGCAAAATGAGGATTAAGACTATGAGCCCCATATGGGGCAGGGACTGTGCCCAACCTGATTTGATTGTATCCATCCCAGCATTTAGTACAGTGCCTGGCACATAGTAAGTGCTTAGCAAATACATTTTAAAAAAATCAATATTATTCTGTAGCAGGACAGCCTTTTGGAAAGAAAAAGGGACAGGCAGTCGGGAAACCTGGCTTTACCACTTACCTGCTATGTGACCCCTAGGTCACCTAAGTGACTTAACCCCCCAGGGCTCTATTTCTCATCTGTAAAATGAGGATTTAAAAAAACACACTGTCCTCCCTTTTTCTTAAACTGCACATATACTTCTGTGCTTGACCAGTAGCAAGCACTTGACAAATACTGTCATTGTTATAGTCAGATGACCTTTCCTCTAGTCGGATTGACTCTCCTCCATTTAAAAAATTTTAAGAGATTTTTCTTCAACTTATGAATGTTCACATGCTTTATGAAGCTTTTGGAAAGTACCACGTTCTAAGTGCTGTGACCTGTTGAACTTTTCCTCATCTGTTGCTTTGATTGCCTTAGGCTTCAGTGATCAGCAGATGGTTAGTTTTATTTTTTGAGAAGGACTTACAATCTGAAACTTGTGCAGGGCTGAGCAAGTTTTGAGCACACAGACCCAACCTAAGTTTTATGGTGAATTTTAACAGTGAACAAAATTCATATAGACCAAGAGTTCACTGTAATTACTATATTATAATTTAATTGGATTTGCCTTCTCAAGCAAAAAGCATTTTAGGGATTAATAAACATTGTTATTTTTTTCTTCTTGTCCTCTGATCTGCGGATGAAAAATAAAATATTCTCTGGACCAAAACACATTTTAGTTGGTCATTCAAATTTATCAATGTTTCCCACATCTTTTCCTCATTAAAGGACAATTACTGTCTCCTACAACATCTGAAATGTAATTAATGCCTTTAAAAAATTTCACACCCCTTCTAGGGATTAAATTAACAGCTCAAAAAGCCATTTTTTCCATGCATGTAGGGTTATGAGATATTCCTGTCTCATTACTTCATGTGTGGTTTCAAGACTTACATATGCTAATGAAACCAATATGTAACTCAGCCAGAATACTGTGGATCCAACATTCTGTTGCCCAAGAGTCATTTGTACAACTTTAGAAAATAGTTTCTCAGCTTTCATTTTCTGAACTTTATATGCGAAAAAATATGCAAAAGAGTGTACAGACTCTCATTCATATCGCAATGTTTAAGCCACAACTAAGAAATGGAATTGGACTTTTTCATCCATCAGCACTTGAAGGAAGAGTAGAAAGTCTTCTTGGATTGTTGCATTTTTTCTTATGTTTCCAATAAAAAAAAGAAAAATGCAAGTGATTTCCGAGTCTGTTTACTTAGTAAACCCAAAACCTCGAGGGTTTGCAGTTTCAACTATAACGATTACGCTGATTTTACCAAAAGTCTGGTCCACTGTCGTGGAGGGAGAGCAGGGAATGAAGCTATCAGGACAGTGAGCACTTCATTGAAAAAGTCAATCAATCAATCCATCAATCATTGGTATCTACTGAGCACTTACTGTGTGCAGAGCACTGTATGAAGCATTTAAAATAATAATAATACTGATGGTATTTGTTAAGCACTTACTATGTGCCAAGAACTGTCCTAAGCGCTGGGGAAGATACAAGGTTATCAGGTTGTCCCAAAGTGGGACTTGCAATCTTAATCCCCATTTTACAGATGAGGTTACTGAGGCACAGAGAAGTTAAGTGACTTGCCCAAGGTCACCCAGCTGACAAGGGGTGGAGCCAGGATTAGAGCCCATGACCTCTGACTCCCAAGCCCTTGCTCTTTCCATTAAGCCATGCTCTGGTAGAGTGATCCCTTCCCAGTTTAAAAGGAGAGACAGGCATTAAAGAAAATTAGAGAAGCAGCGTGGCTCAGTGGAAAGAGCATGGACTTTGGAGTCAGAGGTCATGAGTTCGAATCCCGGCTCTGCCACTTGTCAGCTGTGTGATTGGGCAAGTCACTTAACTTCTCTGGGCCTCAGTTACCTCATCTGTGAAATGAGGATTAAGACTGTGAGCCCCATGTGGGACAACCTGATTCCCCTGTGTCTCCCCCAGCGTTGAGAAGCAGCGTGGCTCAGTGGAAAAAGCCCGGGCTTCGGAGTCAGAGGTCATGGGTTTGAATCCCGGCTCTGCCACTTGTCAGCTGTGTGACTGTGGGCAAGTCACTTCATTTCTCTGTGCCTCAGTTCCCTCATCTGTAAAATGGGGATGAAGACTGTGAGCCTCACGTGGGACAACCTGATTATCCTGTATCTACCCCAGCGCTTAGAACAGTGCTCGGCACATAGTAAGCGCTTAACAAATACCAACATTATTATTAACAGTGCTCTGCACATAGTAAGCGCTTAACAAATACCAACATTATTATTAGAGATAGGGGAAATCATAGAGTAGAAGAATACTGGAGATGGGGTGATTGGACTGAAACTTGGAAATAGAGGATTTGGCCCTTCTATCCTCTCCCCTGATCCCTATCATCCTTTCCCTAAGCTCCCTGTTGCCTAGGTTTGCATTATGCTCTTTTGATCGTGCCTAGTGGAAAGAGCACAAGCCTGGGAGTCAGAGGATTTGGGTTCTGATCCCTGCTCAGCATTTTCCTGCTGTGTGACCTTAGGCAAGTCACTTAACTCCTCTGTACCTCAGTTACTTTATCTGTACCAATGGGATTAAGACTGGGAGCCCCATATGGGACATGGACTGTGCCCAACCCAATTTCCCGCAGCTACCCCGTTGCCCACCGCATAGTAAGTGCTTAAAAAATCCCATTAAAATAAATAATAATAATATAATCATTATAAATAACTCTGGGCAAAGCAGCAGAAAAGGGTACAGGGATCAAACACTCCATGCCCAATATGGTGATTGCTATCATTTCACCTGTAAATGATTTCAGTAAAAGCTACGCATTCATAAGCGGATTAAAAGTGATGTCAGCAATCTTGATTGTGAGAATGATTTGAAACAAATCCTTGAATGGCACATGGCTAATCTTCGTCGGTGAGTGCCAAGATTCTTTCATGTTTGTCTTCATCACATCATTTTAGCAAACGATAACGAAGGTTTTTCAGAAAATGTATTTCCTCACTGTGACATGCTAAAAAGTGTCAACTGCTTCCATCTCATTAGTTAACACAGTCATTTAGTCACACCAGAAAAAGAGATTTCAATATGTATTACAAAAACACATTATTCCTTGAACTTGTGTAAGCCAAATTATTTTGTAGACTTATTTAAACAAGCCACTCAGAACTGTCGCTTTGATGTTTCAGAAGGACTTTTTTCCAGTCGCTTGTTTTTAATTATTTCTCCAGTCAAGGGTATAGTTCCCAGTTTGTCTTCTATATGTTTATCAAAAAAATATCATTCAGTCTGAAATGACTGGGGGATGGAGTAGTTCCTGTATCAGATTAGTCTGAAAACATCATATCTCTTCAGAGAGGATAGATGAAGTTCTAGAGGGAAAGGGATTAAACTCTACAAAATCAGGAAAATGAGGGCATATGAGGACTGGTTGTCATTGAATCATCATCAATCATCAGTGGTATTTATTAAGCGCTTACTGTGTGCAGAGCACTGTGCTTTAGTGCCAGTATTTATTTATTTATGTATTTATGTATTTATTGAGCATTCACTATGAGCAGAACACTTTACTAAGTGCTTGGGGGAGTACAATATAACAATAGAACAGAGTTAGTAGACACATTCTCCGCCCATGATGAGCTTACACTCTAGAGGGAGTAACAGGTGTTAATATGCCAATAAATTACAGATATTTACTTAAGAGCTGTGGTCTGAGGGAGGGATAAATACAGGGAGCAAATCAGGGCCATGTAGAGGGGTAAGGGAGAAGAGGAAAAGAGGCCTTAGTCAGGGAAGACCTCTTGGCCTCTTTAATAAGACTTTGAAGGTGGAGAGAGTGATCATCTGTTGGATACGAAGAGGCAGTGTGTTCCAGACCAGAGGCGGAGTTTTGGCAGGGAGATAGATCTGAGATTCAGTGAGTAGGTTGATATTAGAAGAGCGAAGTATTCAGGCTGGGTTATAGTAGAAGAGTGGCAAGATGAAATAGGAGGGGGCAAAGTATTGAGGGCTTTAAAGCTGCTGGTAAGGAATGTCTGTGTGATGCAGAGCTGGATGGACAGGTTCTTGAGGAGTGGGGAAACATGGTTTGTAAGCTTTTGTAGAAAAAACGATCTGGGCAACAGAGTGAAGCATTGCCTCGAGTCAGGAGAGACAGGAGGCAGGAAGGTCAGCAAGGAAGCTGATACAAAATCAAGGCCAGATAAGATGTTTGGATTCATGTGGAAGCAGTTTAATAATAATTAATAATTAATAACTATAGTACTTGTTAAGCTCTTACTGTGTGTCAGTCACTTTTCTAAGGGCTGGGGTGGATAAAAGGTAATCAGGTTGGACACAGTCCCTAACCCACCAGGGGCATAGAGAAGGTAAGTGACTTACCCAAGGTCACACAGCAGACAAGAGGTGGAACTGGGTTTAGAACCCATGACCTTCTGACTCCCAGGCCCGTGCTCTATCCACTAGGTCATGCCGCTTCTATAGATGCAATCTCTCTGGGTCTCATTTTTCTCAACTGTAAACTGGGGGAGGCAATGTCCTTTCTCCCTCCTACTTAGACTGTTGGCCCCATGTGGAACCTGATTATTTTGTATCTACTTTAGTGCTTATTACACTGCTTGGCACATAGTAAGTGCTTACCAAATGCCACAGTCAAAACAAGGCAGGCATTTACCAGTTATTTAGTCCCCTGTTGTATTGTACTTTTTCAAGCACTTAGTTCAATGCTCTGCACACAGTGAGCGCTCGGTAAATACCACTGATTGATTGCCTACTGTATGAAAACACTGAAGAAGACACAGCTCCTTCTCTCAAGAAATGTATCTATGTAAGGAGCGTAAGAGATCCATAGAGGAGGAGCTTAGGCAGGGTGGCGGAAGCTGTATCGGTGCCATTGAGATTTGAGCAAGCAGCCTCGTTAAGGGATAAAACTTGGAGGAAGGGAGTTAGGGGATAAAAGGCACGGCAGTTCCTTGAGGTCTAGGATCTTTTACTCCTTTTCTTTATGGTATTGGTTAAACACTTACTATGTGTTAACCACTGTTTTAAGCACTTGGGGAATTACAAATCAGCCAGGTTGGACACAGTCCCTGGCCCACATGGGGCTCACAGTCTAAGTAGGAGGGAGAACAAACAGATATTGAATTCCCATTTTACAGTCAGAGAAACTGAAACACAGAGCAGGGAAGTGACTTTCCTAAGGTCACACAGGAGGCAAGTGGTGGAGCTGGGATTAGACCCTAGATCCTCCGACCTTCGGGCCCATGCTCTTTCCATTAGGCTATGCTGCTACTGTGACCAGCGCAGTGCTGCGCACACACAATGAATGGGGATGATGATGGCAGTCTGCGGAAAATAACTTTCCCAAAGAGACCCAGCACTTCCTCGGGCCATCCTATTCAAGTCCCTTTGGGGTGGCTACCTACCTATCTCAGCTAGCCACCTAAGTGACACGTTTCCCCACTCCTCAAGAAGGTCCAGTGGTTGCTCATTCACCGCCAAATCAAACAAAAACTCCTCACCATTGGTTGGAAAGCCCTTGATCACTTTGTCCCTTCCTACCTCATCTCGCTACTCTCCTCCTACAACCCAGCCCGCACACTTTGTTCTTCTAATGCCAATCTACTCACCATACCTCAATCTCATCTATCTCGACAGTGACCCCGGCCCATGTCCTGCCTCTGGCCTAGGATGCCCTCCCTCCTCAAATTCGACAGACAAAGACTCTCATTCATTCATTCAATCGTATTCATTGAGTGCTTACTGTGTGCAGAGCACCGAACTAAGCACTTGGAAAGTACAATTTGGCAACAGATAGTGACAATCCCTACCCAACAATGGACTCGCAGTTTAGAAGGGGGAGACAGACCACAAAACAAGTAGATAGGCATCAATACTATCAAAATAAATATATTCATATATATATGCATGTCATTAATAAAATAGAGTAATATGTACAAACTACACACAAGTGCTGTGGGGAGGGGAAGGGGGTAAACGAGAGGGAGGGAGTTGGGGCAATGGAGAAGGGAGGAGGAGCAGAGAAAAAGGGGGGGGCTCAGTCTGGGAATGCCCCCTGGAGGAGGTGAGCTCTCGGACTTTGAAGGGGGGGAAGAGAGCTAGTTTGGTGGATGGGAGGTGGGAGGGTATTCCAGGCCAGAGGTAGGACGTGGGTCGGGAGTCGACAGTGGGACAGGCGCGAAGAAGCACCATGCTCCTTCTCTTACTGAAGGCACATGTCCAACAAGAGACCTTCCCAGTCAAAGCCCTTCTTTCCTCTTCTCCGACTCCCTTCTGCATCACCCTGACTTGTTCCCTTTATTCATCTTCCCTCCCAACCTGACAGCACTTATGTACATATCTGTAATTGATTTATTTATATTAATGTCTGTCTCTTCTAGACTGTAAGCTCTTTGCGGACAGGGATTGTGTCTGTACTTTGTTATATCGTACTGTCCCAAGTGCTTAGTACAGTGCTTTGCACACAGTAAGCACTCATAAATACAATCAAATGAATGAATAAATGATTGAATGAAAGAGAGAGATTCCGTTCTGCCCATTCCAGTGGTGGATGTTACCTTAACCTGTTGACATGGTGACCAGCAGTCGACCCTGAAATTTCCGAGGAAACAGATTCCGTGCCTCATACTATACTGCTTCATACAGTCCGTGCTGTTGGAATCTCTATTTATCTCCTTCAGTGGTGGGCAGGCAGGAAAGATGGGGAAGAAATCTAGTTCCAGAACATTAGGCAGCTATTTTTCTAAAGCAGAGGGAATATGTTAGTATTCCCAGAGTGAATATCTTCCCCTCTCATCACTCTCCCCACAACTCTCATGGCAGCAGCAATAGGAAAAGACCATTTTTCTTGTTCTCTAGGGGCAATAGATCACCAGTGAGGTCAAAGGTATCTCTCCTGATAATGAAAATACTTGCTTGTTTGACTGGAATTGTGGCTTAAGGGAAAGAGCAGGGCCCTGGGTTCAGGAAAACGAGGGACAAGTCCCCATTTGTGCCATCTGCCTGCTGTATGATCTTGCACAAGTCATAAGCTCTCTGTGTTTCTCTCAAATCTTCTGTAAAACAAGGAAAAAATATAAGTTCACCCTCCCCTTTTTGTGGCTCATAGTCTTAATCCCTATCTTGCAGATGAGGTAACTGAGGTATTCATTCATTCCTTAAATTGTATTTATTGAGCACTTACTGTGTGCAGAGCACTGTACTAAGAACTTGGAAAGTGCAATACAGAAATAGAGACAATCCCTGCCCAAAATGGGCTTACAGTCTAGTGGGGGGAGTCAGATATCAAAAGAAGAAACAGGCATCAATAGAAATAAATTGAATTATAGATATATACATGCATACATGAGTGCTGAGGGTGGGGAGAAGGGGAAAGAGTAAAGGGAGCGAGTCGAGGTGACGCGGAAGGGAGGGGGAGCTGAGGAAAAGGGGGATTTAGTCTGGGAAGCTCTCTTGGAGGAGGTCTGCCTACATTAGGGCTTTGAAGGGGGGAAGAGTAATTGGCAGATTTGAGAAGGGAGAGCATTTCAGGCCAGAGGTAGGACATGGGCTACCTCAGGGGTCGATGATGAACAGGGAGGATCAAGGCACAGTGAGAAGGTTAGCGGCAGAGGAGCGGAGTGTGCAGGCTGGAATGTAGAAGGAGAGAAGGGAGGTGAGGAGCAAGAGGCAAGGTGATGGAGAGCTTTAAAACCAATAGTGTGGAGCTTTTGTTTGATACGGAGGTTAATAGGCAACCACTGGAGATTTTTGAGGAGGAGGGTGACAGGCCTTGAATGTTTCTGTAGAAAGAAAATCCGGGCAGCAGAGTAAAGAATGGACTGGAGCGGGGAGAGGCAGGAGGTTGGGAGATGAGAAAGGAGGCTGATACAGTAATCCAGGCGGGATATTATGAGAGACTATACCAGCGAGGTAGCAGTTTGGATGAAGAGGAAAGGGCGGACCTTGGCGATGTTGTGAAGGTGAGACTGACAGTGATGGATTGGGTGTGTGGGTCGAATGAGAGAGCAGAGTCAAGGATGACACCAAGGTTACGGGCTTGTGAGACGGGAAGGGTGGTAGTGCCGTCCACAGGGATGGGGAAGTCAGGGACAGGGCAGGGTTTGGGAGGGAAGATAAGGAGCTCAGTCTTAGACATGGTGAGTTTGAGGTGGCGGGGGGACATTCAAGTACAGATGTCCTGAAGGCAGGAGGAGATGTGAGCCTGGACAGAGAGAGAAAGAGTGAAGTGACTTGCCCAAGGTCACATAGCAGCTAAGTGGTGGACCGGGAATTAGAACCAGGACCCTTCTGACTCCCAGGCACATGCTATGACCACTGGGCAACACTGCTTCCCTTAGACTGTGAGCCCTGTGAGTGACAAGGGCTGTGACCAATCTCGACATAGAGTTTAAGACTGCTGAGTACACTGTAAGCACTTCATAAATATCATCGTTATTATTATCAGTATTATTAAAGAAACTTTTATTGATGGTATTCGACTGTAAGCTGGTTGCGGGCAGGAAGCATGTCTACCAACTGTGTTGTCTCATACTTTCCCAAGCTCTTAGTATAGTGCTTTGCATTCAGTAAGAGTTCAATAAATGCCACTGATTGATTATTAATGACAACAGTAGAGATTTAGTCCAGTCATTTAGTCATGGGTGTTTATTGAGCACTTACTGTATGCAGAGCACCGTACTAAGTGCTTGGGAGAATACAAGCAGTGTGGCTCAGTGGAAGGAGCACGGGCCTGGGAGTCAGAGGTCATGGGTTCAATTCCCAACTCCGCCACTTGTCCGCTGTGTGACTTTGGGCAAGTCACATCACTTCTAAGGCCTCAGTACCTCATCTGTAAAATGGGGATTAAGACTGTGAGCCCCACGTGAGACAACCTCATCACCTTGTATCTTCCCCAGCGCTTAGAACAATGCTTTGCACATAGTACGCACTTAACAAATGCCATCGTTATTATTTTGCAATATAGCAGTATGCAGACACATTCCCTGCCTACAGTAGTTTTTACAAAGGCAAATTCTCAACCCATCCACCCATCAGGAAGCTGTGTGGCCTAGGAAAATGAGACAGAACTGGAAGTCAGAGGACCTGGATTCTAATTTTGGCTCTGCCATTTGCTTGCTCTGTAACCTTGGACAAGTCAATTAACTTCTCCAAGTCTCAGTTTCTTCAACCAGGAAATGGGGGTTCTCTTCTCTTCTCCCTCATACTGATACTATTAGCCTTATGTGGGACAGGGACTGCGACCAACATAATTAACTTGTATTTACCCCAACACTTAGAACAGTGCTTGACACATAGTAAGTGCTTAACAAATAATAATAATGATAGTAATCTATAATAAATTATTAAAATCATAATAATATAAATACATGCAAGGAGCAGAAGAAACATGGCCTGGTGGATAGGACATGAGACTGAGAATCAGAGTGACCTGGGTTCTAATCCTGGCTCTGCCACTTGTCTGCTGTGTGATCTTGGGCAAGTCACTTAACTTCTCTGTGCCTCAGTTGCCTTGTCTGTAAAATGGGGATTAAGACTGCATCCAGCCTGATTAGCTTGTATCTAGCCCACTGATTACTATCGGGCCTGTCACAGAGCAAGTGCTTCACAGATACCATGAAAGAGGGATTATGTATTCATTCATTCTATCATATTTATTGAGTGCTTACTATAATGTTGGTATTTGTTAAGTGCTTACTACATGCAGAGCACTGTTCTAAGCGCTGTGTGCAGAGCACTGTACTACGTGTTTCGGAGAGAACAATACAACAATAAACAGTCACATTCCCTGCCCACAATGAGCTAGCAGTCTAGAAGGGGGGAGACAGACATCAATACATATAAATAAAATTAGAAATATATACGTAAGTGCTGTGGCTCTGGGAATGGGGAAGAACAAAGGGAACAGGTCAGGGCAATGCAGAAGGGAGTGGTAAATGAGGAAAGGTGAGGTTTAGTCAGGGAAGGCCTCTTAGAGGAGATATGCCATCAGTTAGACTTCAAAGGAGGGGAGAGTAAGTGTGTGTCAGATTTGAGGAGGAAGGGTGTTCCAGGCCAGAAGCAGGAGGTAGGCAAGGGATCAGCAGCCGGATAGGCGAGATTGAAGCACAGTGAAAGGGTTAGCACTAGAGGAGCGAAGTGTGCAGGCTGGGTTGTAGTAGGAGAGAAGTAAACTGAGGTAGGAGGGAGCAAGGTAATGGAGTGGTTTAAAATCAATGGTGAGGAGTTTCTGTCTGATGTGGAAGTGGACAGGCAAGCACTGGAATTTTTTGAAGAGCGGGGTGACACGCTCTGAACCCTTTTTGTAGAAAAATGATCCGGACAGCAGAGTGAAGTATGGACTGGAGTGGGGAGAGACAGGAGGCTGGGAGATCAGCAAGGAGGCTGATGCAGCAATCCAAGCAGGTAGAATGAGTGATTGTATTAACGTGGTATATACATGTTTATTTGAAGATCAGCATAGCCTAATGGAAAGAGCGTGGGCCTGGGAGTCAGAGGACCTGGGTTCTAATCCCAGCTCTAACAAGTGCTGGTTGTGTGACCTTGGGCAAGTCACTTCACCTCTCTGTGCCTCAATTCCCTCAGCTGTAAAATGAGGATTCAATACCGATTCTCCTCTCTGCTTAGACTGTGAGTCCTATGCAGGACAGGGACTGTGCCTGACTTAACCTGTACCTACCCCAGTGATTAAGATAGTATTTGACATAAAGTAAATGCCTATAAAAAGGTGAATGTAAATCCTTTCTTCTATTAAACAACAGATGCTCCATAGCATTTTTAAACATCTATTTAAAATAAACCAAATGGGTAGGATTCCATATTCCCATTATTTTTTTCTAATTGAAATTTCAGCTTTTGAATGTTTCTGTGAAATAAAATTCATTGTGAAATTTAGAAATCTGCTTGTGTTCAGATCGTGTGTCAGACTGAAAGTACAGAGGTTCTTGAGCCATCACTTCTTCAGATCAGCTTTCGCCTGACTTTTCAGCAGGATTTTTGGTGCTCTTTGGGAGCGCCAGGCATCATTAACTGTCCTTGAGAGAGTCACTCAGGATTTGCTGTTTTGGGAGGGGCGGTTTGTGCTTTTTTAATGGTATTTTTTAAGCACTTACTATGTGCCAGGCATTGTTCTAAGCTCTGGGGTAGATACAAGCTAATCAGGTTGGACGCAGTCCCCGTCCCACATGGGACTCCTGATCTTAATCCCCATTTTACAGATGAGATAAATGAGGCACAGAGAATCTAAGTGACTTGCCCCAGGTCACACAGCAGACAAGTGGCTGAGCTGGGATTAGGACCCTTGACCTTCTGATTTCCAGGCCCGATGACTATCTTCTCAGCACATAATTAGCACTTAACAAATTCCATTGAAAAAAGCTCTCAAAAATATGATTGATTGCTTGATTAATTGATTGCAGAGAACTAAGTGCTTGAGAGAGAACAATAATGGAGAGTAGACAAGAAGTTCTAAACTGGAGTAATTACATATCTCTATATATCCGTAATTTATTTATTTATTTACTTATATTAATGTCTGTCTCCCTCTCTAAACTGTAACCTTGCTGTGGGCAGGAATGCGTCCGTGTGTTGTTATATTGTACTCTCCCAAGTGCTTAATACAGTGCTTTGCACACAGTAAGTGCTCGATAAATACGATTGAATGAATGAATGAATGAACAACAACTGAAGAAGAGGGAGGCTATTTCAGATGCAATTTCTGGGCACAAAGGCATCCTGTGAGGTATCAATACTGGACAGGGGATAAATCAGCTGAGAACCAGATTGCTTGATATAAAACTGGATACGTGTAGTTTGGAAGCGAGGTGACCAGCCATCCAATGGACATTTGGCCATATACCCTAACCCTTCTCAGGCAAACCAGAATCCCAAGGAGATACAGCATTTATGAACTATTTTACAGAATGTCCAGAGGAAAAGGCAGGTGAGGCGGAAAGACCAAGTCCTGAAAAATAATAATCGCACTTGTTAAGCACTTACTATGTGCCAAGCATTATTCTAAGCACTGGGGTAAATACCAGCTAATCAGGTTGAACACGGTACCTGTCCCTCACGGGACCTTTCCGCCTCTACCAAGTGTTCTGCCAATTGCCTGCTGTGGGACCCTGGGCCAATCACTTAACTTCTCTGTACCACAGTTTCCTCAACTCTAAAATGGGGATTCAATACCTGTTCTCCCTCTTACTTAAGAATGTGAGCCTTGTGAGGGACAGGGACTGTGCCTGACCTAATTGATTTGTACCAAACCCAGTGCTCAGAACAGTGTTTGACACATAGTAAACACCTTACAAGTACCATAAACAAACAAACAATAATAGGGAGGGAAAACAAGCATTGAATCCCCATTTTGCAATTGAGGAAATTGAGACACAGAGAAGTTAAGTGACTTGTCCACCCCCATACAGCAGACAAGTGGGCAGAGGCAGGATTAGAACCCAGGTCCTCTAACTCCAAGACCTGTGCTTTTTCCTCGAGGCCACACCACTTCTTCTCACATCACCTGAAGCTGCCCAGTTCTTCTTTCATCTCCCCTTTTCAGAGAGCACTGAATATCCACCCTCCTGGACAGGTCACAGCTGCAACAATTTTGCCTCTCTTCTGGAAAAAAATCTCATTTCATGCCAAATTACTGTCCCTTCTGGGGAAAGAACAGTAGTTCCGTAGTTACCACAAAACTGCAGAGCACCAGCCTTGTCATAATTCCGGGAATCAACCGTGTCTTCTCTCCTGTGTTTTCTGCCACATATACAGATTCTATGCAGACACAAAGCATGATTTAAGATGTATGTCTAAGGTGTATTTCCCCAGAAAAGCCTGCCTGCATTATATGAGATTTTAGACATCATGCCTGAAATTAGATGGCATATGTACGCGATCTCAGCCCAGAAAAATTAAGGATAATAAACATGCGTTAAATAAAATGAACACACATTCCACTGGTTAATGTTTATTACTATATATTTGTCTTTCAGATTGGTCATACGCTATATTAGGACCATATGCCTCTAGAAGACAGGCCACACTCAAAGAAACAGGCAAGTGAGAAATCATGTGTCTCAGACTGTAAGCTCATTGTGGACAGGGAACATGTTGTATTCTCCCCAGTGATTAGTACTGTAGGCTACATGCAGTAAGCACTCAATAAATACCATTGATCGATTGGGCAAACTCTCTCTACACGTAGAAATCCACAAACACACGAAACATATCTGTAGATCCCCTGAAATTTCACTCTCCCAAGTGCTTAGTACAGTGCTCTGCACACAGTAAACACTCAATAAAGATGACTGAATGAATGAAATAATTAATATAAAATGGAGACTAAGGGTGTAAGCTATTTGTGGGACAGGGACTATGTCAAATGTGATGAACTTATATCTACCCCAGCACTTAAAACAGTGGTTGGCACAGAGTAAGCACTTAGCGAGTTTTGTCTTGTCTTATGCCGTCGGGTCATTTCCGACCCATAGTATCACCAAGGACCCATCTCTCCCAGAAGGCCCAGCTCTCCATCTGCAATCGTTCTGGTAGTGGATCCATAGAGCCGGGATTCGAACCCATGACCTCTGACTCCCAAGCCCGGGTTCTTTCCACTGTGCCACGCTGCTTAGAGGAGGTATATGGACCCTCCTCTTACACTTTCTTGTATCTCTCTTCTCCCATCTCATCCCCCTTCCTGTTCAGTTGTGTATAGGAATGAAAGTGTATGTTTGTGTATATGTTAACATTCTGTGAGTTGGTATATTTCTGAATTTGTTGGGAAGCAGCACAGGCCTGGGACTCAGAGGACCTAAATGCTAATCCCCCCCTTCCGCCATTGCCTGTGGTGTGACCTTGAGAAAGTCATTTAACTTCTGTGTTCCTCAGTTTCCTCATCTGTAAAATAGTGGCTCAGTGGAAAAGAGCCCAGGCTTGGGAGTCAGAGGTCATGGGTTTGAATCCCGGCTCTGCCACTTGGCAGCTGTGTGACTGTGGGCAAGTCTCTTAACTTTTTTTTTTTTGGTATTTATTAAGCGCTTACTACAACTCCAGTGGTTGCCTATCGACCTCCGCTCCAAACAAAAACTCCTCACTCTAGGCTTCAAGGCTCTCCATCACCTTGCCCCCTCCTACCTCTCCTCCCTTCTCTCTTTCTACTGCTCACCCCGTACGCTCCGCTCCTCTGCCACCCACCTCCTCACCGTCCCCCGTTCTCGCCTACCCCACCATCGACCCCTGGGCCACGTCCTCCCGCTGTCTCGGAATGCCCTCCCTCCTCACCTCCGCCAAACTAACTCTCTTCCCCTCTTCAAAGCCCTACTGAGAGCTCACCTTCTCCAAGAGGCCTTCCCAGACTGAGCTTCCCCTTTTCCCTCTGCTCCCTCTGCTGCCTCTCTGCCCCGCTTCACGTCCCCTCAGCTAAGCCTCCTTCCCCCCCCTTTCCCTCTGCTCTTCCCCCTCTCCCTTCCCCTCCCCTCAGCACTGTGCTCATCCGCTCATTTGTATATATTTTTATTACCCTATTCATTTTGTTAATGAGATGTACATCCCCTTGTTTCTATTTATTTGCTATTGCTTTAATGAGATGTACATCCCCTTGATTCTATTTATTGCTATTGTTTTTGTCTGTCTGTCTCCCCTGATTAGACTGTAAACCCGTCAATGGGCAGGAACTGTCTCTATCTGTTGCCGAATTGTACATTCCAAGCGCTTAGTACAGTGCCCTGCACATAGTAAGCACTCAGTAAATACTACTGAATGAATGAATAGACCATCTGTCCCAAAGTCAAATGCTGTCTCCACCAAGGTAGAGAGCAGTTTAAAGACTTTAGAGCTCTCAATCACCTTGAACCCTCTTATTTGGCCTCACTACTCTCCTTCTACAATTCAGCCCACACTTCACTCCTCTATTGCTAATCTTCTCACTGAGCCTCCATCTCATCTCTCTCGTCCCCGACCTCTCACCCACCTGCTGCCTCTGGCCTGGAAGACCCTCCTTCCTCATACCAAAAGCAAGGTGGCTTAATGGAAAGAGTACGGGCTTGGGAGCCAAAGGACATGGGTTCTAAACCCGGCTCCACTTGTCTTCCGTGTGACCTTGGGCAAGTCACTTAACTTCTCGGTGCCTCAGTTACCTCATCTGTCAAATGGGGATTAAGACTGTGAGCCCCACATGGGACAACCTGATTACCTTGTATCTACCCCTGTGCTTAAAACAGTGCTTGGCACAGAGTAAGCGCTTAACAAATGCCATAATCATTATTATTATTAGAAGCAGTATTATTATTACCTGACAATCACTCTCCCCCACTTCAAAGCCTTATTGAAGGCACATCTCCTCCAAGAACTCTTCCCTGACTTAGCCCTCCTTTCTTCTTCTCCGACTCCTTTCTGCCTCGTCTTGACTTGCTCCCTATATTCATCCCCCACCCCCAGCCCCACAGTACTTATGTACATACCTGTAATTTATTTATATTAATGTCTGTCTCCCCCTTTAGAATATAAACTCATTGTGAGTAGGGAATGTTTCTGTTCATTGTCATATTGTACTCTCCCAAGTGCTTGGTACAGTGTTCTGCACACAGTAGGAGCTCAATAAATTTGACTGACTGACTGACATTAAACAGTCAGTAGAGAGATGCTTATTGGAATACTTTGGTTTAGGTATAGCACCTTTATTCCTAAAACACTTTCATAATAATAACAACAATGTTGGTATTTGTAAAGCACTTACTATGTGCACAGCACTGTTCTAAGCACTGGGGTAGATACAGGGTAATCAGGTTGTCCCACGTGAGGCTCACAGCCTTAATCCCCATTTTCCAGATGAGACAAATGAGGCACCAAGAAGTCAAGTGACTTGCCCAAAGTCACACAGCTCACAGGTGGCAGATCCAGGATTAGAACCCATGACTTTCTGACTCCTAAGCATGGGCTACTGAACCACGCTCCTTCTTTAATCTCACTTTTGCCCTCACGCCAACCCTATGCGGTAGATAGAAAGACAGGTATCCTCATTGTATAGGTTAGTGAAGTCAAAAAGATTGAATGATTTGTCCACATTATACAGCAGATAAGTGTCATCAAAATTTGAACCCAGTTCTTTTGGCTTCCACTACTGGTACAGTTCTACTACACTGCATTGTCTCCCCTGACAGTGACATAGTTGGTCTCTGGCCACACAATATCTGGCTAACAAGGCCAGCGAAGTCCCCAGGGGCTCTAAAGGCAAGACCCCTGGATCCGGTCCATGGCCCCATGACACTTGGACACAGCAATGGCTCTCTGCTCTGATCACTCTGGTCAGAAATGGGTTTTGCATGTCAAATTATCACACCCAACTTGAAATGTGTTGCATCCTTACCTGCCCACTCACTTGTTGCAAGTTCTGCTCCTGGGAGAATATGGCCATGAGGAACGACAGAGAGCGGGAGACTCTATGCAAACCACTAGCACTTCATTCACTTGCTTCTCACAGGTTCTCAGTCCCAACATCTTTGTGACTGGATCGAGGATCATCAGTCATTTATTATGAAAGATTTCATCATCAGTTTTCCTAGTTATGCGAGACTTTAATTACTTACACTCCTGGCTCGCCTCTTTCCTTTCCGTGGTCCTTTTGACAGTAAACTCACTGACGGCAGGGAATGTGTCTACCAACTCTGTTATATCATAATAACAAGGACAATAATTGTGATATTTGTTAAGCGTTTACTATGTTCCAGGCACTATACTAAGCACTGGGGTGGATACAAGGAAATTGGGTTGGACACAGTCCCTGTCCCATAGGGGCTCACAGTTTTAATCTCCATTTTACAGATGATGGAACTGAGGCACAAAAAAGTGAAGTGACTTGCCCAAGGTCACAGCCAAGTGACGGAGTGGGATTAGAACACAGGTCCTTCTCACTCCCAGGCCTGTACTCTATCCACTGCACCAAGCACTCTCCCAAGCACTTAGTACAGTGCTCTTCACACAGTAAGTGCTCAGTAAATACTATGGTTTGATTCATTGATTGATTGTCCCCTTCAACTCTTTCTCTGTTGCCCTTTCTCTCACCTTCAGGGTCAGAATACTTAAAAAATAAAAGTGTTTCGAAGAGCACCTTGAGATTTTCAGTTAGAAGAGCACCATAGTAATCGAATCAATTTGAATCAAGTGGTAGTGTAGGGGTCGTTGGCTTTACTGAGGGGTTCCGTAGCAATCGGTGTGTGGATTGTTTATTGCTGTCTGTCCTCTCACGGTTCTTACAACCTAGTCTTGCCAGCCGAGAGACCAAGGATGAAGTAGATTAAGGTAACTGAGGCACCCTCTTTTTTTTTCAATGGTATTTGTTAAGCGTTCACTATGAGCTACGCACTGTACCAAGCACTGGGGTAGATTCAAGCTAATCAGATTGGACACAGTCTGTGTCTCACGTGAGAATCACAGTCTCAATCCCTATTATGCAGATGAGGTAACAGAGGTACAGAGAAATTAGGCAACTTGCCCTAGGTCACACGGCTGACAAGTGGGGAGTAGAACCCAAGACCTCTGACTCCCAGATCTTCTGCTTCTTAAGTCTATATTAGTCCCTGCAGAGAAACTAATCTCATTTGTAACTAAATTGACTATATTCTTTTTGTTGAAAAGCGTGTTATTGGAGCAGCATCTCTAGTATGAATGCTTTCTCATTCCTGTTTGCTGACAGTAAAGAGCAATGTGGGAGAAGGTAGGGGTTAAATATTCCATTTCCAACATTAGACTTCGGTCCACACTTCAGCGGAGAAAAAATTGTCACCCCCTCCCATTCCGTATGACGTCATTTTGTTACACTACCCATGTAGTGATTAGTAATGATGTCATACAGCAGTCCCCCTTAAACCCAGAGAGTTCTTTGGGGGTGCTCCCAACTCCCCCTTTGCTTCAGGGCCACTGTGCTTCCTTTTTATATCTTTGTGAACACAGCCGTAACTTCTGAGTCGGGCGAGAGGAGGTTGAGTGCTTACTGTCCCATGGCTGAGCTGGGCAGAACTTTCAGTCTGTCCTGAGATGGTGGCTTCACTCACCCAATCAATCATTCAGTCAGCCACTCAGTGGTATTTATTGAATGTTTACCGTATGGAGAGCACTGTACCAAACGTTTGGGAGAGTACACTGCAATTGAGTTGATAGACTTGATTCTTGCCCTCAAACAGTTTACAATCTGTTACAATCAGTACAATCTGCTACTTGTCAGCTGTGTGACTGTGGGCAAGTCACTTAACTTCTCTGTGCCTCAGTTCCCTCATCTGTAAAATGGGGATTAAGACTGTGAGCCCCGTGTGGGACAACCTGATTCCCCTGTGTTTACCCCAGTGCTTAGAACAGTGCTCTGCACATAGTAAGCGCTTAACAAATACCAACATTATTATTATTATTATTACAATCTCTTGCGGAGCCAGACATTAAAATAACGAGGGGAAGCAGCACAGTATGTTATGCACATGAGTGTTAGGTGACTGTGGGGTGAGTATCAAAGTGCTTAAGGGGTACAGACCCAAGAGCAAAGGCGACGCAGAATTTAGGGGGAATAGGGTGATTAAATGAGAGATTAGTCTGGAGAAGATGCAATTTTAATAGGGTTGGTGTCCTGTCACACCTGAAGTGGGAGGAAGTTCCAGGCTAGAGGGAAGATGTGAAGGAGGGGTCATTGACGAGAGGAACAAGAACAAAGAATAGCGAGTAATTTGGCATAAGAGGAGTGAAGTGTGTGGCTGGGTGGTGGGGGAGGAGGATGAGATTAGGGAGGAGAAGGAGAGTTGATCAAGTGCCTTAAAATCAATGGTAAGGAATTCCTTTTCGATGAGGAGTTGGATCGGCAACCGGTCGAAGCTTCTGAGGAGCGGAGGGATGAATTTCATCTTGCTAACCAAACCCTCTCCTCCCCAGATTTTCCCATCCAGCTACCACAGATCTTCCTAGCTCACGAGCCTATGTCTTTGGCATACCACTTGACTCTTTTGTTCTCATTCCACCCCCAGTACACAGTCTGTTGCCATATCCTGTCCATTCTAGCTTCACAACATGAATTAAGGATAATGCCAGGGTATTTAGCTTGGGAGACAGGGAGGATGGTGCCGTTGTCAATAATATTGGGAATGTTGCAGGGAGGAGAGGGTTTAGGCAAGCAGTGTGGCCTGGTGGAAAGAGTACAGACGTGGGCATCAGCTCTGTCCCTTAACTGCTGTGTGACTTTGGGCAAGTCACTTAACCTCTCTGTGTCTCAGCTACCTTGTCTGTAAAATGGGGACTGGGTCCAACCTGATTAACTTGTATCTACCCCAGTACTCAGTAAAGTGCATGGCACACAGTAAGTGCTTAACAAATACCATTAAAAAAATGGTGGAAAACAATCTGAAGCCAACCATGCTCTTTATTCAAAGGTCTGGAATGCTGTAGGGCATTCAGTGTACCTGGAAATAGGAAAGGAAGACTGGACAGTTTTCCCAGGAAAAATCTAAAATTGCCCAGGTCAATGACAAAAATACTTGATCATCATGGTTAGGCTGGCTCCTGTGGTCAGCCTGGACATAGTGACAATTGGAGGAGGAAGAAGAAGGGGAGGAAGGGGAGCAAGGTGGGAGAGGAGGAGGAGGGAGAAGTAGAAGGGGGGGCGGTGAAGGAGGAGTGGGGTGAAGGAGGAGGAAAAGGAGGAGGGGGAGGAGGAAAAGAAGGGCAAGGGGGAGGGAGGAGGGAAAGAGAGAGAGGAGGAGGGGAAGAGAGGAGGAGGGGGAAAAGGGAGGGATGAAGGGGGGAGGAGGGAGAGGAGGAGAAGGGGAGAAGAGGAAGGAGAAGAGGGAGCACTGGGAAGAGGAGGGGGCTGGGCAAGGGGAGAGGATGGGTTTATGTGCTGGCCAATCTCTAACACTTTTAAAAGCAATGGCTGCACAACTCCCTTTTTTTGTGGAGATTGAATAGGCCCAGACATGCCATTTGTCATAGAAATCCAGTGTGTATTCACTGTGTTTTCTCGGCATAGTTTGTTATGGAAACAGCTGTTGTCTATAAAGGGAGTCATCCTCATGTCAAAACAAATCACAGATGAGGATTGTGGGAATGTTTGGGGAGGTATATTTGTTTCCTTTGGTTCACTGGAACAATTTATTTGGCTGAGTCTTTCAGTCAAACTTGAGTGGCAGAAAGTGAGAGGTTAAACTGAGGATTCCAGAATAAGTGCCAGGGATGTGGAGAAGAATTAGAACCAAGGACAGATTTCATTGAACTTGAATGGAAAGACTACTTAACGTGGAAATTTTTCAGTAGACATCAGCTTGGTTTGATTAAATCAGTGGTAAAACCTAAGGAGGAGCTCTTTATAGTGAACCAACCTCCTTAAGTCCAAGAAGGTCACCAGGATCGTCTTCCTGCCAAGGGGAAAGAAATCGATTTACGGTAGATTGAATAAATACAGCTATGCCTCCCCTCACTTGGTGGTTTTGTGTTCTGTTGTGTTTCTACAAAGCCCCTTGTTATCAAAATATTGTGTTGTCAACCACTGTTTCAATGGAAAGTGGTGGGGTGGAGAGGGCAAGTGGTTTGAAAACAATTGAAATAGTACCTAGCTTCTGTTACACCAGGAAAGTTATAGGAGACAAAAAAAATTGCTTCAAGCAATTCGCATCATCTGACACATTTTCAGACACTTCTCTATAGTTCATTAGAAATGGCACAGAAAGTCATTTATCAATTATAATCAATTAATTAATCAATAGTATTACCTGAGCCTTTACCATTTGCAGATTAAGACTAAGCCCCCCTTTTCCTCTGCTCCTCTCCTCCCCATTGCCCCAACTCCGTCCCTCTGCTCTACCCCCCACTCCACAGCACTTGTGTATATATGTTTATTATTCTATTTATTTTATTAATGATGTGTATGCACCTATAATTTTGTTTATTTATATCGATGCTATTGATGCCAGTGTACTTGTTTTGATGTCTATCTCCCCCCTTCTAGAGTGTGAGCCCATTTTTGAGTAGGGATTGTCTCTATTTGTTGCTGAATTGTGCTTTCCAGGTGCTTAGTGCAGTGCTCTGGACATAGTAAGAGCTCAATAAATAAGATTGAATGAATGAAAGTGCAGAGGTGAATAGGAGGTGAATAGAGGTGAATAGAAGGTTTTTTTGAAGATGAAAAAGCTTGGAAAAGTCAGTTACAACAGAGTTGATTTATGTGATCTTACTCTACCTGGGGAGACAGACATTAAAATAGATTAGGGAAATAGTAGAATATAAAAATACCAAAAAATTGTGGGGCTGGGATATTAAACTGATTAAGGGATACACAGTCATGTTCTTTCATTCAGTGGTATTTACTGAGTGCTTACTGTGTGCAGACCACTACTAAATATTTGGGAGAGTACAACATGACAATAAACAGACACATTACCTGATCACAACAAGCTTACAGTCTAGAGGGGGAGAGAGACATTAATCTAAATAAATAAATAAATTACAGACATGGACATAAGTGCTGTGGGTCTGGGAGAGGGGATGAATAGAGGGAGCAAGTCAGGATGACGCAGAAGGGAGTGGGAGAAGAGGAAAGGAGGGCTTAGTCTGGGAAGGCCTAGTCAACACCAAGGAATGGGCAGATAGGGAGAGTACAACACAACAGAGTTGGTAGACATGATCACTGCCCTCAGGGAGTTTACGATTTCCAATAAATACTGCTAATAGTGCCACAATTGATTCCACACACTGTTAATGATCCGATATGTGTTACCAAGGCAATACTTCGATTTTGCTTCAAACTAGCATTTCTCAGAACTGCATCATGCTAAAACCAATACATGACCACATTATAGCACTTTGTTCCCCTATCCTTCTACCTCGTTCTATCTGAATTGCACTCAAATATAGTAATGATAATTAATGTTAATTATGGTATTTGTTAAGCACTTACTATGTGCCAAGCACTGTTCTAGCACTGGGGTAGATACAAAGTAGTCAGATTGTCCCACGTGGGGCTCAGGGTCTCATTCCACATTTTACAGATGAGGTAATTGAGGCATAGAGAAGTGAAGTGACTTGCCCGAGGTCACACAGCAGAAAAGTGGCAGAGCTGGGATTAGAACCCATGATCTTCTGATTCCCAGGCCCGTGCTCTATCCACTTTGTTATTCTGCTTCTCTAAGATAGCACATTCTGTCAATGTCCTGTATTTGAACAGGGATGTAATTATTCCCCCCTATTCAAAGATAGTATACTTCAGTAACATTACCTTTCTGGTGTGGGAAACTTTCTTCTTGCAAAATGACCAATTTGCCCTATCACCAAAAAATAGTATTTGTGTACATTGTGTAATTTTGCTACCTCAATTGAAGGCATCCATATAAGAATAATAATAATAATAATGTTGGTATTTGTTAAGCGCTTACTATGTGCAGAGCACTGTTGTAAACACTGGGGTAAATACAGGGTAATCAGGTTGTCCCACGTGAGGCTCACAGTCTTAATCCCCATTTTACAGATGAGGTAACTGAGGCACAGAGAAGTTAAGTGACTTGCCCACAGTCACACAGCTGACAAGTGGTGTATCCTCTTGTACCTCTGAATGATGACGATGATGATCATGGTATTTGTTAAGCATTTAACGTGCCAACCACTGTATTAAATGCTGAAGAAGATAAGATAATCAGGTTGGCCATAGTCCCTCTCACATACAGGGCTCATAATCTAAGGAGGAGAGAGAGTAGGTATTGATACCCCACTTTAGAAATGAGAAAAATGAGGCAGAGAAAAGCTAAATGATTTGCCCAAGGTCACAGAGCAAGTAAGTGGCAGAGCCAAAATTAGAACCCACATCCTCTGACTCCCAAGCTTGTACTCTTTCCATTAGGTCATGCTGCTTCTCATGCTGCTTCCATGATGCTTGAATATTTAAATAATGTTTGCTGTAGTTGATGATGATTAATTTTGTAAATTGCGATATCTTAAAGATAAAAGAAATAGGAGAAGCAGAGTGTCCTAGTGGGTAGGGCACAGGCCTGGGAGTCAGAAGGACCTGGGTTCTAATTCTGTCCCTGCCACTTGTCTGCTGTGTGACTTTGGGCAAGTCACTTAACTTCTCTGTGCCTTGGGTACCTAATATGTAAAATAGAGATTAAGATTGTGAGTCCCATGTGGGACATGGACTTTGTCCAATCTTAGTATGGTGCCTGGCACATAGTAAGCACTTAAATACTGTAAAAATAAATCTCATTTTCACATCATAGAAAAATTAGGGCTGTAGGCTAGGAAGAGATAAAAGAATCCATGCTCTGGGCTTGTAAAATAGCTCTGAGTTTCTCAATATTTGTAACTTTAATTGTGTTCCAAGGGAAACTGATCTGTGTTTTCTGAGTACCATATTTAAGGATCTTAAGGCAAACCTATTTTGGAGGAAGAAAATAAACTGAAACGTCTCTTCACTTTATTGACTAGCCTGGTGTAGTGAATAGAGCACAGGCCTGGGAGCCGGAAGATCATGGGTTCTAATCCCAGCTCCGCCCGGCTTCACTTCTCTGGGCCTCAGTTGCTTCAACTCTGAAATGGGGATTGAGACTGTGTCCAACCCAGTTTGCTAGTATCCACCCCAGTGCTTAGTACAGTGCCTAGCACTGTACTATTTTTTTCTTTTTTACATACTCACTCCAGATCAACGGCCGACCCGGTGAGTCTGTCACCTCAGGCCATGGAGCTTTCCAGAAAATGTCCTGGAGAAGCCACCGGCCAGGCTGGCCAGGCTGGAATAGAATAGGTCAATCTGAACGCTTGGATCCTGAGGCTATACCAGATGGACCTATTCTGATTTGTCAGTGAGCTTCATCTCTTCTCTAGGAGATGGAACTGGCCTCGCCAAGACGAGGAGGTCATTAGTATAGACACCCAGACATCTGATAGCCTGCTTGAGTCATTCCAGAATGAAAAATACCATAACCGGTTCGTCCCATTTGGAACACAAACCTCTCAGAACAAGAGCAGTGTAATCTGCGCCATGGTTTTCCAATGAAATATTCACGATAAAGGCATTCAGAACATCTTACCCGATCCATTCATTTGAAAATCTGATTACATCTATTAGGTAGAGCAGAGGTGGCGGTTTCTACCCCAGGGATTGATCTGTCAAACTGCAGGGAGGAAACTGGGAAAAGACAAAGACAAAGCCACATCTAATTCCAGGGCAATCAGTCCTACAGGGCCAATGATCTCTTCTCTTCCCATGATAACACTGCCCCCCTGAAACGGAGGTGGATGGTGAATAAAGGCAAGGGTGGCCCAAGACTTGGGCCAGGTCTCCAGATTAATTACTGTAAACTCCTTGTGGGCAGGGAATGTTTCTATTTATTGTACTTTTGAACTCTCCCAGGTGCTTAGTACCGTGTTCTGCACACAGTCAGGACTCAATAAATGCTATTCACTGACTATCATTCTGCTAGACAGGAGAGTAGGTATCCTGTCTACTAACTCCACAGGGCTCTCCAAAGGGCTTAGTACGGTGCTCTGCACACAGTAAGCACTCAATAAATACGATTGACTGACTGACGATAATTCTGCTAGACAGGAGGGTAGGTATCATGTCTACTAACTCCACGGGACTCTCCCAAGTGCTTAATACAGTGCTCGGCACAAACTGTGTGCTCAGTAAATACTATTGTTGTCTGGCTGGACTGATTGATCATTCCAAAATGAGCATGGGTAGGGAGTTAATGTCTGGGACTGAGACTGATAATATACTAGCCCAAAGAGTTTCATGGGCCACTGGAAATTTTTTTAATGGAATTTGTTATGCGCTTACTATGTACTAAGCACTCTAGTAAGTGCTGGGGTAGATCAGGTAGATCATTTGATCTCAACTTGGCTTCACGGACTCCATCCTCTCCTGTTTCTCCTCTTATCTTTCATTCCCGGTCTCCTTCACAGTCTCCTCCTCCCCCTCCCATCCACTAACTGTAGGGGTTCCTCAAGGGTCAGTTCTTGGCCCTCTTCTGTTCTCCATCTATACTCATTCCCTTGGTGAACTCATTCGCTCCCACGGCTTCAACTATCATCTCTACGCAGATGACACCCAAATCTACATCTCCTGCCCTGTTCTCTCTTCCTCCCTGCAGGCTCAGTTCTCCTCCTGCCTCCAGGACATCACCTGGATGTCTGCCCATCACCTAAAACTCAACATGTCTAAAACTGAGCTCCTTATCTTCCCTCCCAAACCCTGTCCTCTTCCTGACTTCCCCGTCATTGTGGACGGCACGACCATCCTTCCCGTCTCACAGGCCCGCAACCTTGGTGTCATCCTTGACTCGGCTCTCTCATTCACCCCACACATCCGATCCGTCACCAAGACCTGCTGGTCTCACCTGCACAATATCACCAAGATCCACCATTTCCTCTCCAACCAAATGGCTATCCTGCTGGTACAAGCTCTCATAATATCCCGACTGGATTATTCTGTCAGCCTTCTCTCTGATCTCCCTTCCTCCTTTCTCTCCCCACTCCAGTTTATTCTTCGTTCTGCTGCCCAGATCATCTTCCTCCAGAAACGCTCTGGGCCTGTCACTCCCCTCCTCAGAAACCTCCAGTGGTTGCCTATTAACCTTGGCACGAAACAAAAACTCCTCACTCTTGTCTTAAGCTCTCCATCACCTTGACCCCTCCTATCTCACCTCCCTTCTCTCTTTCTACAGTCCAGCTCATACACTCTGCTCCTCTGCCGCTCACCTCCTCACGGTCCCCCGTTCGTGCCTGTCCCACCGTCGACCACTGGCCCACGTCCTACCGCTGTCCTACCACTGACCTGGAATGCCCTCCCTCCTCACATCTGCCAAACTAACTCTCTTCCCTTCTTCAAAGCCCTACTGAGAGCTCACCTCCTCCAGGAGGCCTTCCCAGACTGAGCCCCCCCTTTCCCTCTGTTCTTCCTCCTTCCCCTCCCCTCAGCAGTGTGCTCATCTGTATATATTATTTATTACCCTATTTATTTTGTTAATGAGGTGTATTCTATTTTCTATTGTATTCTATTGTATTCTAGATTCTATTTATCTTGATGATGTTGCCTGGTTGTTTTGTTCCTCTTTGCATTGCTGTCTGTCTCCCCTGCTTAGACTGTGAGCCTATCATTGGGTAGGGATTGTCTCTGTTGCCAGATTGTACATTCCAAGTGCTTAGTACAGTGCTCTGCACATAGTAAGCGCTCAATAAATACTACTGAATGAATGAAAGAATCAGTCAGTCGTAGTTATTGAGGACTTACTGTGTGCAGCACACTGTACTAAGCACTCGAGAGAGGACAATGTAACAATAAATATACACACTCCTTGCCCACAGTGAGTTTACAGTCTAGAGGGGTAGCTAAAATCAATCAGATTGGACACAGTCACTTTCCCACTTAGGGCTCACTGTCTTAATCTCCATTTTACAGATGAGGTAACTGAGGCTCAGAGAAGTTCAGTGACCTCTCCAAGGTCACCCAGCCGACAAGCGGTGGAGCCAGGATTAGAACCCAAATCCTTTTGACTCTCAGGCCAGTGCTCTATCCATTAAGCCACACTGCTTCTCAAATAGTCTATTCCCACACCACCCCACAAACCCTAAGATTGATACTTGAATACGATTGTTGTTCCTTGGCTTTCAGAATCACCAGGGGAATTAAAATTTAAAAAATTGCCAAAGGATTCGGAGTTTGAAAGGTTTAGTTGTGAAATTCAGTTCTCAATTTTGAAACAAAATAGAGTCAGAGGTTATCACCCACATTGCAATAATATTCTACATAGAATCAAAAGGCAGTTTAATTATCAGCAGTGAGCCCTCATTTTTTAACGGTTTCTTCATTAAAATGAAGTTGTTTTTCTAAGATCTCAGAGCTCACTAATAACATCTTAGAACATATGAATATTCTTGTGTCATCTATGCACTTGTGACCTTTGGACATTTGATATTCCACGCACCCCTAACCCCACAGAACATACATAGATATTCTTAAATGATGTATTATGAGTTATTTATTCATATTAATGTCTGTCTCCCCCTCTAGATCGTAAGCTAGATCCCAGACTGAGCTCCCCTTCTCCCTCTACTCCCTCTACCGCCCCCCCTTCACCTCTCCGCAGCTTAACCCTCTTTTCCCCCCATTGCCCTCTGCTCCTCCTCCTCTCCCTTCCCATCCCCTCAGCACTGTACTCGTCTGCTCAACGGTATATATTTTCATTACCCTATTTATTTTGTTAATGAAATGTACATCACCTTGATTCTATTTAGTTTTTACGAGATGTTCTTCCCCTTGACTCTATTTATTGCCATTGTTCTTGTCTGTCCGTCTCCCCCGATTAGACTGTAAGCCCATCAAATGTCTCTATCTGTTGCCGACTTGTTCATTCCAATGACTATCACTGATCGATTGATTGATTGACATGAATGATTTCAAAGTACTGGTTTACCTCACATTTCAGAGGGGTGGTGTTCCTTGCCGTATCTGAATAATTCTCTATAAAATTCCATTTAATGAATTATTATTATTATAGTATATGTTAAGTGCTTACTCTATGCCAAGCACTATTCTAAGCACTGGGGTAGATACAAGGTAATCAGGTTGTCCTACATGGGGCTCAGAGTCTTAATCCCCATTTTATAGATGAGGTAACTGAGGCACGGAGAAGTTGTGGCTTACCCAAGGTCACATAGCAGACCAAGTGACAGAGCCAGGATTAGAACTCACATCTTCTGACTCCCAAGACCATGCTCTTTCCACTAAGCCATACTGCTTCCCAGTTGACCTTCCACTGCCTTCCCACTAACTAGTGTAGGTATTTCTTTGTGAATATTGTCAAGGAAAGTTCCACACACACTTCAATTATTGTCTGAAAGCCCTTTTTGCACTTATATGGACACCATTCTCCAAGGCACCATGTGGGTTTTGTAAGAGTTCCTTTTAAACTAAAATTCAAGATAAAAAACACTGCTATTTGGGATTTGGTAAAATGGGGCTTTTGTGAAGTTGGAGCATACACAGGACTGTGTTTTGCTCTGATGTGTGTTATTGGCTAGTGTTGTGTTTTAGCCAATGGGAGTTGATCATTCATCCAAGTCATTTGTAAATCAAGCGTTGGTTTTCCAAACATTTCCAAAAATTCCCATATTTTGCCACTTAAACAAATGGAAATTGAGACATCTCCAATCTCATCGCAGCAGCAGCCAAGAGAGACAAAAGACAACTAAATTTATTACTAGAAATTCTTTGCTGATAGTCCTTTGGCAGAAAATAGCTTGGAAATTAGATTCTGGTATTTTTTATTTTCCCTTTCAATTTAAAAAAATTGTTTTTCTAAAACAGCTTTCACAATGTGAATAAGGGTGTGGGGGGAGTCCACTAAAGATAGTCTTATTTGGGTTGATGCAATCTAGAAGAGATGGTCAAAATCAGTTCAAGCCAACCATAAATACCATGTACTTTGCTATGTGTTTTAATCACTGCTAAAGAGAATCTCTCAATAGCCATCCTCCTTTAACTAAACATAGTTTAGTAAAACTAAACACTCTTAAACATCACTATCCTTCTTACATCACTGGTGTTGCTAAGATTAATAGACATGCTGAATTCATTTGCTTCACACTTGCTTAGCTGAACAAATAAATCTTTTCACTAAACAAATCCAAAATCTTGGCAAATACCAGAAGTCTAATTTGGTATCATTGCTCTCCTTGTTCATAATCCTCAGCTAGCAAATTTGGGCAAGAACAGACTTTTGTTCCATAAGTGGCCTTCTACTGCACATTGCATTCTGGTTCCAGAAAGGAAAGCAGTGGTTTGAGCTGATCGAAATGATATTATTAGGAATAGTGAGATGAGGAAAATATAAGAACATAACAATATTAATAATAACAATAAGACCTGCCCTTTCTGGTCAGACCAATGGTTCATGCATCCCAGCTCCTTCATTCATTCATTCATTCAGCCATATTTATTGAGCACTTACTGTGTGCAAAGCACTGTTCTAAGCTCTTGGGAGAGTACGATACAGCGGCAGACACATTCCCTCCCCACAAGAACTTCTGTGAAAAAGAGATGACAAGATTTTCATTCTCTATTTCTCCCCATCGCCCTTCACTACTTCCTGAAATGCTTCAGTCATTTTGCAGACTAACTTCAGTGTACCTAGGACAGTATCATGACCTCCGTTTGTCTTGGCTTCAGTTCCATTCATTGAGAATGCAACCTTTACTATCCCTAGTTTTTCTCCATATATTCTTAAATTTCTCTCTAGTTACTCGGTGTGAGCCACTTTCTATGGTATTTGTTGAGTGCTTACCATGCGTCCAGCACTGTTCTAAGCACCGGGGTAGATACAATTTAATCAGGTAGGACACAGTTCCTGTTCCGTGTGGGGCTCATAGTCTAAGTAGGAGGGAGAAGCAGTATTGAATCCCATTTTACAGTTGAGGAAACTGAAGCACAGAGAAGTTAAGTGACTTACCCAAGGTCACATAGGCAGAGGGAGAAGATGAGATTAGAACCCAGATCCCCTGACTCCCAGGCCCATGCTTTTTTCAGTAGTCACCACTATTTCCCACCTGTTCATGAATTTATCTCGAATTTAATGATTTGTGTAGTGTTGCACAACTTCCTAGAGTAACTAATTCTATCTGCTTACTATCCATTAATTAATCAGTCAATCAATGGTATTTATTGAGCATTTTCTGTGTGCTTAGCACTTTTCTAAGTGTATGGGGTAGTACAATAGAACAGAGTTGGAAGACATTCTCTGGCCTCAACAAATTTGATAATAATAATAATTGTGGTATTTGTTAAGTGCTTACTATCTGTCAGGCATTGTACTAAGGGCTGAGGTGGACAGCAGACCGAGTAGGACACAGTCCCTGTCCCTCTCAACCTCCATTTTACAGATGAGGTAAGTGAGGCACAGTGAAGTAAAGTGACTTGCCCAAGGTCACACAGACAAGTGGCAGAGCCGGAATTAGAACCCATGACCTCTGACTCCCAGGTCGGTGCTATATCCGCTATACCATGCTGTTTAAGTTTACATCTTAAAGAAAGGAGACAGACATTAATATGTGTAAAGAAGGATTTCCCTCTTATTTCAAACATTAAAATGGGTGCTCCCTCACTCTGGCGATGTGGGAATTGATGAATGCCAGTTCCATAAAAACCTTTCCCCGAGGCTTACTGATTTAGTACACTTCAAACATGACCCCTCTCAGCCTTGATCTTTCCAAACTGAAGAGCACTAATCTTTTAAATTATTCTTCTCATGGAATCTTTTCCATTCTCCTGATCAGTTGGTGACAGTTCTTTGCACTTCAATTCTTTTTCACCTTTCTTACAAAGTGTATATAGTGACTGTAACAAACACTTACGGTGTGTAGAAGAGTATGGTAAGCACTGGGGAGAGTAGAATAGAGCAGGTAGACAACATAATCTCCGTCCTCAAGGAGAATGCCATCTATTCTGTTGTCCCTCTTTACTGTGATCACACATCTAGCCAGTTCAAGCGACAAATTATTTTTTTAATCATTATTTTTCATGGTAATTTATAAGTACTTACTATGTTCCAGGCACTGTTCTAAGCTCTGAGATAAATACAAGCTAATCAGTTTGGACATAGTCCATGTCCCACATGGGGCTCACAGTCTTAATTCCCATTTTACAGATAAGGGAACTGAGGCACAGAGAGGTGAAGCGACTTGCCCAAGGTCACAACACAGCCTAGGGGACAGAGCCTGGGCCTGGGAATCAGAAGGATCTGGGTTCTAATCCCTGCCCCACCACATGTCTGCTGTGTGACCTTCTAGGATTAGAACCCAGATCCTTCTGATACCCAGACCCAGGCTCTGTCCACTAGGCTGTGTTGTTTCTCTAACAATTCCTATTATTGTATGTGCTCATCATTTACTGTATGCCAAGCACTGTACTGAACACTAGGGTAAATGCAAGTCAATCAAGTCAGACACAGTCCCTTCTTCCCACATGGGGCTCATAACAGGGAGAACCAAGTATTCAATCCCCATTTTTACAGGTGAGGAAACTGAGGCATTGAGAACTGAGGTGCAGAGAAGTTAAGTGACTTGACCACGGCCCATTGCAGACAATTGGCAGAGTTGGGGTTAGACCCAGCCTTTCTGACTCCCAGTGCTGTGGAGCCTAGGGAGGGGTGAAGGAAGGGTGAAAAATCCAAGTGCAAGAGGGACAGAGAAGGGAGTAGGAGAAGAGGAAATGGGGGCTTAGTTGGGAAAGACCTCTTGGAGGAGATGTGGTTTTAATAAGGCTTTGAAGGTGGAGAGAGTGCAGAGTTGAGTGTCGGCTGTGGAGAGAGGGAATTCCAGGCCAGAGGCAGAATGTGGGCTGGAGCTTGGTGGCGAACTAGACAAGACTGAGGCCCAGTCAGGAGGTTGGCATTAGCAGAGCATAGTGTGTGGACTGAATTTTAGTAGGAGAGTAGTGAGGTTTCGTAGGAGGGACAAGGTGATTGAGTACTTTAAAGTCAATGGGGAGGAGTTTCTGTTGGATGTAGAGGTGGATGGGAAACCACTGGAGGTTCTTGAGTTGAGAAACATGGACTGAATGGTTTTGTAGAAAGATGATCCTGGCTGCAGGGGGAAGTAAGTAATGGTCTGGAATGGGGAGAGACAGCAAGCATGGAGGCTAACGAATTAATAATAATAATGTTGGTATTTGTGAAGTGCTTACTATATGCAGAGCACTGTTCTAAGCGCTGGGGTAGATATAGGGTAATCAGGTTGGCCCTTGAGAGGCTCACAGTTTTAATCCCCATTTTACAGTTGAGGTAACTGAGGCACAGAGAAGTTAAGTGACTTGCCCACAGTCACAC
Organism: Ornithorhynchus anatinus; assembly: GCF_004115215.2. Classification (NCBI taxonomy): domain Eukaryota; kingdom Metazoa; phylum Chordata; class Mammalia; order Monotremata; family Ornithorhynchidae; genus Ornithorhynchus; species Ornithorhynchus anatinus. The sequence goes on along the minus strand of NC_041731.1, from coordinate 120,614,137 downwards.
AGCTGACAAGTAGCAGAGCTGGGATTCAAACCCATGACCTCTGACTCCCAAGCCCGTGCTCTTTCCACTGAGCCACGCCGTTTCTCAATTAGTCAAGGTGGGTGAGGATAAGTGCTTGGATCAGCATAATAGGAGTTTGGATAGAGAGGAAAGGGTGGATTTTACTGATGCTGTGAAGGCTAAACCAACAGAATTTGGTGACAGATTGACTATTTGGGTTGAATGAGAGAGATGAGTTGTGGTTAACACCAGAGTTATGGGCTTGTGAGACGAGGAGGACGGTGGGGTCGTCTACAAGTGATGGGAAAGTCAGAGGGAGGGCAGGATTTGGGGGAGGTAGGTTTGGGGCAGTAAGATGTCCATGGACATCCTAGTAGAGATGTCCCAAAGGCAGGAGGAAATGCAAAACTGCAGAGAAGGAGAGAGAACAGGGCAGGAGATGGAGAATTTGGTATCATCTACATAGAGGTGGTAGTCAAAGCCACGGGAGCAAATAGCAAGGGAATGGATGGAGAATATAAGGGGACCCAGAACTGAGCCTTGAAGGATTCCCACAGTTAGGGAGAATCAGAATTGAGGTATTACTACTAATAAATGCTACTATTACTAATATTGTTACAACCACTAAGTGAGGGTTTAGTACTAATGACTAACCAACCCTACTAACTCTTTCATATTCTCTCAAGCAACTAGGACAGTGCTCTGCACAGAGTTGGTGCTCAGTACATGCTCCTGACTGATCGATTGATTGCTGAGACAATGGCCGGCTTCAGACCCTTGGCCACCAAAGGCAAGGAGAAAGTTGCCATCCCTCCCATTTCATGTAAGGTTAATGCATGACCCTGCATGCACTAGTTGTGATCTGTATAACGTCACCACATCATGTTACACCCGTTCAGAGCCTAACGTCATGACTTCATTAATTGATCGATTGATTGATGAATCCTGAGGGTGCCTGTTGAGATCATGGAACTTTTCTCCAGGACACAGCAGGTCCCTGATAAGATAGGAGATGCTTAGGGATGCAGCAAGGCCTAGTAGTAAGAGCATGGGCCTGGGAATCATAGGGCCTAGGTTCTAATTCTGGCAATGTCACTTGGGCAAGTCACTTAACTCCTCTGTGCCTCATCTGTAAAATGGGAATTAAATACCTTGTTCTCCCCTGAACTTAGACTGTGAGCCCCTGAGGTTCAAGGACTGTGCCCAGTCGGCATAAACTGTATAAATCCCAGACCTCAATACAACGTTTGGGACTTGATAAGCAGTTAACATATACCACAACTATTATTATCGTTGTTATCATTCTGATGAAACATTCAGTCCACTTTTGCCCACTCCTCAAGAACCTCCACTGGTTGCCCATCCACCTCCTCTTCAAACAGAAACTTCTTTCCATTGGTTTTAAAGCATTGCATCACCTTGCCCACTTCTACCTTACCTTCCTGCTCTCCCTCTACAACCCAGCCCTCACACTTCACTCCTCTAATGCCAACCTACTCACTGTACCTTGATCTCATCTATATTCATGGCCAACCTATCACCCACATCCTGCCACTGGCCTGGAACGCCCTTCCTCTTCATATCCGACAGACAATCACTGTCCCCACCTTCAAAATCTTATTGAAGGCACAACTTCTTCAAAAGGCCCTCCCAGACTAAGCCCTCATTTCCTTTTCTCCCACTCCCTTCTGTGTCACCCTTGCACTTGGATTTTCTCCCTTTATTCACCCCTCCTTCCTCCCCACAGCACTTATGTAGTTATCTATTATTTATATTAATATTTGTCTCCCCCCTCTAGCCTGTAAGCTCATTGTGGGCTGGAAACCGCCTACCTGTTATACCTGTTATATATACTCAAGAGATTAGTAGAATGCTCTGCACACGGTAGCACTCGATAAATATAATCAATTACAATTCTCTGGGCCTCAGTTACCTCATCTTTAAAATAAAGAGTGAGACTGTGAGCCCCACGTGGGACAGGGACTGTGTCCAATCCAATTTGCTTGTGTCCACCCTGGCGCTTAATACAGTCCCTGGCATATAGTAAGCGCTTAACAAATATCTTAATTATTATTATTATTGTTATAACCACAACTCCCATACCAGTGTCTCCTCCCTCTCTGATATTGTGCTCTGGGTCAGTTTCCCACCTTGCTTACCATTGGAAGCTGTTCCAACTAGCTGAGAGTGTTCAGACAGATCAATTCTGCTAAACCACAAACTGTGTACGTGTACTGGTTATTGAAAAGAACAATGAGAAGAAAGGGAAGAAATGAATACATGAAGATACACTGTAATCTTAACTACTTTAGGTTTTCTGCCAAAACCACTTCTCTCAGTATTCCTCCCTTGATACGGTGTGAGTCATTTTTGGACTCCTTGGCCTTTTCTCCACAAGTCGAGATTGTTTTGGCTGGAACGAGATGTGTACAAGTTGTACCACCTGCTGCTTAATCTTGAGTTTATGTTTGGTCTACAACAGCTCATGAGACATTAAATCTTAGAACAGGTCATTCATCTCTCCGCCCAAACATTTCTGAAGTCGCCTTCACTTAGAAACCTAAGAGTTTGATTGAGTTCTAGATTGATGGGGTCAGAAAGCATAGGGCACCACAACCTCTATCCCTCTGCCTCTAAGATTGATTTTGACACCAACCCCAGAATAGACTAGACAACACCGGACATAAGTGAGTTCCCATTTGGGTTTGCATGACCTCAAGAAGTGAATTGGCCAAGATATCGGAGCCTGGAAGTTGTCCTCCTCTTTAGACAGTGGGATCTGTCTTAAGAGCAGGACTGACTTCAGATGATAAGCAAAGGAAGCAGCCATCCGAAGGCACATTGCCAGAGGATGTGACTGGTGACATAAAGGTAAGACCTTCTCATGACTCTAGACTATAAGCTCACTGTGGGCAGGGAACGTGTCTATCGACTCTGTAGATTGTTCTTTTGTACTCTACCAAGCACTTAGTACAGTGCTCTGCACTCAACAAATATCATTGATTGATGAGAAGCAGCATGGTACAGTGGAAAGAGCGCGGGCTTGGGAGTCAGAGTTCATGGGTTCGAATCCCAGCTCCACCACTTGTCTGCTGTGTGACTTTGGGCAAGTCACTTAACTTCTCTGTGCCTCAGTTACCTCATCTGTAAAATGGGGATTAAAAAACTGTGAGCCCCACGTGGGACAACCTGATTACCTTGTATCCCCCAGCGCTTAGAACAGTGCTTTGCACATAGTAAGCACTTAACAAATACCACCATTTATTTATTTTTATAACTCCAATGGGATTCTTTTGGTTATGCCTTGCTACTTCCCTGAAGGGTCTCCTATGTCAGATGGCCATGTAGGATGGGAGCGGAAAATTGATTCCCACCTACGGCAACTAAGGGTATCAAGCTGGCACTAGCCCTTAGGCCTTCCTTCCAGGGGCAAGGGGGAGGGAGGGGTGGGGAGAAGAATAAGGGAGAGAGGGAGTTGCCGTCTGAGCCAACAGAAGGGGTTAAATAATAGTAACAATAATAATCCATCAGTCAATCAATGGTATTTATTGAGCACTTACTATGTGCAGAGTACTGTATTAAGTGCTTGGGAGAGTACAATACAGTGGAATTAGCAGACACCTTCCCTGCCCATAGTGAGTTTGCAGTCTAGAGGATAATAATAGGGTATCCATTTAGCACTTACTATAGGTCAAGCACTGTGCTGAACACTGGGGTAGGTTCACTACAGACAGATACAGTTCCTATCCCAAAGGGAGCTCACAGTCAAAGCGGGAGGGACAACAGATATTTAAGAGAACAGATACTTAATCTCTAGACTGTGAGCTCCTTCTGGGCAGGGAACATGTCAACCAACTTTGTTACACTGCACTTTCCCAAGTGCTTAGTAGGGTGCTCTACACACAGTAAGTGCTCAATAAATGTGATTGATTGATTGATTAATCCCATTTTACAGAGGAGAAAACTGAGGCACAGAGAAATTATATGATTTGTCCAAGGTCACATACTAGAATTGTGGTAGAGCTAGGCTATATATATATATCCACCACTTCCAGCTCTATATATCCACCTATGCATATCTATCTATCTACTTATACTTAACAAATATCATATGTATCTACTTTAGATAGATTGTGAGTCGGTTGTTGGGCAGGGATTGTCTCTATCCGTTGCCAAATTGTACATTCCAAGAGCTTAGAACAGTGCTCTGCATACAACAAGAATTCAATAAATACAATTGAATGGTTAGATATATATGATATTTGTTTAGTGCTTACTATGTGCCAGGCACTCTACTAAGTGCTGGGGTAGATGCCACTTGGGCTCACAGTCTTAACAGTCCTTAACAGTCTTAACATCCTTTTAAATATGAGGTAACTGAGGCAGAGATAAATTAAGTGACTTGTCCAAGGTCACATAGTAGACAAGCTTGCTGACTCCAAGTCCTGTGCTCATTACACTAGACCACACTGCTTCTCTATCTTGGAGAATTCAGTTCTCTTGTCATTCAGAGTAGTAACATTAATCAATCAATCAGCGGTATTCATTGAGCCCTTACTGTGTGTTGAGCACTGTACTAAACACTTGGGAGAATACAACAGAGTTGGTAGATACATTTCCTGCTCAAAAGGAGTTTACACTCTAGAGGGGGAGACAAAGAGTGATATAAATAAATGAATATGGGAAAAGCACACAAGTATTATGGGGCTGAGGATGGGGTAAATATCAAGGGCTTACAGGGCACAGATCCAAGTGGATTGATGATACATAAAAGAGAGGCAGTTGGATAAATGAGGGCTTAACTGGGAATGGCCTCTTCGGGGAACTAGGATTTTAATAAGGTTTTGGATGTGAGGAGAATGGTGGGGGTCACATATGGAGGGGAAAGGAATACCATAAGAGAAATGGTAATTCCAGGCCGGTGGGAGGACATTCAAAAGGGGTCAGTAGTGAAAGATACATGATAGAGATAATAATAATAATAACGGCGATGGTATTTGTTAAGTGCTTGCTGTGTTCCAGGCACTGTACCATATACTGGGATGGATACAAATAAGTCGAGTTGGACACATGTGAGACTCACAGTTTCAATCCCCATTTTACAGATGAGGTAACTGAGGCATATAGAAGTGAAGTGACTTGCCCAAGGTCACACAGCTGACAAGTGGTGGAGTCGGATTTAGAACCCATGATCTTCTGATTCCCAGGCCCGTGCTCTACCCATTATGCCACACTGCTTCTCAAGTTAATAAGTTGGCAGGAGAGGAGCGAAATGTGCAAAAGAGACTTTTACCTAGCAGCATGGGTTTGGGGGGCGTTGGGGCTGGGAGTTGGGGGTGGAGCTAAGCTTTAGTTTTATGGTGGGCTTGATACTGACCTTAAGGAACCTACTCAAGCCACTCCCCTTTTTTAATAGTATTTATTAAGCATTTACCATGTGCCAAAAACTGTACTAAGCGCTGGGGTAGATGAGATAATCAGATTGGACCCAGTCCCTATCCCACAGAGGGCTCACAGTCTTAATCCCCATTTTACAGAGGAGGTTACTGAGGCACAGAGAAGTGAAGTGATTTGCCTACGGTAACACAGTAGACAAGTGGTGGAGCCAGGATTAAAACCTATGTCCTTCTGACTCCTAGGCCCGTGCTCTAGCCAATAGACCACACTGTTTTTCTACTCCATTGTAGAGTGAGTTGCCTTTTCTTTTCCTGGATCTGACAACAAGCAAAGCTTGGTAGGTAGGCCTATATCATGGACAACTGGGGCCTTCTAGGCCAGCTGGAAGTTTAAGAAGATACTTTTGGCCAATGGGTTAATCTGGAAGTCCAAGAACAATGATGTATTCCCAAATTTCCCATGTTTTGTCCCCTTCTGTTTCAACAAGCAAATTCTTCTCCTCCCCACAGTTTGCACCTTTCCCATGTTCCACAGTGTTTGAGTTTCCAACTTAGCTTTGCATCAGCCAAGCTATGTGTAATTAGCTCCTTTAATCTCATTCTTTATTATGCTTAGCAATTTTAGAGTTATTGTTAGGCGTTTGCCAGGAACTGCCTTCTATCTCAACTAGCAAAGCTATAGGCCATTCTTGTGTTTGTCTCTCTGGCTCCTCTCCCATTTGAGTTGAGAGTCATTCCTTTCACATACAGCAGTGAAGCAAAGACTGCTAAAAGTGTCTTGTACCCCAAACCTGTACCCTTGGTTGTCATCACCGTCATCACCATGATTCATTCATTCATTCAATTGTAGTTATCAAGTGCTTACTGTGTGCAGAGCACTTGGGAGAATACAGTACTAGAATAAACATATATATTTCCTGCCCACAATGAGTTTACAGCTTGGGGGGGAGAAAGGCATTAATATGAATTAAATAAAGAAATAAAGAAATAAAGAAATAAATTAGAGCCCGGGCTTAGGAGTCAGAGCTTGCAGGTTCTAATCCTGGCTCTGCCACTTATCTGCTGGGTGACCTTAAGCAAGTCACTTAACTTTTCTGTGTCTCACTTACCTCTTTGGAGATTGAGACTATGAGCCCCATGTGGGACAGGGCGTGTCTTAGTGGAAAGAGCTCGGGCTTAGGAGTCAAAGGTCATGGGTTCTAATCCCGGTTCTGCCACTTAACAGCTATGTGACTTTGGACAAGTGGCTTAACGTCTCTGTGCTTCAGTTACCTCATCTGTAAATTGGGGATGAAGACTGTGAGCCCCTTGTGGGACAACCTGATCACCTTGTATCTCCCCCAATGCTTAGAACAGTACTTGGCACATAGTAAGGGCTTAACAAATACCATCATTATTATTATTGCCTTGTGTCTATTCCAGCATTTAGAACAATGCTTGGCACACAGTAAGTGCTTTATAAATTCCATGTTTAATATTATTATTTTTATTTTTATTATTATTTGTACAAATATGTACAATATCATGGGAAGAACCCAGGCCAGGAATCCAGAAAACCATGGTTCTAATCTCAGCTCTGCCACTTGACTGATGGGAACCTATGGATGAGCCACAAACCTTCTCTGTGCCCTAGTTTCATCATCTGAAAATAGGGATTCAACACCTATTCTTCCTCCCGCTTAGACTAAGTGCCTCATGTGAAGCAAGGACTGTGTTATTCCTGATTTTATTGTATCTGCCCCAGTGCTTGGCACAGAGTAAGCACCTAACAAATACCATCATTATCCTCATTATCAGTACTTATTCAACCCCTGCTGATTGCAGAGCAAAGCACTCTACAGAGTGCTGCTTGGTTAACTATATCAAAAGCAAAAGGCAAAAGGTCCCTAACCTTCAGGGGCCACCAATCTAATGGGAGATACAGGAAAATTTAAATTATTCATCAATAGTAATACTACAGGGAGATCAAGGATACAACATATTATACATTCATTCATTCAATCGTATTTATTAAGCGCTTACTATGTTCAGAGCATTTTGCTAAGTCCTTGGCAAAGTATATTACAGCAAAAAACAGTGACATTCCCTGTCTACAAAGAGCTTACAGTCTAGAAGGGGAGATAGACATCAATACAAATAAATAAACTGACAGATATGTACATAAGTGTTATGGGGCTGGGAGGGGGGAAGAGCAAAAGGAGCAAATCAGGGTGACGGAGAAGGGAGTGGGAGGTGAGGGAAAGTGGGGCTTGATCTGGGAAAGGCTCTTGGAGGAGACGTATCTTCGATAAATCTTCGAAGGAAGGGAGAGTAATTGTGGGATTTGATGTGGGAGGGCATTTCAGGCCAGAGTCAGGATGTGGGCTAGGAGTCAGCGGTGAGACAGGAGAGATCAAAGCACAGTGAGTAGGTTAGCACTAGAGGAGCTAAGTGTGCGGGCTGTGTCGTGGAAGGAGAGAAGTAATAATAATAATAATAATTATATTGGTATTTGTTAAACGCTTACTATGTGCAGAGCACTGTTCTAAGCGGTGGGGTAGATACAGAGTAATCAGGCTGTCCCACGTGGGGCTCACATTCTTAATCCCCATTTTACAGATGAGGTAACTGAGACACAGAGAAGTTAAGTGATTTGCCCACAGTCACACAACTGACAAGTGGCAGATCCTGGATTCGAACCCATGACCCCTGAATCCCAAGCCCAGGGTCTTTCCACCGAGCTACTAAGTGAGGTGAGAGAGGAAGAGGCAAGGTGATTGAGTGTTTTAAAGCCAATGGTGAGGAGGTTTTGTTTGATACGGAACTGGATGGGCAACCACTAGAGATTTTAAGGAGGGGGGTGATGTGTCCTGAACATTTTTGTAGAAAAATGATCCGGGTTGCAGAGTGAGATGTGGACTGGAGTGGGGAGAGACAGGCGGCTGGGAGGTCAGCAAGGAGACTGATGCAGAAATCCAGGCAGGATAGGATAAGAAATTGTATTAATGTGGTACTGGTTTGGATGGAGAGGAAAGATTGGATTTTAGCAATATTGTGTAAGAGGGACTGAGAGGATTTGGTGACAAATTGAATATGTGGGTTGAATGAGAGAGAGGAGTTAAGGATGATAATAATATTAATGATGGTATTTGTTAAGCACTTAATTTGTGCCAGGCACTGTACTAAGTGTTGCATGGATTCAAGCAAATTGGGGTGGATACAGTCCCTGTCCCACATGGGGCTCACAGTTTCAATCCCCATTTTACAGATGAGGTAACTGAGGTACAGAAAAGAGAAGTGACCTGCTCAAGGTCACTCAGCAGACAAGTGGAGGAGCTGGGATTAGAACCCATGACCTTCTTACTCCCAGGCCCTTGCTTTATCCACTACACCATGCTGCTTCTCCAAGATTAGAGGCTCGTGAGATAGGAAGGATGCCATCTACAGTGATGGGAAAGTCAGGGGAAGGACAGGGTTTGGCTGGGAAGATAAGGAGCTCTATTTTGTACTTGTTAAGTTTGAGGTGATGGAAGAACAACCAGGTAGAGATGTACTGAAGGTGGGAGGAGATGCAAGACTGGAGAGAGGGAGAGAGATCAGGGCTGGAGATGTAGATACATATGTACGTAGGGTGGGTGTAAATATATAAATATTAAAGGTGGCTGCTGGGCTGACACAAATCAGGGTGTTGGGAATTAATCAGGGAATTGATCCTGGTAGTATTTATTGAGCACTTATTCCCCTCGGAGTTCTGTTCTATGCAGTTGGCAAAGTATAATAGGGTTAGTAGATATGCTCCTTGGCTTCAAAGAGTTTATTCACTCATTCATTCAATAGTATTTATTGAGCACTTACTATGTGCAGAGCACTGTAATGAGCGCTTGGAATGTACAATTCGGCAACAGATAGAGACAATCCCTGCCCATTGACGGGCTTACAGTCTAATCGGGGGAGATGGACGGACAAAAACAAGACAACTTAATCGCAATAAATAGAATCAAGGGGATGTACACCTCATTAACAAAATAAATAGGGTAACAAAATAAATAGGGTTGCAATCTCACTGGGGAGACAGAAACATCTGTAGAGAAAAGCAACCAAGCTTAAAGATATAAGTACTTTTGGGAGGGGGGGGGGTGAACCCCTAGGTGTTCAGGGGGTGAAGGCTCGGATGAAATGTGGTACAGAAGGAAGGGAAATGAGCTGAGGAGATGAAAAATTAGTCAGGGAAGGCTCTTAGAGGGAGATATCATTTTAGGAGGGTTTTTGAATATGGGGAGAGTGGTGGTCTGCCAGATGTGCAGTGGAAGGGAGTTCTAGGCAAGAGGAAGGATGTGGTTAAAGCATTGACATCAGCATAGATGAGATTGAGGTACAGTGACGAGGCTTTGAAGATGAGGAGAATAAAGGTGGATATGAAGGGAGAGGCCACTGCAAGCATAGAAAGGGTATAAACAAGACGACAGCTGCAAGAGAGAGCAGAGTGAGGCAACGTAAATAGTTTGGCATCTCTACTTGGATGTCACGTCGACACTTCAAACTTAATACGTCCAAAACATTATCTTCCCACCCAGTAGCTGTAGTCCCCCTGATTATAAAGAGCACCACCATCCTCCCTGGTGCACAAGCCCGTAACCTTCACTCATTCATTCATTTGTTCATTCAATCGTATTGATTGAGCACTTACTGGGTGCAAAGCACTGTACTAAAAACTTGGGAGAGTACAATAGAATAATAAACAGATACATTCCCTGCCCACAATGAGCTCCCAGTCTAGAAGGGGAGACAGACGTTAATGTACATAAATAAATTACAAATGTGTACAGAATTGTCCATTCTGTCCATTTAGATCTGTACCATTTATGCACTCGATATTCACCTCCCCCTCAGCTCCACAGCACTAGTGGATAGAGCAACCTTGAAGCAGCATGGCTTAGTGGAAAGAGCACGGGCTTGGCAATCAGAAAGACCTGAGTTCTAATCCTGTCTCCTCCACATGTCTGCTCTGTGACCTTGGGCAAGTCATTTCATTTATCTGTACTTCAGTTCCCTCACCTGTAAAATGAGGGCTAAGACTGTGAGCCCCATGTGGGGCAGGGGCTGTGTCCAACCTGATTTGCTTGTAACTACCCCAGAACCTAGAAGAGTGCCTGGCATATAGTAATTGCTTAAACACCACAATTACCATTATTGTTATTATTACCTGTAATTTATTTTAATGCCCGTCTCCCCCTCTAGACTGTAAGCTCACTGTGGGCAGGGAACATGTCTACCAACTCCCTTGTTTTGTACTCTCCCAGGTGCTCTGCACACATTAAATATGCTCAGTAAATATGATTCAATGATTGACTGAGAGCCAACCATCTCACAATGAGCTCATCAACCATCTGCAATCATTTTTAGTGTCTGTCTCCCCTGTTAGATTGTAAACTCCTTAAGGACACAGATTGACGCTACTCATTCTATTGTATTGTCCCATGCTCTTAGCATAGCACTCAACACCCAGTAGATGTTCAATAAATATTATACTGACTGATTGATGAGAAGAAGATGGAATGTGCGAACTCAGATAAGTCAGACCAACTCATCACCACTATTAGAAAAATGAATCAAGTGTTTGTCCAACTGATGGTAAAAATATCTAAACTCCTATGCAAATGTGACCCTTCCTCCCCTCTAGATTGTGAGCTCATTGCGGGCAGGGTTGATCACTGTTTATTGTATTGTATTTTATTGTACTTTGCCAAGTGCTTAGTACAGTGCTCTGCACATGGTAAGCACTTAATAGATAGGATTGACTGAATGAATGACCCTTGATCTTCCTTCTATGGTTTGATATTGTTTTGTCAGAAAGTCTTCCCCATCTGCCTTAAAGACAGTCAGCTCTCTCCCCTTTACCTATCTTCTTCACTCCTACTTTAACTCAGTTCACACACTCCACTCCTCTAATATCAGCCTACTCACTGTACCTCAGTGCTGACCCCTGGCTCACATCCTTCCCCCTCCCTGAAACTCTCTTTCTCTTTCCACCCAACATACCACTGTTCTCCCCACCTTTAGAGGCTTACTAAAGTTTTATCTTCTCCAGGTAATGTTCCCTAACTCCTCTCTCATCTCCTTGTCCTGTTTGCTTTCCTTACTGGGTCACTTGCGCAGTTGAGCCTATACCCCCTAATCACTTAGAACTCACCTTATTTTACCCCATCCTCTATCTATCTATCTATCTATCTATCTATCTATCTATCTATCTATCTATCTATCTCTCTATCTCTCTATGAGTTTATACTAACTGTAATTTACTTTACTATCTGTATCCCCCACTTAATTTTAAGCTACTTGAGGGCAGGGAGTTATTTACTTAATAAAGTGTACTTTCCCGAGAGCTTAGACAAGCACTCTGCCTTCAGTAAGTGTTCAATAAATACCATTAATTGATTTCTTCATTACTGGAGAGGGAGAGGAGAGGGAATGGCACCACTTAGTATCAATCAGTCAATCAGAGAAGCAGCGTGGCTTAGTGGAAAGAGCACAGACTTGAGAGTTAGATGACCTAGTTTCTTAATCCCATCTCTACCATTTGTCTGTTGTGTGACCCTGGGCAAATCCCTTCTCTTCCCCTTGCCTCAGTTCCTTCATCTACAGAATGAGGATTCAATACCTGTTTTCCTTTCTACTTAGACTATAAGTCCCATGTGGGACCTGATTATAAACACAACAAATACCACAGTTATTATCATTATTCTTATTTTTATTGAACACTCTGAAGGTCTGAGCAGTCTTGTTTTGAATGCACTTGTCACCCCAAAAGAAGAATACGTGAGCATATTGCAATTGCTACACTAGAACCAGGTTCACCAGGAGATTACAACTACAAGAAACTAGGCTGTAAGTTTATTGTGGACAGGGAATGATTCTACCATCTCTGTAATATTGCACTCTCCCAAGCTCTGAGTACAAGCTCTCTATACACAGTAAGAGCTCAAAAAATACCACTGATTGATGCTAGTCAATATTACAGAATTGAACCAAACAACATTTCCTGATGGACAAGTCAGTGAAAGTCGTGCTATACACCCTTGTCTTCAGAAGGGTCTCCTTTTCATTCATTCATTAAATCTAATTTTTTCAGAGCTTACTCTGCCCAGAGAGCTGTTCTAAGCACTTGGGAGAGTACAATACAACAATATAAAGACAAACTCCCTGCCCACAATGAGTTTATAGTCTAGGGGGGGAGACAGACATTAATATAAATAAATAAATTACAGGTGTGCATAAAAGCATTGTGGGATTGGAACAAAGGGAGCAAGTCAGGGTGATGCAGAAGGGGATGGGAGAAGAGGAAAAGGGGGCTTAGTTAGGGAAGGCCTCTTGGAGGATATGTGCCTTCAATAAGGCTTTGAACAGGGGGAGAGTAATTGTCTCTCAGATTTGAGGAGAGAAGGCATTCCAGGCCAGAAGCAGGAAATGGGCAAGGGGTTGGATGCAAGATAGACAAGATCAAGACAGAATGAAAAGGTTAGCATTAAAGGAGTGAGGTGTGCAGGCTGGGTTGTAGTAGGAGAGTAGCGAGGTGAGGTAGGAGGGGGCAAGGTGATTGAGTGCTTTAAAGCTCATTCATTCATTCAATAGTATTTATTGAGCGCTTACTATGTGCAGAGCACTGTACTAAGCGCTTGGAATGAACAAGTCGGCAACAGATAGAGACAGTCCCTACCATTTGACGGGCTTACAGTCTAATCGGGGGAGACGGACAGACAAGAACAATGGCAGTAAATAGAGTCAAGGGGAAGAACATCTCGTAAAAACAATGGAAACTAAATAGAATCGAGGTGATGTACATTTCATTAACAAAATAAATAGGGTAATGAAAATATATACAGTTGAGCAGACGAGTACAGTGCTGAGGGGATGGGAAGGTAGAGGGGGAGGAGCAGAGGGAAATGGGGGAAAAGAGGGTTAAGCTGCGGAGAGGTGAAGGGGGGCGGTAGAGGGAGAAGGGGAGCTCAGTCTGGAAGGCCTCTTGGAGGAGGTGAGTTTTAAGTAGGGTTTTGAAGATGGGAAGAGAATCAGTTTGGCGGAGGTGAAGAGGGAGGGCGTTCCAGGACCAGGGGAGGACGTGGCCCAGGGGTCGACGGCGGGATAGGCGAGACCGAGGGACGGTGAGGAGGTGGGCGGCAGAGGAGCGGAGCTTGCAGGGTGGGCGGTAGAAAGAGAGAAGGGAGGAGAGGTAGGAAGGGGCAAGGTGATGGAGAGCCTCAAAGCCTAGAGTGAGGAGTTTTTGTTTGGAGCGGAGGTTGATAGGCAACACCTGGAGCTGTTTAAGAAGGGGAGTGACATGCCCAGATCGTTTCTGCAGGAAGATGAGCCGGGCAGCGGAGTGAAGAATAGACCGGAGCGGGGCGAGAGAGGAGGAAGGGAGATCAGAGAGAAGGCTGACACAGTAGTCTAGCCGGGATATAACAAGAACCCGTAGCAGTAAGGTAGCCATCTGGGTGGAGAGGAAAGGGCGGATCTTGGCAATATTGTAAAGGTGAAACCGGCAGGTCTCGGTAACAGATAGTATGTGTGGGATGAACGAGAGAGACGAGTCAAGGATGACACCGAGATCGCGGGCCCGAGAGACGGGAAGGATGGTCGTGCCATCCACGGTGATAGGGAAGTCTGGGAGAGGACCGGGCTTGGGATGGAAGATAAGGACCTCAGTCTTGCTCATGTTGAGTTTTAGGTGGCGGGCCGACATCCAGGTGGAGACGTCCCGGAGGCAGGAGGAGATGCGAGCCTGAAGGGAAGGGGAGAGGACAGGGGCAGAGATGTAGATCTGCGTGTCATCTGCGTAGAGATGGTAGTCGAAGCCGTGAGAGCGAATGAGTTCACCGAGGGAGTGAGTGTAAATGGAGAACAGAAGAGGGCCAAGAACTGACCCTTGAGGAACTCCAACAGTTAAAGGATGGGAGGGGGAGGAGGCGCCTGCGAAGGAGACCAAGAATGACCAGCCAGAGAGATAAGAGGAGAACCGGGAGAGGACGGAGTCCGTGAAGCCAAGGTGAGATAAGGTATGGAGGAGGAGGGGATGGTCGACAGTGTCAAAGGCAGCAGAGAGGTCAAGGAGGATTAGAATGGAGTAGGAGCCATTGAATTTTGCAAGAAGGAGGTCACGGGTGACCTTAGAGAGAGCAGTCTCGGTAGAGTGGAGGGGACGGAAGCCAGATCGGAGGGGGTCCAGGAGAGAATGGGAGTTAAGGAATTCTAAGCAGCGATTGTAGATGACTCATTCTGGGATTTTGGAAAGGAATGGAAGTAGGGAGATAGGGCGATAACTGGAAGGGGAAGTGGGGTCAAGAGCGGGTTTTTTGGGGATGGGGGAGACGTGGGCATGTTTGAAGGCAGAGGGGAAGGAGCCATTGGAGATTGAGTGGTTAAAAATAGAAGTTAAGGAAGGGAGGAGGGCAGGGGCGATGGTTTTAATAAGGTGAGAGGGAATGGGGTCCGAGGCGCAGGTGGAGGGGGTGGCATTTGCGAGGAGGGAGGAGATCTCCTCTGAGGATACTGCAGGGAAGGATGGAAAAGCAGGGGAAAGGGTTGGTGGGGGGGAGGGGAGAGGCAGAGGGGTGACTTTGGGGAGCTCAGACCTGATCGTGTTGATTTTTGTGATGAAGTAGGTGGCCAGATCATTGGGGGTGAGAGATGGGGAGGGGGAGGAACAGAAGGCCTAAGGACAGAGTTAAAGGTCCGGAACAATTGGCGGCGGTGACGGGCATGGGTGTCGATGAGAGAGGAGAAGAAGTTTTGCCTGGTGGAGGAGAGGGCAGAGTTAAGACAGGAAAGGATAAAGGATGAAGTGTGTGAGGTCGGCTTTGTGCCTGGACTTTCGCCAGCAGCTGATAGTAAGGGGCTTCTGTTTGATGTGGAGGTACATGGGCAACCACTGGAGTTTTTTTAGGAGTGGGAAGACATGTCCTAAACGTTTTTGTAGAAAAATGATTTGGGCAGCAGAGTGAAGTATGGACTGGAGTGGGGAGAGACAGGAAGCTGGGAAGTCGGCAAGGGGGCCACTGTAGTAGTCCAAGTGGGATAGGATGATAAGTTATATTAATATGTTAGCAGTTTGGTTAGAGAGGAAAGGGTGGATTTTAGCGATGTTGTGAAGATGAGACCAACAGGATTTAGGGATGGATGGAATACATGGGTTGAATGAGAGAGAGGAGTCAAGCGTAACACCAAAGTTATGGGCTTGTGAGACAGGAAAGATGGTGGTGCCACCTACAGTGATGGGAAAGTCAGGAGGAGGACAGGTGGGAAGATAAGGTGTTCCGTTTTGGACATATTAAGCTTGAGGTGATGGGAGGACATCCAAGTAGAAATGTCTTGAAGGCAAGAGGAAATGCAAAACTGCAGAGAGGGAAGGAGATCAGGGCTGGAGCTGGAGATTTGGGTATCATCCCTATAGAGGTGGTAGTGGAAGTCATGGGAGTGAATGAGTTCTCCAAGGGAGTGGGTGTAGCTGGAGAATAGAAGGGGACCCAGACCTGAACCTTGAAGGGCCCCCCACAGTTAGGAGGTGGGAGCCAGAAGAGGGACCCATGAAGGATGCCATCTATGAGGTTCTTGATTTTGCAGAGGGTGGTTTGGAGTGTTTCAACTTGTCTTTGAGTCTTTGATCAATGTTAAATTCAGTAGACCTTCCCTACCCCTAAAACAAAAGCTCTAGGCTACCAAGAATGCTTTTCTCCCTCACTGAAGTGCACACTCCTTGTGGGAAGTGAACATGTTTTGTACTTCAGAGTATGGTGCACTGCATGTAGTAGGTGCTCAGTCAATATCATTACTCTGACTTCTGTACTACAATGAAGGTCTTCTCTGGAAAGGATACTAGTGCAGAGAACTAAGATTCAACAAGGGAAGCAGTGTGGTCTAGTGGATAGAAAGAGCAAGGGCGTGGGAGTCAGAAAGACCTGGATTCTAATTCTGGGCTCTGCCACTTGTCTGCAGTGTGACCTTGGACAAGTCACGGAACTTTTCTGTGCCACAGTTACTTCACCTGTAAAATGGGGATTAGAACCGCGAGCCTCATGTGGGCCATGGACTGTGTCCACCCTGATTAGCTTGTATCTACCCCAGCGCTTAGAATAGTGCCTAGCACATAGTAAGTGCTTAACAAATACCACTAACAACATTATTATTATTAACAACAACAACAAAAATACAAGGATCTGGTCAAACTCTTCCCAGAAGTGCCATTGAGGATGACCTGTAAGCAATGATGTTGAAACATGGAGATAAAAACCATATCTTACATAGGTTGGAAAGGAAAACTGAAAAGAATACTTTGGCTCACTGAAGGTGCCAAGCATCAGTTTGGAATTACCAGCACAACCATTCCGGTACTGAGTAAGACTGGTTTGATGAGAACTGATTTGATGAAATCAAAGAGGTTCTTTAGGACAAGTTTATAAGGTCCTGTCAACACCTCACAGCTCCTCAATATCTTTCACTATGGAAATCAAGGAATGCTGCATCAAGGCCTGCAGATTCCAATGGTGAATATAAATAGAAAGTGTACATTGACAAGGCTGTACAGATCAAGGCCTGCCCAGAAAGGCTTACCGTGGGTCATGGCCTATTCCGGTTCTGTCTGGCACCTGTCATCTGCAGGAGCCATGGGGAATGTGCTAGAAAGGCAGCCTGGTCTAGTGGATAGAGCATGGGCCTGGGAGCCAGAAAGTCATGGGTTCTAATCCCATCCCTGCCACCTCTCTGCTGTGTGACCTTGGGCATGTCACTTCACTTCTCTGTGCCTCAGTTACCTCATCATTATATTATCATTATTATTTTTAAAGTTGTACTACTACCTATAATGGGTGAGCTTTAGAACCTTCCATCCCATTCTGAGTCAATCATTCAATCATTTATTGAGTGTTTACTTTTGTGCAGAGCACTGTACCAAGTGTTTGGAAGAGTACAATATAACAGAGTTGGTGGACGCTTTCCCTGCCCACAAAGACTTGCATTCTCAAGTCCAACCATCTTTGTCTCAGGATTCCTATGGCCTGTCCCAGGTCCATTGGGCCTGTGGAATTCCATGAGCTCACCTCAAAAAACACCAAATTACAGATTTTTATGCATTCCTAAAAAAATCAATCCGAATCCCCACACACCGCAATACTGCTAGAGAGTGTAAGTGGCCCTACCCTACCAGGCCTGGCTCAGGCGGTGTGAGGAGTGAGCAGGTCAGGGGATGGGGTGGAGGAGGAAGAATGGCAGCCCCTCTAGCCTGTTTGGCAAACTCTGGCTCTGACTAAGCCCTCGTCTCTGACTGAGCCCTCCTTCCCTAAGCCCTCCTTTCCTCTTCTCCCTCTCCCTTCTGCGTCGCCCTGACTTGCTCCCTTTTTTCATCCTCCATCCCAGCCCCACAGTATTTAAGTTCAAATCTGTAATTGATTTAGTTCTGTTAATGTCTGTCTCCTCCCTAGGCTGTAAGCTCGTTGTGAGCAGGGAATGTGTCCGTTCTGTTATATGGTACTCGCCCAAGTAGTCAGTACAGTGCTCTGTACACAGTAACACTCAATAAATAAGATCTAACGACTGACTGAACGAATGACTACAGCAAAAGAGAGAGATCTGAATCAATCAGTGCCCATGTCTCACTGGGAAAGGGGAAGGAGTTGGCCTTCTTCTTGCCCTACAGTGCTGCTTTCACACCATCCTACTTCCCCCATATCATTGTCTCTTTCTTTCCACCCCACCTCCCCCATAACATCCACCTCTACCACCCACTGTAGTTACTAACCATGGTCATGCACTAATAATAATAATAATAATCATAATGATGGCAATTGTTAAGCTCTTACTATGTGCCAAGTACTGTTCTAAGCACTGGGGGGTACAAGGTAATCAGGTTGTCCCACGTGGGGCTCACAGTCTTAATCCCCATTTTACAGATGAGGTAACTCAGGTACAGAGAAGTTGAGTGGCTTGCCCAAGGTCACACAGCTGATAAGTGGCAGAGGCGGGATTAGATCCCATGACTGAGTCACGCTGCTTCTCGCTGCATCTTTCACTTGCCTTCAGGCCCCCCACCTCCCACTTTTTGAATCCTTTCGGACCTTTTCTCACAACGTTTCTCCCTTTCTCCATCCCTTCGCTTATCATCATCATCATCATTATCAATGGTATTTATTGAGTGCTTACTATATGCAAAGCACTGTACTAAGCACTTGGGAGAGTACAATAAAAGGGACTTGGCAGACACATTCCCTGCCCACAATGAGCTTACAGTCCAAAGGCTCAATAACCCGGCAATATCCACATGAATGTTCCCAGTGACGCTCTTCTGGCCTCTCACTCCTCAACTCCAAAGCCTCTTGCTCCATTCCACCTCACCCACTCACCAAACTGGACACCCGCTCGATCTTGTCATTTCAAGTCAATGTACAATTTCTAACTTCACCAACTCTGAAATCCCTCTCTCTGACTACTGCCTCCTCACCCACCTTCTCTTCCACCAACCCTCCCTGTTCCCCCACTGAGACCTCTGATCACTCCATCCCCTTCAACTTCCCATTGTCATCATGGCCTATTTGGTCTCCTTACCTAAACTATTTTCTGTCTCCACTGAACTAAACTCCATAAGTCTTGACCTACAACCTGCACCCCTCATAAGCTTCATAGGATACATCCTCCGCTCTTTGCTGGAGCTATAGAGTGCTGCTGTCGAGAAACCAGAAATCTTACCACGCTTCTCCATCTCAAACTCACCCTCACCTGCTAAAATTCTGCCCTCTCTTGTGCCCAGCCACAATACTACTCTGTCTTTACTGACGCCCAGTGCCCTTTGCCTCTGACAGCTGTTTCAGAGTTTTAACTTCCTCCTCAAACTTCCCGATCTGTCACTTGACCCTTTTGAACTTGCCATTTTTTCAAAGAAAAAAATATCAACCATCAAATGTGATCTCCTTAAACTCACCCCTGCATCTCTTCAGTCCCACCTACCTCCTGTCCCCTCTTTGACTGTCCCCTCTTTCCCAGCAGTATCTCAAGAGGAACTCCCACCTCCTCTTAAAAGGTAGTGCCTCTGACTCCATCTCTTTGCACCTTATTAAAACACTTGTCTGCTTCCTTTTTAATAATAATAATAATAGTGTTGGTATTTGTTAAGCACTTACTATGTGCAGAGCACTTTTCTAAGCACTGGGGTAGATACAGGGGAATCAGGTTGTCCCACGTGAGGCTCAGTCTTTCATTCATTCAATAGTATTTATTGAGCGCTTACTATGTGCAGAGCACTGTACTAAGCGCTTGGGATGAACAAGTCGGCAACAGATAGAGACAGTCCCTGCCGTTTGACGGGCTTACAGTCTAATCGGGGGAGACGGACAGACAAGAACGGACAAGAACGATAGAGATTACCAAGAAAACTCTGTGGATAGAGAGCGGGGCCCTCTGGGAGAGATGGGTCCGTGGCGTCGCTGTGGGTCGGAAACGACTCGACGGCATAAGACAAGACGGTCCTTCTGCCCCCTGCCCGATGACGGCAGCGGGACTGTGGGTCACGGAGAATGAAGTGACATCTTATGGAGGTGGAACTCCCATCCCAGAGAGAAGCCGTTCAGGGTGTTTAGGCAAAAGAAAACAGGACAGTGGTGAAGGGCAGCAGCATAGCCTAGAGGGAAGGGCACTGGCCTGGGAACCACAGCACCTGGGTTTTATTCCCAGCTCTGCCACTTTCCTGCTGGGTGACCTTGGTTAACTCATTCGATTTCTCTGTGCCTCGGTTTCCTCGTCCGCAGAATGGGGATTCAGAATACCTGTTCTCTCTTCTATTTGGTCTGTGAGCCCCATGTGGGATCTGATTATCTAATAATCAGTGCTTAGCACTGTGTTTGGCACATAATAAGTACTTAAAAAATACTACAGTAATCAACATTATCATTAAAGGTTAAAGAAAAGGCAAATTTTCCCCTGTCTCAGGGAGGTCAAATGTCTGAAACTGACCTTGTGAACATGAGATGATTGAGAATAACAATATCAGTTAAGCTCTTACAATGGCCCACACATTGGGGTAGTTAGAAGATAAGCTGACCAGACACAGTCCCTGTCTCACACGAGGCTCACAGTCCATTTGGAGGAAGAACAAGTTCATTCATTCATTCAATCGTATTTATTGAGCGCTTATCGTGTGCAGAGCACTGTACTAAGCACTTGGAATGTACAATTCGGCAACAGATGGAGACAGTCCCTGCCTAACGACGGGCTCACAGTCTTAAAGGGGGAGACAGACACAAAACAAAACAGATAGGCATCAATACCATCAAGATAAATAGAATCATAGGTATATACTCATCATTAATAAAATAGAGTAATAAATAATATAAATAAATATACACAAGTGCTGTGGGGAGGGGCAAGGGGTAGAGCAGAGGGAGGGAGTGAGGGGAATGGGGAGGAGAAGGGGCAGAAGGAAAGGGAGGGCTCAGTCTGGAAAGGCCTCCTGGAGGAGGTGAGCTCTCAGTAGGGCTTTGAAGAGGGGAAGAGAGTTAGTTTGGCGGAGGTGAGGAGGGAGGGCATTCCAGGCCAGCGGGAGGACGTGGTCCAGCGGTCGACGGTGGGACAGGTGCGAACGAGGGACCGTGAGGAGGTGGGCGGCAGAGGAGCGGAGCGTACGGGATGGGCTGTAGAAGGAGAGAAGGGAGGTGAGGTAGGAGGGGGCATGGTGATGGAGAGCTTTGAAGCCAAGAGTGAGGAGTTTTTGTTTCATGCGAAGGTTGATAGGCAACCACTGGAGGTTTTTGAGGAGGGAGGTGACATGCTCAGAGCGTTTCTGTAGAAAGATGATCCGGCAGCGGAATGAAGAATAGACTGGAGTGAGGACAGACAAGAGGATGGGAGATCAGAGAGAAGGCTGATGCAGTAATCCAGTCGGGATTGGTATCTTATTCCCTTTTTTTACAAATGAGGAAATGGAGGCACAGAGCTGTTAAGTGACTTAATCCCCATTTTACAGATGAGGTAACTGAGACACAGAGAAGTGAAGGGACTTGCCCACAGTCACACAGCTGCCAAGTGGCAGATCCGGGATTAGAACCCATGACCTCTGACTCCCAAGCCCAGGCTCTTTCCACTGAGCTACGCTGCTTCTCAAGTACGCTTCTCTATGCTGCTTCTTCCAACCCTATCATCTTCAATCACTCAATCTATTTGGCTCCTTCCCCAGAGTTTTATAGCATTCCCAGGTTTCTCCTTTCCTAAAAAAACCTCTCAATCTCCCAGATCCCTCCAGTTTTCACCACATCTCTCTCCTACATTCCTCTCCAAACTTCTTGAGTGAGTTGTCTACACTTGCTGCCTCCATTTACTCTCCTCGATTCCCTCCAATATGACTTCTGCTCCCTTCACTCCATGGAAACTGCCCTCTCTACAGTCATAAATGACCTCCCTCTTGCCAAATTCAAAGACCTCTATTCCATCCTAATCCTCCTCAACCTTCAACACTGTGGACCAACTCCTTATCCTGGAAACTTGGTTTATCCTTGGCTTCAATGTCACTGTCATCTTCCGGTCCTATCTCTCTGGCAGTTCATTCTCTGTCTCTTCCACTGACTCTTCCTCTGCCTCCCACACTCTAACTGTGGGAGTCCTCAAGACTCAGGTCTAGGTCTCCATCCTTGCTCCATTTACACCCACTCCTTGGAGAACTCCCATGGCTTCAACTACCATTTCTACCCAGATGAATTTCAAATCTACCTCTCCAGTCCTGACCTCTCTCCTTCTCCAGAGTCTTGCCTTTCTTCCTACCAAGACATCTCTACTTAGCTGTTCTGCCAATACCTTGAGCTTATCACGACTAAAATCGAACTCCTGATCTTCCCATCAAAATCCTGTCTTCCCCCTGCCCTTCCCATCATTATCTGTGCCGCTATCCTCCCTCCCTCATAAGTCCGTAACCTTGGCTTTATCCTCACCTGATCTTTCCCTAATTAAACCAGTTACCAATCCTCTCTGTCAGTGCTACCTTCACGTCTCTAGAGTCTGCCCTTTCCTCTCCATCCAAACTGCTACTGCTCCAACCATTTATCCTACTCTGCCTTTGACTACTGCATTATCCTCCTTGTTGACTTCCCAACCTCCCATCTCTCTCCACTCCAGTCCATACCTCACTCTGCTGTTCAGATCATTTCTCTTGAAAATCGTTCGGTCCGTATCGCCCCACTCCACAAGAACCTCAAGCGGTTGCCCATCCAACTCTGAAACAAACAGAAACTCCTTATCATTGGCTTTAAAAGCACTCAATCAGCTCTGCCCCTCCTACCTCATCTTTGGATTTCCTACTGCAATCAGCCTGAACACTTCACTCCTCTAAATGTCGACCTTGTTGGCTCAGTGGAAAGAGCCCAGGCTTGGGAGTCAGAGGTCATGGGTTCGAACCCCGGCTCTGACAAGTGGCAAGTAGGCAAGTCACTTAACTTCTCTGTGCCTCAGGTACCTCATCTGTAAAATGGGGATTAAGACTGTGAGCCTCATGTGGGACATCCTGATTGCCCTGTATTATCCCAGCACTTAGAACAGTGTTCTGCACATTAGTAAGCGCTTAACAAATACCAACATTAGTAATACCCCGATCTCATCTATCTAGCCAATAACCGTGGAATTCCCTCCCCCTTTACATCTGACAGAATCCCTTTTCCTCACCCCCAAAAACTAGACGTGCTCCAAGAGGCCTTCTCTCACTAAACTCTCCTTTTCCCTATTCAGCCTCCTTTCACGCACTTAGGCTTGTCCCTCTTAAAGCATTTTCATGTTCACCCCACCTTCACCCCCATGTCATTTATGAAAACACATTCATCTGCAATTCATTTAAATGCCTGTCTCTGCCTCTAGTCAGTAAGCTCCTTGAGTGCATGGATCACGTCTACCAACTCTACTATGTTCTGTGCACTTAATGCAGGACTCTGCCCACAATTAATGCTCAATAAGTACCACTAATTGACTGTTGTTTGAGCACCTACAGTGTGCAGAGCACTGTACTGAGCACTTGGGATTGCACAATAGAAGAAAACATGATCGGCGTCCTCCAACAGGCTACAAGCTAGTGGAAGAAGTGGCTGCAACACTTCAGGGATTCAAACACAGCACTCAACGTAGAGGTTGAAGTTCTAGTCCATTCGATGGTATTTACTGAGCGTTGACTGTGGGCAGAACACTGTACTAAGCACTTCTGAAGAACAGTAAACTAGCCTACCTGTGAGAATAGGGTCTTTATTCCAACTTTGGAGCTAGCCAGATGGTGCAGTGTAGAGCAATAAAACTTCCAGACCCGACTGTATTCCTTCAAGATATGTAATCAGGGAGGACTCGCTGAATACTTTCAATCAGCTCTCTCCTCCCCTCGCTTGTCTTCTTCACTCCTCGGCCACTACAACCCAGTCCACACACTTCATTTCTCTAACAGCAGCCTACTCGCTGTGTTTTGATTTTATCTCTCTCATTATGGGCCCCTTGCCCAAGTCCTCCTCACTGCTTGGAATTCCCTCACCTTATATAAAAGCACCGTTGCCTAGTGGATAGAGCTCGATCCTGGGAATCAAAAGGACCTGGGCTCTAATCCCTCTGCTGCCATTTGTCTGCTGAGTGACCTTGGGCAAATCACTTATCTTCTCTTTACCTTAGTTACTTCATCTGTAAAATGGGGATTAAAGCCGTGGGCCCCAGGTGTGACAGGTACTGGGTCCAATTTGATTTGCTTGTAACCACCCCAGCGCTTAATACAGTACCTGGCACATAGTAAACATTTAACAAATACCACAAATATTATCCTTGAGAACACCACTTTCCCCATCTTTAAATCTCTACTAGAATAACATCTCTTCCAGGAGGGTGTACAGACTGTGAGCTCCACGTGGGACAACCTGATTACCTCGTATCTACCCCGGCACTTAGAACAGTGTTTGGCACATAGTAAGCGCTTAACAAATACTCATTATTATTATTACTATTAATCTCTCATTTCCCCGTTCTATTTTCCATCCCTACTAAGTCACGTACGCCTTTAAATGCGTACCTCCTAAGCACCTGTACTCTCCCAAACACTTAGGAGAGTGCTCCACACAAAATAAATGCCCAATAAATTTGATTGATTGATTACCACCCAATGAAATAGAAAATACCATCACATTCAAATACACTGCAATCATCACCATCTTTGAAGAGGAAAATGAAAAAGCTGCCTACAGAAAATCTTGTGCTATCTCTCAACTTTACATCATTGGCAATGTGCTAAGGAGAGATTTTGGACCTAGCTATTATAAAATAATAAAAATAATTGTGGTATTTGTTATATGCTTCCAATGTTCCAAGCACTGTGCTAAGTATTGGAGTAGACACAGGAGAATCAGATCAAAAATGGATTCTGTTCCACATGGGGAAGCAGGAGGAAGAACAAGTATTTAATTCCCATTTTACAGATGAGGAAACAGGGTCACCAAGGAGTTTAGTGACTTCCCCAAGGAAACAGCAGGCAAGAGGTGGAGCTCGTGTTAGAGCCCAGGTCTCCTATCTCCCAGCCTGAGCTCTTTTCATTAAGCCACATTAATTCTCTATGATGCCAAATCCATTATCTCAGAATCGCAACATGGCTTTACATCACGATAAGGCACAACAGATTTGAGTTTTGCCTCATGCCAACTGTAGGAGAGCAAGAAGCACAAACAAAACCACTATACTGTCTTTGTAACCCTAGGAAGCTTATGAACATCTTAAAGTGACTACAAGATGGATTGGCTAGTCTTTCAGTTGAAGCTGCCTTGTCTGATTATTTTTCTCATTACCAGCGGGAGAAAGGTCCCATCATTTTCAATTTCTTCACTTCAGAAGGCTGGGAAGCCAGTGTTGAAATTCTTCCAATCCTCTGGGAAGCTCTTCTCTCTCAGCAGGCTATGAGCTCACTGTAATTCCTTGAGATAATCTGCTATACATTAAAGATTATACTTTGGAACCACCCAGTCAAGAAGATATGAAAATGATTATGAACTAGTTTGCGGAATCGTCTGAGCAATATGAAAACCGCAGCCATCTACCGAACCTCCTCTACGAACGTTTACAAATGCAGTGTGACCTTGTGAAATCTTTCATAGACATTTGAAGCGATGTGGCCTAGTCGAAAGGGCACAGGGCTGGAGGCAGGAGACTTGGATTCTCATCCTGGCCCCACCAATTTCCTGCTGTGAGATCTTGGGCAAGCCACTTGATTGTTCTGTGCTTCAGTGTCCTCATCTAAAAAATGGGGATAAAGTAGAGATTCTCCCTCCCTTCAGACAATAAACTCGTCGTGGGCTTACAACGTGACCGTTGATTGTTATTGTGTACTTTCCCAAGTGCTTAGTACAGTGCTCTGCACACAGTAAGCACTCACTAAATGCAATTGACTGATGGACTGACTGACTACCACTTAAGACTATGAGCCCCATACTGAGTAGACACTGTATCTGGTTGTATTATTTCTAACTTAGCATTTAGCCGGATTCTTGGCACCTAGAAGTGCTTAATAAATATCACATGGATTCCTGGGTCAAACTAATGATCCATTCAGCTAACTATTCTTTCTCCAGTGGTAACACATATGGATGACGGGAGGAAAAATGCGATGGCTGACTTTCTTGGGGCACTTGCTGAGCACTTCATATGTGTAGAGCACTGTACTGAGGGTTGGAATAGTTCCAAGATAATCCAGTCAGATGTAGTCCCCATCCCACAGGGGGTTCACAGCCTAACTAGGAAGTAGCAAGATTTAAGCCCGTTTGACAGATGAGGAACTGATTCAGAAAGTAATTAAGCCATTTGCTTAAGGTCACAAAATAGGCAAGTGGTGGAGCCAAATTAGAACCCAGGTCCTTTGACTCCCAGTTCTTATGGTTAGGAAAAACTTGCTAACTTTCTTTGTTTTTTTCCCTTTAAAAATGCATAAAAGATTTATTGTCCATGAAATTTTCTAAAGTTTGTTGAATCCAATGCTATTTTTCTGTCGCTACTATTTCCTGGACTAATTAATTCCATCTGTTTATAATGGAATGTGAAACATCTTCATTTGTAGGCTGGAATCTGCTGTCTTTGAACTTTATAGCTGAACTCTAATTCTCATTTGGAGGGATTCCTTAAGCAATGGTTCTATTTCTGCAACGAGAGATCAATCAAATCTCCTCTCAGCCTTCATCTTTCCAGTCAGGAATTCTTTGTGTTTTAAGTTATTATTATTATTATGGTATTTGTTTAGCATTTACTATGTGCCAAGCACTGTTCTAAGCATTGAGGTAAATATAAGGTAGTCAGGTTGTCCCATGTGGGGCTCACTGTTTTAGTCCTCATTTTACAGATGAGGTAACTGAGGCTCAGAGAAGTTAAGCAGCTTGCCCAAGGTCACACAGCAGACAGCTGGCAGAGCCGGGATTGGAACCCACGTCCTCTGACTCCCAAGCCCGTGCTCTTTCCACTAAGCCATGCTGCTTCCCCACGCTGCTTTAAGTCTTGTCTTTCCAAAGGGACAGTTTTCATTCCCTGGTAATTTTGTTATCCTTTCTCACCTTGTTCTTTTCGTGTCTTTTCAAAGAAGCAGCTTGGCCTAATGGAAAGATCATGGGCCTGGGAGTCAGATGATTTGGCTTCCAATTCTGCCACGTCTGCTGCGTGACCTTGGGCAAGTCACTTCACTTCTCTATGACTCAGTTCCCTCATCTGTAGAATGGGGATTAAGACTGAGTCCCGAATTGTACATTCCAAGAGCTTAGTACAGTGCTCTGCACCTCCTCACCATCCCCCGTTCTCACCTATCCCGCCGTCGACCCCCGGGCCACGTCCTCCCGCGGTCCTGGAACGCCCTCCCTCCTCGACCTCCGCCAAACTAATTCTCTTCCCCTCTTCAAAACCCTACTTAAAGCTCACCTCCTCCAAGAGGCCTTCCCAGACTGAGCTCCCCCCTTTTCCCTCTGCTCCCTCTACGCCCCCCTTCACCTCTCCGCAGCTAAACCCTCTTCTCCCCCCTTTCCCTCTGCTCCTCCCCTCTCCCATCTCATCCCCTCAGCACCGTACTCATCTGCTCAACTGTCTATATCTTCATTACCCTATTTATTTTGTCAGTGAGAGATGTACATCACCTTGATTCTATTTATTTGCTATTGTTTTAATGAGATGTTCTTCCCCTTGATTCTATTTATTGCCATTGTTCTTGTCCGCCTGTCTCTCCCGATTAGACTGTAAACCCGTCAGAGGGCAGGGACTGTCTCTATCTGTTACCGATTTGTACATTCCAAGCGCTTAGCACAGTGCTCTGCACATAGTAAGCGCTCAATAAACACTATTGAATGAATGAATAGTATGCGCTCAGTAAATACTATTGAATTATCTTGTATCTATCCCACTGCCTAGTACAGTGCCCGGCACATAGAAAGTGCTGAACAAATGCCATTAAAAACAAAGGTGCACTGACTCAAACTAGGTGTGATATTTCAGGCACGGGCATACAGTAGTAACCCTGGCACCTTACCGTGTGGAAATCTCTAGGAATTGGCATCTCCTGAAAAAACTTGTTTCATCATCTCCGGCAGAGAAGGAATTTACAATGGTTGAATCTTCACCGGGAGGTACACTACTCCTCTGGAGTATTTCATTCATTCATTCATTCACTCAATAGTATTTGTTGAGCCCTCACTATGTGCAGAGCACTGTAGTAAGCACTTGGAATGTACAATTCGGCAACAGATGGAGACAATCCCTGCCCACTGACAGGTTCACAGTCTAAACGGGGTATTTGCATATGCTCTTTGTTAATGATATTAATAAACGGATTCAGTGGCTAATTTACCAATCAATTAAACCCTCTGCATACCTTCCTAGCATTTCCAAAGGGATTAATGGAAACAGCGTGGCTTAGTGGCAAGAGCACGGGCTTGGGAGTCAGAGGTCGCGGATTCCAATCCCAACTCCGCTATTGATCAGCTGTGTGACTTTGGGCAAGTTAATGAACTTCTCTGTGCCTCAGTTACCTCATCTGTAAAATGGGGATTAAGACCTAGAACCCCACATGGGACAACCTTGTATCTACCCCAGTGCTGAGAACAGTGCTTGGCACATAGTAAGCGCTTAACCAAGTACCATCATTATTATTATTGTGACTACGCATTTCCTTCAGTGTCAACCATGGCTCTTTGATATTTGGCGTATTTAATTGACCGGCACCTCCTATTCCTTGAATATTCTGGAGAGCAAAACCTTTGGTGTGATTAAACTTGAATTCCCAAAGCAGCATATCTGCAAAGCTGGGTGTTTAAAATAAAAATATAGAACATAAAGACATCGGGGCAAACCTGGAAGACGGAGATCACGTCTACAGATTCTTTTGCATTCTCCCAAGGACATAGTAAAGTGGTCTGCACACAGTAGGTACTTAGTAAATACTACCAATTGATTGATTGACTCTGGGGGGAGGGAGAGGCCCTTGAAACTCATGGAAGAAATGGATGACAATTTCATTTAAGAACACTTCTTAGGTCTCTTAGAATAGCAGTCAGACATGAAAACTAAAATTCCAACAATATTCCTATTCCTCTCTCTTGCTTCTGTTGTACTTCAATAGGCACTTTAGTACATTTATCACTCAAGATCTCAGTAAATATCATCGATTGCTTGATGGAAAAGATAAAAAATTCTGGGAGGCAGAGTGGCCTAATGGAAAGAACATGAACCAGGGTCAGAAGATCCAGGATCAAACCTCAGTTCTACAACTGGCCTCTTTTGTAACAGTGGGCAAGTCACTTAACCTCCCTGGGCCTCATTTGCCTCATCTGTAAAATGGGGATTAGAAAGCTATTTACCCCCCACTCTTAGGCTGTAAGCCCTGTGAGGGACAGGGACTGAGTCCAATCTGATTTTTCTTATGCCTACCACAAATCTCAGCACAGTGATCAGAAGTTAGCAAGGGCTTATCAAATATGTACTAAAGTGTTGCCAGGCAGGAGATAGACTCATCTTCTCTTACTGAGCAAATGATCTCATCTGCTGATTGTAGCTTGTTGGGGGAAGGGAAGGTGTCAACCAATTCTGTTATATTGTATACTCCCAGGTGCTTAATACAGAGCTTTGCACACAGTAAGTGCTCAAAAAATATGATTGATTGCATTGGCTGATTGAATTACATAGTGTTGGAATACAATCCTCAGTTAAGGGCTCCTATACATTTACGGGCAGGGAATGTGTCTGTTATATTGTCTTGTTGTACTCTCCCAAGCACTTAGTATAATAATAATGATGTTGGAATTTGTTAAGCGCTTACTTTCATTCAATAGTATTTATTAAGCGCTTACTATGTGCAGAGCACTGTACTAAGCGCTTGGGATGAACAAGTCGGCAACAGATAGAGACAGTCCCTGCCGTTTGACGGGCTTACAGTCTAATCGCTTACTATGTGCAGACCACTGTTCTAAGCGCTGGGGTAGATACAGGGTAATCAGGTTATCCCACATGAAGCTCACAGTCTTAATCCCCATTTTACAGATGAGGTAACTGAGGCAAAGAGAAGTTAAGTGACTTGCCCAAAGTCACACAGCTGACAAGTGGCAGAGCTGGCCTTCGAACCCATGACCTCTGACTCCCAAGCCTGGGCTCTTTCCACTGAGCCAGGTTGGATTGATTGATTGAAAACTAGAAGCAAATTGATGAATGATTATTCAGCATCTTCTTTGAGTTTTTCATTTCTTCCAGTAACAAAGGTATCAAAATACTTCTCAGGTGAGTTCCTACAAGACAAAAGTTCCACTTACTAAATATTCCAGACAAAGATTGCCCAAGATAGGTAAACAGTCTGGGAATGCAATATCAAGTCTTCAAAGAGTCTAGACTTTGAGCCCGTCATTGGGCAGGGATTGTCTCTATCTGTTCCCGAATTATACATTCCAAGCATTTAATACAGTGCTCTGCATATGGTAAGCACTCAGTAAATACTACTGAATGAAAGAGTCAGATCCTTGAAACATCTGGCATCAGCATTCTCCGTTCCAGATATTTTCCAGACTTTAAACTTCATTCTGGATAAGGCTTTTCTCTAGACCACAGGCAGCCATTTTCTGGATCAGTATCTGTTTTGAAACACTTTTTACGTGTTCTGAGAGTTCTCAGCTCTTGCTCTGGGAACATCACTGAAAAATTCCAGACGGCCTAAACATTTTTCTGAACTTACACTATGCAAATAGAAGCCTGGATGCAAATTATTTCAAAGCCAAATGTGGTCTACTTCAGCACAGCCAGTTTTAAATTACTGGGCCTTCAAGTCCAATGAAGCTTCATGGTGTCAGGGGTTTTGTTATAATCTAAGACCATAAAAATTCTTTGGTTTTGAAATAATGTGACGCCAAGGGTTTGGAATCAATGTTAAAGGTGCCATGGACTTAGAAAGGGTTGTAAATATTTGTCCAAAACATTATTACCCGAAAGGTCTCAATTGTTTTCTACCTGTGAGAGCTTACGGAGACAATATCCTGTGAGGTTGTTGTTTTTTTCCTTAAATATCCAAACTCCTCCTGTAATGATGTTCTTGCTTCCCTCAAATCAGGTTTTTTTTCTTTTTTTCCCTATGATATTTGCTAGGTCCTTACTACGTGCCAAGCACTGTACTAAGCACAGAGGTTGGACACTGTGCTAATCCCCATTTTACTGATGAGGTACTGGAGGCCCAGAGAAGTGAAGTGACTTGCCCCAGTTCCCACCGCAGATTAGTGGCAGAGCTGGGATTAGAACCCAGGTCCTTCTACTCGTAGGCCAGGACTCTATCCTCTAGGCCACATTGCTTCTGGTTATCGTCTCTACGAGATCCACCTGGACAGGCCAGGAAACAAAGTTTCCACTTGGGGCATTGGGGAGACCTTGTGAAACTGCAGTAATGCGGATATAGCCAGGGCGACAACTGACGAGGCTTCAAAATTTGGGAAATTGAGACGAACAGGTGGTCAGTCAGTCGTATACATTGAGCACTTACAGAGAAGCAACATGGCTCAGTGAAAAGAGCCCAGGCCTGGGAATCAGAGGTTGTGGGTCCTAATCCCAGCTCCGCCACTTGCCAGCTGTGTGAATTTAGGCAAGCCACTTAACTTCTCTGTGCCTCAGTTACCTCATCTGTAAAACGGGGATGAAGACTGTGAGCCCCACCTGGGACAAACTGATTACCTTGAATCTTCCCCCAGTGCTTAGAATAGTGCTTGGCACATAGTAAGCGCTTAACAAATACCAACATTTATTTTTTTTTTATTTTACTATGTGCAGAGCACTGTACTGAGTGCTTGGGCGAGTATAACATGACAATAATCAGGCTCATTAGGTCATACTCATACACAGGCAGACTCATTATGTCGTACGTGCGGCTTAAAGTGACAGGCTCCATTTTGTGGACGTTCTCCAATTCCACCCAAACCTAAAACATTTCTCTGAGGCTGCCTATAGTGCTCCTCCTCCTCCCCCACAAGTCCCCTTGACTTATGGATTTACAGACTTTACAGACTCTCTTCTCAAGTCATTCTGCATAATGGCACCACGCCCAAGCTGCAGAACCAGGAGGCATGGCCTGAGACAGAGGGAAGCTGAAGGTGGGAACCGAGGCAGAGGGAGGCTGAGCACAGAAAAATTATAATAGCCGATACAAAGGCATCTGATGCTGAATCCATCGCTGACAGAGGACGGACTAGATGAAAACTGGATGGTCCATTAGAACACTTGGTGACTGACCACCCTAACCACCGTGGTCTATCATGCTGCAATACTTTACAGTTCTGTACTCTTTTAGCACTTGATATTCACCCTACCATCAGCCCCACAGCACTTATGTACGTATCTGAAAATATTGTCATTGATTATCACAATTATTAATTGGTTGATTAATTATGATCCATGATAATTAGCACATAGTAAGTGCTTAACAAATTCCATTATAATTAATAATTATAACAGGTACTATATTATTATCCTAAGATACTCAGTCTGGTTATTAATAACCACAATAAGCCTTCCAAGAGGTCTTCCCTGACTAAGCCCTCAAGGTCTTCCCTGTCTAAGCCCTCCTTTCCTTTTCTCCCACACCCTGACTTGCTCCCTTTATTCATCCCCCTCCCAGGCCCTCAGCACTTATGTTCATATCTGTCATTCATTTATTTATATTAATGTCCGTTTACGCTAGACTGTAAGCTCTCTGTGGGCAGGAATGTGTGTGTTTTGGGTTATACTGTACTCTCCCAAGCTCTTAGTACAGTGCTCTACACACAGTAAACACTCAGTAAATATGATTGAATGAAATGAATGAATAGTAATTAATGAGTACCCTGTTTTAGCCTATAATACAACACTTATTATAGTTAATAATAGTATTTGTTAAGTACTTACTATGTGCTAATTACTATTAATTACAATCTTACTAATTGTGATAATACTTAATAATAATCTCACATACATAAATAAGTGCTGAAGGGCTGAGGGTTGAGTGAATATCAAGTGCTTAAAGATTACTTATTTTAACATTAATGGAATCCATTAAGTACTTACTATGTGCCAAGTACTCAACTAAGCTTTGGAATACATACAGGATTATCAGGCTGGGTACAGTCTCTATCCCACAGCCTAAATAGGAGAGGGAACAGGGATTTATTTAATAATAATAATAATGATAATAACATCCATTTTTTCCAGTGTTCAGGTCAGTCACCACTAATACTTAATTTTAATGGACTCAATCTCTCTCCCGCTTCCTCTGAGCTGATATTTTACAAATGACATGAAAGGAAATGCGTCACCTTCACAAAGAAGTTATCCCTTATTTACTATATCGATGTCTGTCTCTCCTTCTAGACTGTAAGCTCATTATGAGCAAGGAATGTAGCTGTTATTCATTCAGTAGTATTTATTGAGCACTTACTATGCGCAGAGCACTGTACTAAGTGCCTGGAATGTACAATTCAGCAACAGAGACCATCCCTGCCCAACGACGGGCTCACGGTCTAAACAGGGGAGACAGACAGCAAAGCAAAACAGAACAAAACAAAACAAGACATCATCATAAGATAAATAGAATCAAGAAGATATACACCCCATTAACAAAATAAATAGGGGGATAAATAATATATACAAATAATACATACAATAATAATAATGTTGGTATTTGTTAAGTGCTTACTATGTGCAGGGCACTGTTCTAAATGATGGGGTAGATACAGGGTAATCAGGTTGTCCCACGTGAGGCTCACAGTCTTAATCCCAATTTTACAGATGAGGTAACTGAGGCACAGAGAAGTTAAGTGACTTGCCTACAGTCACACAGCTAAGTGACAGAGTCGGAATTCAAACCCATGACCTTTGACTCCCAAGCCCGGGCTCTTTCCACTGAGCCACGCTGCTTAGTGCTGAGGGGAGGGGAAGGGGGGAGAGCAGAGGGTGGGGGGAGGGGAGAGGAGCTGTTATACTGTGCTCTCCCAGGTGCTCTGCACATAGTAAGCACTCAATAAATACGATCAATCAATTGATCGACTGAAGTACCAAGGAGGCAAACTGGACTAGGAGAAAGAACATAGGGCTTGGGAGTCAAGAGAGCCAGGTTCTAGTCTCCATTCCACCACTTGCCTGCCGTGTGAATTTAGCTAAGTCACTTAACCTCTCTGTGCCTCGGTTTCTTTATCTGTAAAATGGGGCTGCATTTTCTCCCACCATCTTAGATGTGATGTGGGGCAAGGACTGCAGCCAATCTGATTATTTATATCTAATCCAGGTCTTGGCATATAGTAAGTGTTCATAAATAGAGGAACTAAATAAGAATAAGAAAAGAAAGCACAGGCTGTGCCCTCTCTCCATGGATATTTGCTGGTAGAAATTAAATCTGAAGCTCCGATCCATAGTCTGTTTTTCATGCGAGTCCCATCTGCCAGGAGCTTTTCCCCACCCCTTAAAAATCAATATGAAATACGGGATCAATTTAAATTCTAATCAAGTTGAAAGAGGATTTGACAAAATATCTGAAGATTCACATCCCTTGTAAGACACGTATAAATGCTCCTCGTCACAAAGAAAGCACAACGTGGAAGATACAGGTTAAAGTAAACTACATGGATTTGAAACACGGAAAAATCAAAATTGCCATCAATTATTCCACGCATAAAAAATGCAATGCCATCATCTACAAAGTGGATGGACTTTGCTACATTAGCACAATGTCAAATCTTTATGAAAGAAGGCGGAAGATTTGGTAAGGTTTGAAGGGACCTTCTAAAAAAAATAATTACAAACTGGGTCTACGGTCAAATGATTCAAGCAGTGAACACCCATGAATGCCATGAATGTCGAATTGTTCTATATTAGTTAATATCAATTCTTGAGAACCTCAGCAAAGATTATGTTGCCCAGAAGAAATGGGGCAAAGAGGCAAGCATGTAGAGACAATGGAAGAATGGCAGGTGTCACTGACTGTTAGCAAGCAAATCAGTCTATTTAAAGAAATAATAATGTTGGTATTTTTTAAGCGCTTACTATGTGCCGAGCACTGTTCTAAGCGCTGGGGTAGATACAGGGTAATCAGCTTGTCCCACGTGAGGCTCACATTCTTAATCCCCATTTACAGATGAGGTAACTGAGGCTCAGAGAAGTTAAGTGACTTGCCCAAGGTCACACACTGGCTCAGTGGAAAGAGCACGGGCTTTGGAGTCAGAGGTCATGGGTTCAAATCCCGTCTCGGCCATTTGCCAGCTGTGTGACTTTGGGCAAGTCACTTCACTTCTCGGGGCCTCAGTTACCTCATCTGTAAAATGGGGATGAAGACTGTGAGCCCCACGTGGGACAACCTGATTCCCTTATGTCTACCCCAGCGCTTAGAACAGTGCTCGGCACATAGTAAGCGCTTAACAAATACCAACATTATTATTATTAAGTGGCGGAGCTGGGATCAAGCCATCCACGTGGACACTGACCATCTTTTGTCTATTTACTCGCAGATGAACAATAACCTAGCTGATGGATGGTATTCTATTTGAGCCTTTGAGGAAACATCAGTTGGGAGTTAGGTTTTATCCTAAAATTCACACGTGCTAGGATAGTGATTGTGATAATGTGTTAACAATTGTGATAATGTGTTTCTAATAATAATAATGTTGATATTTGTTAAGCGCTTACTGTGTGCCAAGCACTGTTCTAAGCGCTGAGTGACAGGACCTGATTAATAATGGACTATTTATTCATAATGTCCGTTTCCCCCTCTAGACTGTAAACTCATTATGGGCAGGGTACATGTCTGCTAATTTGGTTGCAATGTACTCTCCCCAGCGCCTAGTACAGTGCACATAGTAAATGCTCAATAAATACTATTGATTGATTGATTGACTGAATGCTCAGCTAAGCCCATGGAGAGCTCACCCACATGTCTGCAGAAGGCAAATGGTCCAGTTAGATTACTGAGGTACTAGATAGGGGGAAGAAGGCACAAGGGTATGCATGAGAGTTAGCACTTAGTGAAAGAGTATGCCTGATATGTAAAAATAATTATTATTATTATTGCAGTATTTGAGAAGCAGCGTGGCTCAGTGTAAAGAGCATGGGCTTGGGAGTCAGAGGTCATGAGTTCTAATCCCTGTTCTGCCACTTGTCTGCTGTGTGGCCTTGGGCAAGTCACTTAACTTCTCTGTGCCTCAGCTACCTCATCTGTAAAATGGGGTTAAGATTATGAGCCCCATTTGGGACAACCTGGTTACCTTGTATCTACCCCAGTGCTTAGAACAGTGCTTGGCACATAGTAAGCACTTAAATACCATCATCATTATTATAATTATTATTTGTTAAGTACTTACTATGTGTCAGGGACTGTACTAAGCACTAGAGTGGTTAACAAATACCAACATTATTATTATTATTATTGTTATACATGCAATCAGGTTGGACACAATCCCTGTCCCACATCGGGCTCCCATTCTCAATCTCCATTTTACAGATGAGATAACTGAGGCACAGTGAAGTGACTCGCCCAAGGTCACACAGCAGACAAGTGGCAGAGCCGGGATTAGATCTTATGACCTTCTGACTTCGAGATCCGTGCTCTATCAGTGGATGCCAAGTAAGTGTTACAAGCATAGGTAAATTCTAGGTCTCTGTCTCGTAACCTTTATGGTCATGTGTCTGTCCTCTCTGCTTCATCAGAACAAAACTCTTTCTTCCTGTGCTAATTCATTCATTCATTCATTCAATAGTATTTATTGAGCACTTACTATGTGCAGAACACTGTATTAAATGCTTGGAATGTACAAATCGGCAACAGATAGAGGCAGTCCCTGCCCATTGATGGGCTTACAGTCTAATCGGGGGAGGCGGACAGACAAAAACAATAGCAATAAATAGAATCAAGGGAATGAACATCTCATTAAAACAATAGCAATACATAGAATCAAGGTGATGTATATCTCATTAACAAAGTAAATAGGGTAATGAAGATATATACAATTGAGTGAATGAATACAGTGCTGAGGTGAGGGGAAGGGAGAGGGGGAGGAGCAGAGGGAAAGGAGGGAGAAGAGGGTTTAGCAGAGGGGAGGTGAAGGGGGGTAGAGGGGGAGCAAAGGGAAAAGGGGAAGCTCAGTCTGGGAAGGCTCCTTGGAGGAGGTGACCTCTCAGTAGGGCTTTGAAGAGGGGAAGAGAATTAGTTTGGCGGAGTGAGGAGGGAGGGCGTTCCAGGACAGTGGGAGGACATGGGCCGGGGGTCGACGGCAGGAGAGGCGAGAACGGGGGACGGCGAGGAGGTGGGCGGCAGAGGAGTGGAGCGTGCGGGGTGGGCAGTGGAAAGAGAGAAGGGAGGAGAGGTAGGAGGGGGTGAGGGGATGGAGAGCCTCGAAGCCTAGAGTGAGAAGTTTTTGTTTCGTGCGGAGGTCGATAGGTAACGACTGGAGGTTTTTAAGAAAGCGAGTGACAGGCCCAGAGCATTTCTGCAGGAAGATGAGCTGGGCAATGGAGTAAAGAATAGACTGGAATGGGGAGAGAGTGGAAGAAGTGAGATCAGAGAGAAGGCTGACACAGTAATCCAGCCGGGATATTATGAGAGCCTGTAACAATAAGATAGCCGTGTGGGTGGACAGGAAAGGGCGGATCTTGGGGATATTATAAAGGTGAGACCGGCATGTTTTGGTGAGGATTGGATGTCAGCACCTGGCATCTGGTAGCCACAGGGCAGCATTAACTCATGAGAGCTGATGGCAACACAGGAATTCCAGAATCAGACCTGTGGCTATTGTGTGCGTGAGCTGCAGGCTAAAAAAGGAAGGGACACTTGGGCTTGAACCAGGGACCCTTTAATCAATCAGTAAATGGTATTTATCGAGTTCTTACTGGGAGCAGAATACTGTACCAAGTGATACAGAATTAGCAGGCACGTTCCCTGCCCGCAACGAGTTTACAATCTAGAGAGGAGCTTAGAGTCTAAACTCAGTCCCTTCTAAATCACTCTCGCGCTTCTAATTGCGCTCTTCATTCACCCCACCCTCAGCCCCACAGCTCTTACGTCCATAGCTTTAATTTATTTTAATGCCTGCCTCCCTGTCTAGACCGTAAGCTTCTTATGGTCAGGGAACGTGTCTACCAACTCTGTTATATTGTACCTTCCCAAGTGCTTAGTACAGTGCTCTGCACAAAGTACTCAATAAATGATTGATTAAGCCATGTCAACTTGAAATTGGAGGAATAGCATGACCTAGAGGAAAGGGAATGAGGTTGGAAGTCAGAGGACTTGGGTTCTAATCCCTCCTCTGACATGTTTGTTGTTTGACCTGGGGCAAATCACTTAACTTCTCTATGTCTCGAGACCTCTTCGGTAAAAGTGGGGATTAAATCTTATTCCCTTCTACTTAGACTGTGAAATCCATGTAGAACAGGGACTGTGTCCAAACTGATTAGCTCGTACCTACCCTAGTGCTTAGAACAATGCTGGACACATAAAAAGCACTTAATAAGTAGCATAAGCATTATTATCATCATCATTATTATTATCTAGACAAAGGGCAAGGACTGTGTATGATTTTCATATATGATATTTACATCAGTACCTGACACACAGTAAGCCAAGCCATTAACATGTCAAAATTATTATAATTATTATTATTATCACAGTTATTGTCAGATTTCTTCTTTGAAACATGGGATGACCAGGAACAGAGTTTTCAGTCCCTTTATTAATGAAAGAGGGAATGTGTTTGTGTACAGGGGGTGCATATTCAAAAATATTTATTGAGTGCTAACTATGTGCAGATCACTGTATTGAGCACTTGGAAGAGTACAGTACAACAGAATTAGCAGACTTGTTCCCCGCCCATAACAATCTTACAGTTAAATCAATGGCAAGCAAGTGGTGGAGTCGGAATTAGAACTCATGACCTTCTGAATCCCAGGCCTGTGCTCTATCCACTCCACCATGCTGCTTCAGAAAGCAGTTGTTAAGTATTTACTACTTGCCAGGTACTGTACTAAGCTCTGGGGTGATCACGTTGGAAACAATCCATGTCCCATGTGAAGCTCAGTCTCAATCCCCATTTTACGGTGACCGTAACTGAGGCACAAAGAGGTTAACCGTATCAGTTTTTCTGTTTCATAATAATGTTTTCTACCTTACTCTTCCAAATGAAACATTCTCTTTCATATGCAACTACAGAAGACTGTCCTTGAAGGAAACACTTTGGTAAAAATTCATCTTTGGTATATGTCAAATCTACTATTAGGGTCAACCGTACATACCCAGTGCTAACTGAGTATTAAGCACTACATTTGATATTTGGGAAAAAATATACAAGAAATATCACTAGAACTTATTGCCTTATGGAGCTCACAGTTGACAGAGAAAAGAATATTGATGTAAACTGCTAAATATAGTTAAAATAATTTGAAAATAGGTATGAATACCAAACAGGAGTGGATAATCAATTATGAATAATCAGGTAAGAGTGTAACAGTATTAGACTATCATTTTGTCAACCCAGAGCCCTCTAGACCGCAAGCTATGTGTGGGCAGGGAACGTGTCTAAAAACTCTGTTGCATTGACTCTTCCAAGTGCTTAGTACAGTGCTCTGCACACTGAAGTGTACAACACAGAGAAGCAGCGTGGCTTAATGGAAAGAGTCAGAGGTCGTGGGTTCTAATCCCAGCTTCGCCACTCATCTGCTGTGTGACCTTGGACAGGCCACTTAACTTCTCTGTGCCTCAGTTATTTCATCTGTAAAATGGGGATTAAGACTGTGAGCCCTACATGGGACAACCTGATTTTCTTGTATTTACCCCAGCAGTTAGAACAGTGGTTGGCATACTGTAAGCATTTAGCAAATACCATAATAATAATGATAAATATGACTGATTGATAGAGATAATTTGGTAAACATCTCTAAAACTGAGCCCATTCATGGGATCCTTAAATCATCGGCTAGCACATCTCCCAGTCTCCAGTTGAGTTCATGTTGAACCTTCCCTGTCGGGTGAGTACCTGGTTTTAGGAAGTGCTGAAAGTAAAAAAAATAAATAAATAAAAATAAAAAATTCTAAGTGGAATGCAGGTGGTGCCCCACTACTGCAGCCGACAAACATTTTGGCAGTTTACTGGGGCCGGCCGGGAGGCCGGCCGGCTGTGACGATGGCAGGGCAGCAGAGAAGCAACAAGGTGGGGTGAATAGAGCACAGGCCCGGGAGATAGAAGGTCACGGGTTCGAATTCCACCTCTGCCATTTGTCTGCCGTGCATGACCTGGGACAAGTCACTTCACTTCTCTGTGCCCAGTTAACTCAACTGTAAAATGGGGGTTGAGACTGTGAGCCCCACAAGGGACAGGGGCTGGTTTGAACCTGATTAGCTTCTATCCACTCTAGCGCTTAGAACAGTGCCGGTACGCAGTAAGTGCTTAACAAATATCATCATTAGTAGTAGTAGCAAATGGGTTTTCTGGACTTCCCTGACTTTTTCTCACACCAGGTAGATCCCAGACTCTAAACACTACCTTTCATTTCTGTTATTTCTTTTCATTGCTTTTATGATTGAATTTATTAAATCTTATTTAAAGCACATCTCTTCCAAGAGGCCTTCCCTGACTATGCCTATATTTCCTCTTCTCCCATTTCCTTGTGTGTCGCTGTCGCGCTTGGATATGCTCCCTTTATTCACTCAACCCTCAGCCCCTTAGCACTTATGTACATATCCATAATATATTTATTTATATTAATGTCTCTCTCCCCCTCTAGACTGTGAGCTCGTTGTGTCCAGGGAACATGTCTACCAACTCTGTAGTACTGTACTCTCCCAAGTGCTTATTACAGTGCTCTGCACACAGAAAACACCCAGTAGATACAACTGATTGAATTTACTGGACACCTAGGATGGCCTAGTCACTTTCCAGGGCATGTAGGACCTATTAATGATGATTAATAATAATAATGATGGTATCTGTTAAACACTTACTATGTGTCAACCACCGATCTTAAACTCTGGGGTGGATACAAACTTATCAGGTTGGACACAGTCTCTGTCCCACCTGTGGGTCACAGTCTGAATCTCCATTCTACAGGTGAGGTTACTGAGGCACAGAAAAGTTAATTGACTTGCCCAAGGTCACACAGCAGAAAAGTGGAATAGCCAGGATTAGAACCTAGGTCCTTCTGACTCCCAGGCCTGTGGTCTATCCACTAGGCCACGCTGCCTCCTTAACATCACCGACAGTTTTACACAACAGTAGTAATTTAGAAAGAAGAAAAACAGAGCAGAACGAGGAGAGCAGTAGGTGTCAAGGGAAGAGAAAAGAAAGGAGGCAGTGGGAGCAAACAGCACACAATAGCAAATAATAATAATAATGATATTATTTGTTAAGCGATTACTATGTGCCAAGCACCATTCATTCATTCATTCATTCATTTATTGAGTGCTTACTGTGTGCAGAGCACTGTACTAAGCATTTGGAAAGTACAATTCGGCAACAGATAGAGATGATCCCTTTCCAACTACGGGCTCACAGTGTAGAATGGGGAAACAGACAACAAAACAAAACAAGTAGACACTAAGCGCTGGGGTAGGTACAAGGTAATCAGGTTTTCCCACATAACCGAGGCCCAGAGAAGTGAAGTGACTTGCCCAAAGTCACACAGCTGACAAGTGGCGGAGTCAGAATTAGAACCCACGACCACTGACTCCCAAGCCTGGGCTCTTTCTACTAGGCCACGCTGCTTCTCTAGCCAAGATGCAAATGGCATTGGGACATCTCACTGCGATGGTTATTTTGTAACATCCGGTAACTAGATCCTACAGCACTGTGCTCTTCTGCTCATTTGAATATATTTGTATTACCTTATTTATTTTGTTAATGAGATGTACATTCCC
Organism: Ornithorhynchus anatinus; assembly: GCF_004115215.2. Taxonomy (NCBI): domain Eukaryota; kingdom Metazoa; phylum Chordata; class Mammalia; order Monotremata; family Ornithorhynchidae; genus Ornithorhynchus; species Ornithorhynchus anatinus. The sequence goes on along the minus strand of NC_041731.1, from coordinate 120,572,377 downwards.
TTGATTCTATTTATTGCTATTGTTTTTGTCTGTCTCCCCCGATTAGACTGTGAACCCGTCAATGGGCAGGGATTGTCTCTATCTGCTGCCGATTTGTACATTCCAAGCGCTTAGTACAGTGCGCTGCACATAGTAAGCGCTCAATAAATACTATTGAATGAATCCTACAATCCTCTGAAAACAACTGGTTGTGACGGAGCCGTCCTCCCTAACGGACAGAGGAATGGCAACTATTTTGGCTATCGGGTTCAACTGGTTTCGGTTTATGGAGGTTTGCTCTATGTTTCTGCTCCTCGATTTTGCCGTCATTGCTGGTAACGCCCATAACCACCTCACGTTAGAAGCATGCAGTCTTGGCATGCTCTTCGATTTCTCCCTTCTTGGACCTCTCTGCCCCTTCTTTCTCTGTGACGTCTCGTAGGCCGCCCGTTCCCCTCCACATTCTCTGCAGAGTTAAAATCCTTATCTACATACTTGGTCTCCCTTAAGTCATCTCTCACTGGGCAGAACTAATAGTGCTTGGCACATAGTAAGCGCTTAACAAACGTCATCATCACTGTAGCCCCTCTGCGCTAATCCACGTTAAAAGTCATTGCCAGAATCACTTTTCCATTTTGTTTCTAAAGAATCTAGGGCTTCTTCAAAGTGTGTAAATCACTGGGGAGCAGCTTAACCTATGAGAAAAGGTCTGGGTCAGAGGACCTGGGTTCATTCATTCAATAGTATTTATTGAGCGCTTACTATGTGCAGAGCACTGTACTAAGCGCTTGGGATGAACAAGTCGGCAACAGATAGAGACAGTCCCTGCCGTTTGACGGGCTTACAGTCTAATCGGGGGAGACGGACAGACGAGAACAATGGCAATAAACAGCGTCAAGGGGAAGAACATCTCGTAAAAACAATGGCAACTAAATAGAATCGAGGCGATGTACAATTCATTAACAAAATAAATAGGGTAACGAAAATATATACAGTTGAGCGGACGAGTACAGTGCTGTGGGGATGGGAAGGGAGAGGTGGAGGAGCAGAGGGAAAAGGGGAAAATGAGGGTTTAGCTGCGGAGAGGTAAAGGGGGGATGGCAGAGGGAGTAGAGGGAGAAGAGGAGCTCAGTCTGGGAAGGCCTCTTGGAGGAGGTGAGTTTTAAGTAGGGTTTTGAAGAGGGAAAGAGAATCAGTTTGGCGGAGGTGAGGAGGGAGGGCGTTCCGGGACCGCGGGAGGACGTGACCCGGGGGTCGACGGCGGGATGGGCGAGACCGAGGGACGGTGAGGAGGTGGGCGGCGGAGGAGCGGAGCGTGCAGGGTGGGCGGTAGAAAGAGAGAAGGGAGGAGAGGTAGGAAGGGGCAAGGTGATGGAGAGCCTTGAAGCCTAGAGTGAGGAGTTTTTGTTTGGAGCGGAGGTCGATAGGCAACCACTGGAGTTGTTTAAGAAGGGGAGTGACATGCCCAGATCGTTTCTGCGGGAAGATGAGCCGGGCAGCGGAGTGAAGAATAGACCGGAGTGGGGCGAGAGAGGAGGAAGGGAGGTCAGAGAGAAGGCTGACACAGTAGTCTAGCCGGGATATAACGAGAGCCCGTAACAGTAAGGTAGCCGTTTGGGTGGAGAGGAAAGGGCGGATCTTGGCGATATTGTAGAGGTGAAACCGGCAGGTCTCGGTAACGGATAGGATGTGTGGGGTGAACGAGAGAGACGAGTCAAGGATGACACCGAGATCGCGGGCCCGAGAGACGGGAAGGACGGTCGTGCCATCCACGGTGATAGAGAAGTCTGGGAGAGGACCGGGTTTGGGAGGGAAGATGAGGAGCTCAGTCTTGCTCATGTTGAGTTTTAGGTGGCGGGCCGACATCCAGGTGGAGACGTCCCGGAGGCGGGAGGAGATGCGAGCCTGAAGGGAGGGGGAGAGGACGGGGCGGAGATGTAGATCTGCATGTCATCTGCGTAGAGATGGTAGTCAAAGCCGTGAGAGCGAATGAGTTCACCGAGGGAGTGAGTGTAAATGGAGAACAGAAGAGGGCCAAGAACTGACCCTTGAGGAACTCCAACAGTTAAAGGATGGGAGGGGGAGGAGGCTCCAGCGAAGGAGACCGAGAATGACCGGCCAGAGAGGTAAGAGGAGAACCAGGAGAGGACAGAGTCCGTGAAGCCAAGGTGAGATAAGGTATGGAGGAGGAGGGGATGGTCGACAGTGTCAAAGGCAGCAGAGAGGTCAAGGAGGATCAGAATGGAGTAGGAGCCATTGGATTTAGCAAGAAGGAGGTCACGGGTGACCTTAGAGAGAGCAGTCTCGGTAGAGTGGAGGGGACGGAAGCCAGATCGGAGGGGGTCCAGGAGAGAATGGGAGTTAAGGAATTCTAAGCATCGATTGTAGACGACTCGTTCTAGGATTTTGGAAAGGAAGGGTAGTAGGGAGATAGGGCGATAACTGGAGGGGGAAGTAGGGTCAAGAGTGGGTTTTTTTAGGATGGGGGAGACGTGGGCGTGTTTGAAGGCAGAGGGGAAGGAGCCCTTGGAGATTGAGTGGTTAAAAATAGAAGTTAAGGAAGGTAGGAGGGCAGGGGCGATGGTTTTAAGAAGGTGAGAGGGAATGGGGTCCGAGGCGCAGGTGGAGGGGATGTCACCTGCGAGGAGGGAGGAGATCTCCTCTGAGGATACTCTGAGGGAAGGCCTCACTCCCTCTTCCCTCTTGAGGTGATTCATCTCTCCCGCTCCCGCCCCGGGCGACGACGTCCTTGTTCTCACCATGTTACCTTACCTTACCCGCCGCCTACGGCCGCCACCCACCCCGGACAACCTCAGGGCCCCCCCGCCGCCACAGGGTTATTTGGTCATGAGCTCTGATCAAATTCAAAATCTGACGACAATAAACAATAAAAAGTGAGATCGCAAATATAGCAACATGCTACAGTAAGACATTGTAGTGTGCCTTACTGTAGCATGTTGCTATATTTGCGATCTCACTTTTTATTGTTTATTGTCGTCAGATTTTGAATTTGATCAGGTCGCCCCTTAATCGAGTCTACCCCCGACCCTGGTCATCACCCCTTTTATTAACACGACTATATTGTATCATACTGTATCATGTTGCTATATTAGCACCACTGTATTGTATCATATTGTATCATGTTGCTATATTACCGATTTCGTTTATTACTGTTTATTGTTGTCAGTGCTGCCACCCACCTCTCTGGCCTCGCCATGTCCCTCCTCCCCCCCTCCCCCCCTCCCGCCCCTTCCTATCCTCCCCTTCCCCTTCCCCTTCCCCTCTCTCGCTCAGCTCTTTCCCGCTCTCTCCTCTGTCTCCTCCCCCCCTCCTCTCTCCCGCCCTAGAACCCCACTTTACCAGCGCTACCCCTCTTCCCCCTCCCCCTACTCTTCCCCCCACCAAACCCCCTCTTCACCCCCTCCCCCCTTCTCTCTTCCCCACCCATGCCCCATCCCAGTCCTCTTGTCCCACCGCCACCCCTCATCCCCCTCTCCTCGTCCAGGGCCCCGCCACCTCCTTCCCATCCAAACCCTCCCCTCCCCCCGCCCTTCCCCCCGTCCTCCCCTTGCACCCAGAGCTACTTTCAAGTGTGGCCTCTGGAACCCCCGCTCTATTACAGGCAAGCTACCTTTCATCCATGACCTTTTCCTCTCCCGCTCTCTCCTCCTCCTCGCCCTTTCGGAAACGTGGCTCTCTCCCGAAGACACGGTCTCCGCCGCCGCTCTCTCCGGTGGAGGCCTCTCCTTCTCCCACTCCCCCAGACTCACCGGTAAGGGAGGAGGCGTTGGCTTCCTCCTCTCGCCCCGTTGCCGCTTCCGCACTATCCCTCCTCCCTCCTCCCTCTCCTTCCCCTCCTTCGAAGCCCATATCATTCGCCTCTACCACCCACTCCAGTTACTTGTCGCCGTCATCTACCGCCCTCCCGGTAGGGCGGGGGGGGAGGAGACAGAGGAGAGAGCGGGAAAGAGCTGAGCGAGAGAGGGGAAGGGGAAGGGGAGGACAGGAAGGGGCGGGAGGAGGGACATGGCGAGGCCAGAGAGGTGGGTGGCAGCACTGACAACAATAAACAGTAATAAACGAAATCGGTAATATAGCAACATGATACAGTATGATACAATACAGTAGTGCTAATATAGCAACATGATACAGTACGATACAATATAGTCGTGTTAATAAAAGGGGCGATGATCAGGGTCGGGGGTAGACTCGATTAAGGGGCGACCTGATCAGATTCAAAGTCTGACGACAATAAACAATAACAAGCGAGATGGCTAATATAGCAACATGCTACAGTAAGGCACACTACAATAGTGTTAATAAGCAGGCGATGACCAGGGTCGGGGGACGAGCCGACCCTACCCGATCAGACTCAAAGTCGAGCGGCCAGCGGCCGAGAGAGTCCCAGAACTCATGACCAAATAACCCTGTGGCGGCGGGGGGGCCCTGAGGTTGTCCGGGGTGGGTGGCGGCCGTAGGCGACGGCTAAGGTAAGGTAACACGGTGAAAACAAGGACGTCGTCGCCCGGGGCGGGGGCGGGAGAGATGAATCACCTCAAGAGGGAAGAGGGAGTGAGGCCTTCCCAAAATGGCCGCCTCAGGCAGAGTGGGGGCTTCCCAAAATGGCCACCTCGGGCGGAGTGGGGGAGCGGTTGGGGAGCACAATGTCCCCGGGCCCGAGCAGGGGGACACAATGTCCCCCGAGGACACAATGTCCTTGGGGCCGAGAAGGGGAGCACAATGTCCCCAGGATCGAGAAGGGGAGCGCAATGTCCCCGGGCCCGAGCGGGGGGGGGCGGGTGGACTGGAAGCTGGTGGCTGGGGGTCTGGGGGTCTCTAATCTCAGCTCCACCACTTGCCTGCTGTGTGACATTGGGCAAGTCACATCACTTCTCTGTGCCTCAGTTTCCTCATCTGTACATTGAGAATTCTATACATGTTAGAATCCCCCTTACATTGGGCCTCACATATGGGACAGGGACCATTTCTGACCTGATTATACAGAGAAGCAGCATGGCATAATGGAAAGAGCCCAGTCTTGGGAGTAGGAGGTCGTGGGTTCTAATCCCACCTCTGCCACTGATCAGCTGTGTGACTTTGGGCAAGTCACTTGACTTCTCTGTGCCTCGGTTACCTCATCTGTAAAATGGGGATTAAGACTGTGAGCCCCCCATGGGACAACCTGATTACCTTGTGTATCTATCTATATGTCCCTCAGTGCTTAGTACAGGACTTGGCTCATAGTAAAGCCTAAACATGTACTACATTTATTATTATTTTCCTCTGATGTTTGCATCTATTCATGCTCGTTTTGCCCTCTCTGGGTCTTTCTTCATCCTTTCTTGGCCTTCAGTATTTCCAGTACTCCCTTTTTGACTACCGCTATCACCTGAAACCAAAACGGACTTCTAAATCTTTTTTCTTTATGGCCCTCATAGAGTTCACAATCCTTAACCTCCTTTTACAGATGAGATGAATGAGGCACAGAGAAGTGAAGTGGCTTGCCCAACTCACATAGCAGTCAAGTGGAGGAGACAGCAATAGAACCCAGGTTCTTCTGACGCCCAGGCCTATGCTCTACCCACTAGGCAAAGCTGCTTCTCATTCATTCAGTCATATTTATTGAGCACTTATTATGTGCAGAGCACTGTACTACGTGCTTGGAAAGTCCAGTTCTCGCTGCTTCTAGTCTCCTAAACTAGTATCTCGACTTGGTTCAATTTTCCTCTCAGTGTCCACTTCTTCCAATAAAAACTCCATCCAAAATTCCATTCCTCCAAAGAATGGAAAGCCACCTGGAGATCACTTCACTTTCCAACCTGGATATTTTATTGCTCCTTTTGTCAGACCTATTTAGTCTGTGAGTCCTCTGGGAAGTGTTAGAGTCTTCATCGATGTTTGATTTGGTATCGTGCTGGAGAAACGATTACGGCTAAATTGATAAATATTAGGGTAACCAAGACATCTCCCACGTCACGGATTTTTCTGAACTGAAATATTCGTTGTAGGGCTTAGTAGGCCTATCAAAAATTCCACAGTGTAATGGTTTCCCCCAGGGCACTGAATGCTGCCCATTTCCTTGAGTTGGCTGTCAAACAGAAAAGCAATTCACTCTAGGCTTTTCAAAAATGTTGGGGGGATTTTCTTTCGGGAATGGCCGCCAGCCCAGGCATTGCATATGCCCTCTGGGTGTCCTGGCTCAAGTAGTTTAAAAGATGAGCTCATTCAGAGAGATCCTGACATCCTAAAGCCATGTTTCATTGAAATAACCGCTAAAGCCAAGGACCGCTTAGCATCACAAAGTCAGAGATTGTCCGGCCATTTTATGGGGTGGTTGCATTCACTATGAGGTCTTCCATTCTCAGCTGGAAGAAGGCAGAACAGGGTAATTAATACACATTGGATCAGAGAAGCTATCGACCATATTTCATTTTAAGGCTCCAGGCCGTAAGTTCCTCGTGGGCGGGGAATGTGTCAACCAGCTCTGTTCTATTGTACTCTCCCAAGTGCTTACTACCGTGCTTTACACACAGTAAGTGCTCGATGAATACCATTGATTGATGGATTGAATGATTGATTGATTAAGAAACAGAGCATGCTGCCCGGGGTATTTAGCTGTAGCCTTTATTTTGTCTACTGTGAAGGGGCCCCAACAGCTTAATATGACAAAATCTCTATTATTTCTCCTAGATTCAAAATGAGAATTTTATTCTCCCCTAAGGGTGTGCAGTGGAGGGGGCACGGGCCTGGGAATCAGAGGACCTGTGTTCTAATTCCGGCTCCAACACATCTGCTGTGTGATTCTGGGCATGTCATGTCACTTTTCTGTGCCTCGGTTCCCTCATCTACAAAATGGGGCTTCGATACCTGTGCTCCCTCCTACTTAGAATGTGAGCCTCGTGTAGAATCTAATTATCTTGTGTCTACCGTAGCACATGGTACAGTGCTTGGCAGATAGTAAGCACTTAACAAACACCACAGTTATCATTATTATTATCACTATCATTACATCCCTTTGCTATATACTGATTGGAGTTACCCATGAATCGCAAGGGAAGAAAATAACCCTTTTAAAAATGTCACTTCTTTCTCTGATTCTCTAGAGCCTTTCAATTTTCCTGAGTAGCTCAAATAGAATTTTTCTAGGTCTCAAAATTTATTTTGCAATTTCTAAAATGTGTCCTGCCTTCAAGAATAGTGGGTTCACAGTGGAGAACTTTTTTTATCACTGATCAGTTGACTGCTGAAAATGAAATGGTCAAAGCAAAGGTGTTTTTAATCCTGTAAGAACTCTAAGTGAATTGTTCCCCCTCCCATTCAAGTCGAAAGCCTGCAGTCAAAAGGCAGACATTTATGCTGTGTACATATGTGTCTCTTCCAGAGCCAGAGATGTTTGTCTTGCTTTATGTTACGAGTTTTGCCATCTGTGTAAGTGGACAACCTCGTGCTAATCAGTTCAAAGGAGAAAGTCCCTCCCCAAGGTATATATGTAGTGTGCCTGGCTTACCTGGACCTGCAGGTCCCCCAGGAGCTAACGGATCACCTGGGCCACATGGACGCATTGGCCTTCCGGGAAGAGATGGCAGAGATGGCAGGAAAGGCGAAAAAGGAGAAAAGGGAAACGCAGGTAATGATCTGGACCGAATCTCTCCCCCTCTAGACTGGAAGCTCGTTTCGGGCAGGGAACGTGTCTACCAACTCTGTGGCATTGTACTCTCCCAAGCACTTAGTCCAGTGTTCTGCACACGGTAAGCACCCAGTGGATACCAGTGACGGATGATGATGATGATAAAACACCACCCCTCTCCAGCCTCCTCCAGACTTCCAACAAATCCCTAGTTTTTCACGGCCTAGTTGAATGGTGGGTGATTGAGTGTTCTCTCGCCTCGTGACCATAGAAGAAGAGCAGTGGTTAGTACCCTCCTGCTGACGCTCAGAGGGGAAAATATGCTCACTACGTAACTGACCACAAATTTTAAGTATCTGTGGTATTTAGTCAATGAAAACTAATGGCACTGAAAGCTGTTGCTAAGCAAAAGATGAACAGTTACATTTCCAAAAGAACATCCGACTTGAAGCTAGTCGAATAATACTTTGCTTTTCCTGATACTAAATTACGCCCGAACTTACCTTCTATTTGAGGAATTCAAGTATCGTGACATGGAATTAAAGTCAATATAGTTTGGATAGGCTGTTGACCATCAGTTAAAACATAAATATTCGTTTCCACCTTCGGTATTTATTAATTGACTCAACAAGAATGCATAAACGAAATGGGAAATGGCCAATAGCCTTATTTCGGTCAAAAGTTGTAGGCATTTTGTAAATCCCATCCTTGTGGGGCCTTGAAACTTCTGTAGGACAGGCACAGAGCAGAGGACTTGAAAGCTAGACAAAAGATCGCATTTTCATTTGGAAATTTAAAGCGTGACTAAATTATACGGGATTGATTTTACATGGCAGAGTGGAATGAGTGGAATGAGGTTAAAAGGGCCATTCGAAACTAAAATATTTCCTAATCGACACAGTGCTACTGAGGCAGTCGTCGTTTCCAAAGTCCACTCCTTGCCCGATGTCTAACGGTAATTTCCAACATTTCTCGAAGGTTTCCGAGGGAAGACCGGATCTCTAGGACCAGCGGGAGAGAAAGGGGACCAAGGAGAGACAGGCAAAAAAGGACCTGCAGGATTAGGAGGGGACAAAGGAGATGTGGGACACACTGGAGTTCCCGGACCCAAAGGAGACAGAGGGCAGCCGGGTCACCGGGGCGTTCCCGGGATCTGCAAGTGTGGAAATACGGTGCTCAAGTCCGCCTTTTCGGTGGGCATTACCACGAGTTACCCGGAAGAAAGGTTACCGATAATCTTCAATAAAGTCCTTTTCAACGAGGGGGAGCACTACAACCCTTCCACTGGAAAGTTCATCTGTGCTTTTCCGGGAATCTATTACTTCTCTTACGATATCACTTTAGCCAATAAACACCTGGCCATCGGATTGGTGCATAACGGGCAGTACCGGATTAAAACCTTCGACGCTAACACCGGGAACCACGATGTCGCCTCTGGATCCACGGTGATCTACCTGGAGCCGGAAGATGAAGTCTGGCTTGAGATCTTCTTTGCGGACCAAAATGGGCTTTTCGCGGATCCCAGCTGGGCAGACAGTTTATTTTCTGGATTTCTCTTGTACGTCGACACGGATTATCTGGATTCCTTGGCTGAGGATGATGAACTGTGATGGGGGGGGATGGTGATGGCAACGGACACGCAGTTCAAACAGACACGGGATTTAATCTGGGATCCGCGGAAGGCAAGACAGCAGGGATGCTATCGAAGACACTGCCGGTGAAATCCTAAAGAAATTACAGAGGTTACCATCCAAAGTAATTGAGTGGGATGCTCTACTCACCAGCTAGGACCGCACAGAATGAATTACGTAGAACCGTAGTTCCAGATATAAATCCTCTTGAAAGCAATGTTCATAAATATTTAAACAAATGAAAGATAATGTCAACAAATTTTATATTAAATATATTGAATTAGAATACCTGCTGGCAATGGTACTGTCTTATTAAACTTTCTGGAACTCTTTCAGTTATTAAAGGGAATCATAACACCGAGAACATGTCTACCAACTCTGTTGTATTGTGCTCTTCCAAGAACTTAGTACGGTGCTCTGCACACAGTAGGTGCTCGATAAGAACTATTGATTGATTGACTGATGTAACATATTTGGTCATTCTCAGGAGGTAACTGAATGACAAAAACAGTAGAAAAGTGGAATGAACAGTCTCCTCAGTGCTAAGATGATGTGGTCAATTGGAAATAAATAGCAGGTGATTCATCCTGGGATATCCTGTTTTAATCAGTCAGTCTTAATGTGTGCAGAGCAATGTCCTAAACGCTTGAGAGAGTATGATAGAAAAGAGTTGGTATTCATGTTCCAGATCCACAAGGAGCTTACAGTCTAGAGGCGGAGGCCGATATAAATAAAAATGAATTAAGAATGTGTACGCAAGTGCTGTAGGACTTAGGGTAGGGTGAATAAAAGGTCTAAATCCAAGTGCAAAGGTGACAGAGAAGGGAGTGGGAGAAGAGGAAATGAGGTTTTAGTCGGAGAAGGTTTCTTGAAGGAGAAGTGTTTTTAATTATAGAGAAGCAGCGTGGCTCAGTGGCAAGAGCCCGTGTTTAGGAGTCAGAGGTCATGGGTTCTAATCACAACTCTGCCACTTGTCTGCTGTGTGACCTTGGGCAAGTCACTTCTCTGTGCCTCAGTTACTTCATCAGTAAAAATGGGGATTAAAAACTGTGAGCCCCACAGGGGACAATCTGATTACCCTGCATTTACCCCAGAGTTTAGAACAGTGCTCTGCACGTAGTAAGTGCTTAACAAATACCATAATTATTATTATTAATAAGATGCTGAAGATGATCATCTGTTGGATATGAAGGGGGAGGGAGTTATAGGATAGAGGCAGGATGTGGGTGAGGGGTCTATGAGATCGGGTTATAGTCAGTAGGATGGGATGAGAGGAATAAAGCATGTGGACTGGCTTGTAATGGAGAGCAGTGAGGTAAGGTAGTAGGGGGATTGAGTGTTTTAAAAGCAATGGTAAGGAGTTTCTGTTTGATGCAGAGGTGGAGCAGCATGAAGGAGTGGAAAGAGAACATGCTTGGGAGTCAGAGGTCATCGTTTCAAATCCCAACAGCAGCTTGTCAGCTGTGTGACTTTGGGCAAGTCACTTCACTTCTCTGTGCCTCAGTTACCTCATCTGTAAAATGGGGATGAAGACTGTGAGCCCCACGTGGGACCACCTGATCACCTTGTATCCTCTCCAGCGCTTAGAACAGTGCTTGGCACATAGTAAGCACTTAACAAATGCCATCATTATTATTATTATTATTATGGAGGAGGAACTACTGAAGATTCTTGAGAAGTGGGGAATCCTGGACTGAATGGTTTTGTAGAAAAATGTTCCGGGCAGCAGAGTGACTGAAGTGGGGAGAGAAAGGAGGCAAGGAGGTCAGCAAGGAGGTTGGTGTGGTAGGCAAGACGGAATAGGATAAATGCTTGATAGCAGTTTGGATGGAGAGGAAAGACTGGATTTTAGTGATGTTGTGAAGGTCAAACAGAAAGGATTTGGTGACATTGAATATTTGGGTTGAATGAGTGAGATGAGTCAAGGATAATACCGAGGTTGTGGATTGGTGAATCAGGGAGAATGGTGCTGATGTCTAGAGTAATGGAAAAGTCAGGGAGAAGGGGTATTTTAATCATTCTGTCCGCCCTAAGTTTCGGCCCTAAAATCTGTCGGCCCTAAATCTATGTGTAACTGAAATCTCTCTTTTAAATTAAACCTATTTCTTCTCGCTTAATTCTCAAAGATGGAGATGATCTGGCAGCACCCTCCATACAGAAATTATTTGCTTACTCTCGCCTTGTCTTTTCCAAGCTAAACCCGTCCAATTATTTTAACTTCTCAATCAACCAACAGTGTGTACTGAGAACATGCTTTGTGCTTCCATACAAAGCATTTGGAAAAGTAATAATAGCAATAATAATGAGTGGTAATAGTAATCACTTCACTTCTCTGATCCTCAGTTCCCTCATCTGTAAAATGGGGATTAAGACTGTGAGCCTCTTGTGGGACAGGGACTATGTCCAATCCGATTTGCTTGTATCCACCCCAGTGCTTAGTGTGGTGCCTGGCATATAGTAATCACTTAACAAATACCACAGTTATTATTATTAATAGAAGTATAGTACCTACTCCCCTCTCAGGGTCGCACCTGGAGGGTTTTCAGTCCTCTACCAGTCTCGACTACGGGAGGGAGAGTCAAGCAGGGACCTGTCCGTTCCATTCCTAGTTCGGGCAGAGGCTAGCGAGTGGAAGGCAATCTGCTGTAAGTCAAAACTCCACTTACAGTAAACCACTTCTGTATTTTTACCAAGAAAACTCCCCGGATACACTACCAGAACGATTGCTGTTGGAGGTGGGGTCTTCAATGGGAAGCAGTGTGGCTCAATGGAAAGAGCCTGGGCTTCGGACTCAGAGGTCATGGGTTCGACCCCCGGCTCTGCCACTTGATAGTTGTGTGACTATGGGCAAGTCACTTCACTTCTCTGTGCCTCAGTTACCTCATCTGGAAAATGGGGATTAACTGTGAGCCTCACGTGGGACAACCTGATGAACCTGGATCTCCCCCAGTTCTTAGAACAGTGCTCTGCACATAGTAAGTGCTTAACAAATGCCAACATTATCATTATTATTATTATTCTGGAAGTGGTGTGTCCTTGGCGTCACTCTGGGTCAGAGATGACTCGACGGCATAAGACAAGACAAGTAGCATTTGCCGAGTATTTACTTAGTAAGGATACTGAGGAACAGAAGGGCAACAGAATCGGTAGACGTGATCCCCGTCATCAAGGAATTTGCAATCAGGGGCAGACAGACATCAAAATGAATTATAGGTTGAAGGAAGCAATAGAATATAAAGACATGTGAATAAGGCCTACGGGGTTGTGGGAGTTGATGTTTCAGTATTCAAGCGAGGCAGAGGTGGTGGAGTAACAGGAATGGGAGGTATAGGCAGGGAAGGTCTTCTAGACGTTTGATTGCAGATGAGCTTTGAAGATGGAGAGAGCAGTGGTCTGACAGATATGGAGGGGGAGGAAGTTACCGGAGGAGCGGGAAAAGGAAGAATGTGAATAAGAGATCAGCAGCAGAAAAGATGAGAATGAAGGAAACCTCATAAAACGGCTTTGAGAGAAACAAGCAGCGAGGCTTGGTGGAAAGAGCAGGGGCTTGAGCGTGGCTCAGTGGAAAGAGCCTGGGCTTGGGAGTCAGAGGTCATGGGTTCAAAACCCAGCTCTGCCACTTGTCAGCTGTGTGACTCTGGGCAAGTCATTTAACTTCTCTGTGCCTCAGTTACCTCATCTGTAAAATGGGGATTAAGACTGTGAGCCTCATGTGGGACAATCTGATTACCCTGTATCTACCCCAGCACTTAGAACAGTGCTCTGCACATAGTAAGTGCTTAACAAATACCAGCATTATCATTATTGAGAGTCAGAGGTTGTGTGTTCTAATCCCAGCTCTATTACTTGTCAGCTGTGTGACTTTGGGTAAGTCACTTAACTTCTCTGTGCCTCAGTTACCTCATCTGGAAAATGAGGATTCAGAATGTGAGCCCACATGGGACAATCCGATTACCTTGTATCTACCCCAGCACTTAGAATAGTACTTGGTACATCGTAAGCGCTTAACAAGTACCATCATTATTATTAAATTGTATGAGTTGGGGTGTAGTGGGTAAAGAGTAAAGATACTTAGGAGGAAAAGATAAAACCTATTTTCCATCCTTTCAATTATTTATCTCATCATTCTCTGGGCCCTTTCCAAATTCCTTATATCTTTCTTTAAATGTAGAGACCAAAACTGGGCAAGTTCTACCCCAGTGTGGGACTGACTAGTGCAGGATTTAGTAAAACGACTATTGACTGGATCTTATATGTCACCATTTTTATGTTATCTTTTTTTATGGTATTTGTTAAGGGCTTACCATGTGGCTAACATTGTTCCCAAGTGCTAGAGTATGTACAAGTTAATTAGGGAGGACACAGTCCCTGTCCCGCATGGAGCTCACAGTCTAAGTAGGAGGGAGAACAGGAGAACCGAGGCACAGATAGGTTAAGTGACTTGCCCAAGGTCACACATTAAGCATTTGGCAGAGCTGGGATTAGAACCCAGGTCTTCTGACTCCCAAGTCTGGGCTCTTTCCACTAGGCCATGCTGCTTCTCTGGTAATATGTCACCCTGCGGGTCCACTTTGGCTGTTTCAATAACATCATTACATTACTGACATTTTAAAAACAGCTCCAAGAATTGTAGGAACCTGTGAACTCAGAGCCTTTGAAAATGTGTGAATATTGGGTTGGCTACAGTCATCTGAAATCAAAGACTTTGTCTAGAGGTGGGAGATCATCGACCATCTGTCGACCATCCCCTCCACCTCCATACCTTATCTCACCTTGGTTTCACGGACTCCGTCCTCTCCCGGTTCTCCTCTTACCTCTCTGGCCGGTCATTCTCGGTCTCCTTCGCCGGAGCCTCCTCCCCCTCCCATCCTTTAACTGTTGGAGTTCCTCAAGGGTCAGTTCTTGGCCCTCTTCTGTTCTCCATTTACACTCACTCCCTCGGTGAACACATTCGCTCTCACGGCTTTGACTACCATCTCTACGCAGATGACACGCAGATCTACATCTCCGCCCCTGTCCTCTCCCCCTCCCTTCGGGCTCGCATCTCCTCCCGCCTCCGGGACGTCTCCACCTGGATGTCGGCCCGCCACCTAAAACTCAACATGAGCGAGACTGAGCTCCTCGTCTTCCCTCCCGAACCCGGTCCTCTCCCAGACTTCTCTATCACCGTTGATGGCACGACCATCCTTCCCGTCTCTCGGGCCCGCAATCTCGGTGTCATCCTTGACTCATCTCTCGTGTTCACCCCACGCATCCTATCCGTTACCGAGACCTGCCGGTTTCACCTCTACGATATCGCCAAGATCCGCCCTTTCCTCTCCACCCAGACGGCTACCTTACTGTTACGGGCTCTCGTTATATCCCGGCTAGACTACTGTGTCGGCCTTCTCTCTGACCTCCCTTCCTCCTCTCTCGCCCCGCTCCGGTCTATTCTTCACTCCGCTGCCCGGCTCATCTTCCTGCAGAAACGATCTGGGCATGTCACTCCCCTTCTTAAACAACTCCAGTGGTTGCCTATTAACCTCCGCTCCAAACAAAAACTCCTCACTCTAGGCTTCGAGGCTCTCCATCACCTTGCCCCTTCCTACCTCTCCTCCCTTCTCTCTTTCTACCACCCACCCCGCACGCTCCGCTCCTCCGCCGCCCACCTCCTCACCGTCCCTCGGTCTCGCCTATCCCGCCGTCGACCCCCGGGCCACGTCCTCCCGCGGTCCCGGAACGCCCTCCCTCCTCACCTCTGCCAAACTGATTCTCTTCCCCTCTTCAAAACCCTACTTAAAACTCACCTCCTCCAAGAGGCCTTCCCAGACCGAGCTCCTCTTCTCCCTCTACTCCCTCTGCCACCCCCCCTTTACCTCTCCACAGCTAAACCCTCTTTTTCCCCTTTTCCCTCTGCTCCTCCACCTCTCCCTTCCCATCCCCACAGCACCGTACTCATCTGCTCAACTGTATATATTTTCGTTACCCTATTTATTTTGTTAATGAATTGTACATCACCTCGATTCTATTTAGTTGCCATTGTTTTTACGAGATGTTCTTCCCCTCGACTCTATTTATTGCCATTGTTCTCGTCCGTCCGTCTCCCCCGATTAGACCGTAAGCCCGTCAAATGGCAGGGACTGTCTCTATCTGTTGCCGACTTGTTCATCCCAAGTGCTTAGTACAGTGCTCTGCACATAGTAAGCGCTCAATAAATACTATTGAATGAATGAATGAGATTCTCCCATTTAATTAATCCATGATATTTATTCACTCAATCAAAGCAATCATTTTTGAGTGCTTACTTTGTGCAGAACACTGGACTAAGTGCTTGGGTGAGGACAATATAACAGGGTTGGTAGACGTGTTCCCTGCCCGCAGCGAGCTTACAGTCTCGAGGGGGAGATGGACATTAATATATAAATTAATTCTGAATATGTACACAAGTGCCTTGGGGCTGAGCGAGGGGTGAATAAATGGTACAAATCCAGGCTCAAGAGTGATACAGAGGGGAGTGGAAGAGGAAATAAGGGCTCAGTCAGGGAAGGCCTCTTGGAGAAGATGTGCTTTTAAAAAGGCTTTCAAGGTGGGGAAGGTGAATGTCAGATATGAAGATGGAGGGCATTCCAGGACAGATGCGGGCCGCGGGCGAGAGGTCAGCGGCGAGATAGACGAGATAAGAGACAGTGAGTAGGTTGACATTAGAGGAGCAAAGTGAGAGAGCAAAGTGTGTAGTAGGAGAGTAGCAAGGTGAGGTAGGAAGGGGAAAGGTGATTGAGTGCTTTAAAGCCTATGGTAAGGAGTCTTTTTGGAGGCAGGGGTGGATGGGCAACCACTGGACATTCTTGAGAAGTGGGGAAATATGGACTGAGTGGTTTCGTAGAAGCTCTTAGGAGAGTACACTACAACTGAGTTGTTAGCCAGATTCTCTGCCCGCCAAGGATTGTATATTTGTTTCTTACCATCTATTCTCCTTTCTTTTGCTTCTCCTTTTCCAAGTGCTTTTATTGTGTGTGCCTTGTCTAGAATTTATTACTCCTTTCTAAGTTTTGGCCTTCTCCTCACCAAAGTTGTGAGCTCCTTAATAATAATGTTGGTATTTGTTAAGCGCTTACTATGTGCAGAGCACTGTTCTAAGCGCTGGGGTAAACACAGGGGAATCAGGTTGTCCCACGTGGGGCTCACAGTCTTCATCCCCATTTTACAGATGAGGGAACTGAGGCACAGAGAAGTTAAGTGACTTGCCCACAGTCACACAGCTGTCAAGTGGCAGAGCTGGGATTCGAACTCATGAGCCCTGACTCCAAAGCCCGTGCTCTTTCCACAGCGCTCCTTGTGGGAGAGGGACCATGTTTGCATGATCTTATTGTTTATTCTTTCAATTCACTGAGTCATATTTCTTGAGCGCTTACTGTGTGCAGAGCACCGTACCAAGTGTTTACTCATTCACAAAGTAGGCGCCCATAGAGTGCCATTACTTCTACAACTGGATTGCTGAAGCTAAAATGCCACTACATGTTTCTGGAAATTTCCTTCGGTGCCTTATTCTTTGGATTCCAGGAGATATAAACAGACCCCAGAATTGTCTGGGGTCTTTCTAGATCCAAACATTTTCCTAGAAAAATAGGTTGATCTGTTCCACTTCAGCATAGCTGGCTGAACTTCACTGAATAACACTAACACAATAACAAACAGCATGGCTAATGGAGAGAGAAACAGTGTGGCCTAGTGATTGAAGCACAGGTCTGAAACTCAGAAAGACCTGGGTTCTAATCCTGCCTCCACCACTTGCCTGCTGTGTGACCTTGGGCAAGTCGCTTAAATTCTCCGTGCCTCAGTTACCTCATCTTGTAAAACGGGGATTAAGACTGTGAGGTCCACGTAAGGCGGGGACTGTGTCCAACCTGATTAGCTGGTATCTACCTCAGAGCTTAGTATAGTGCCTGGGACATAGTAAGCACTTAAAAAAATGCCATAAAAAAAGAAGAAGAATTCACAAAGTGATGATTTGGCCCAAATGTGTTCTTCCGGCTGCTAATTAATCAAGCACATTCATTCAGGACTATACCAAGCATTTGGGAGAATTCATATCATGTAAAGGAGACAATCCCTCTCAGGGTCACACCTGGAGAGTTTCCAGTACCCTACCAATCACGACTACAGGAGGGAGAGTCAAGCAGAGGCCTACCCATTCCATTCCTACCTTGGACTGTGGCTAGCGAGGGGAAGGCAATCTGCTACAAGTCAAAACTCCCCTGAGCTGGGCAGCAGAGGTATAGGAGAGACTCAAGGCCAGAGACTCATTTACTCTGAGGATGGAGACAAGGATAAACCACTTTTGTATTTTTACCAAGAAAACTCTGTGGATTGCAGATGGAAGTGGGGCATTCTGGGAGAGATGTGTCTATGGTGTCGCTGTGGGTAGGACACGACTCGACAGCGTAAGACAGCAATGACAAAGGAGACAATTCCTGCCTTTGAGGAGTTTATAATCTAATGGGTTGACACTCAAAGTTATTTACAGAGAAATTTGTAAATTTCTCCAGCCCCACCCCTTCCCATTTATTCCTTTTCATTGGCATTTACTGAGCACTTATCCTGTGCAGAGCACTATACTAAGTGCTCGGGAGTAAATACAGTGCAACGGAGTGGATAGACATGTTCTCCGTCCACAAGGAGCTTCCAGGTCTCTTCTCATCCCTTTCCTTCCCTCCCTCCCTCCCCAGGCAAGTCTTCGGGCCTCTGGTCCATGCGCCTGCTCCTGGTTTGGCTTCGTCCCCGCCCCTGCCGACCAGGCCGGGTCACATCACTGCCCTCTGTCCAGTGATTTTCCTGGCCCCAGTAATTATAACAGTGATGGTATTTGTTAAGCACTTACTATGTGCCAAGCACTGTTCTAAGCACTGGGATAGATACAAGATAATCAGGTTGCCCCACATGGGGCTCACATCTTAATCCCCATTTTACAGATGAGGTAACAGGCACAGAGAAGTTAAGTGGCTCACCCAAGGTGACACAGCAGACAGGTGGTGGAGCCGAAATTAGAACCCACGTCCTCTGACTCCCAAGCCCGGGCTCTTTCCACGGAGCCACGCTGCTTCTCGACACAATCAACACAAACAACTCCGCTCCCCTCTCTGGGTCACCTCTGTCCCCATCCTTCTCTCCTCCTGCCTTCTGCCCACATCCGAACCCAGGCAAACTCTGCTTGCTTTCCAGCCTGAAGATTCATTTCTGCTCATAAAATAAAGCCTATTTGAATAAATCAGCACCGGGCACTGTTCTAAGACTAAGGCTCCCTCTTCCTCATCTCCCACTCCCTTCTGCGTCACCCTGACTTGCTCTTTGGTCTTCCCCAGAACTTATGTAAATATCTGTAATTTTATTTATTTATATTGATGTCCATCTCCCCCGTCCCCCCCAGACTGTGAGCTCATTGTGGGCAGGGAATATCACTCTTTATTGTTGCTTGTACTTTCCAAACACTAAAGTACAGTTTTCTGCACACAGTAAGCACTCAATACATACTATTGAATGAATTAATATTCTAAACACTGGGGTTGATACCACCTTATCAGGTTGGGCAAATCACTTCTCTGTTTCTCGATTGCCTCATCCACAAAATGGGGATTAAGACCATGAGCCCCAGGTGGGACAGGGACTATATCCAACCAAATTACCTCGTATCTACCCCAGTGCTTGGAACAGTGCCTGGCACATAGTAAGCACTTAAACAAATACTCTTAAAAATGAGTTAGAACAATGCTCTTCACATAGTAAGTGCTCAATAAATACCACTGATTGATTGAAGCCCAGAAATATTCACCCCAGTCCTACAGCACTTATATACACACCCATCTATAAACTGTATCTCTCTAGACTAAAATAATTTGTGGTATTTGTTAAGCGCTTGCTATGTGCAAAACACTGTTCTAAGCGCTGGGGGATACAAGGTGATCAGGTTGTCCCACGTGGGGTTCACAGATGAGGTAACTGAGGCACAGAGAAGTTAAGTGACTTGCCCAAGGTCACACAGCTGACCAGCGGCAGAGCCGGGATTAGAACCTGTGACCTCTGACTCCCAAGCCCGCGCTCTTTCCACTGAGCCACTCTGCTTCTCTGTGACTCTCTGAGATTATCAGCTCCTTTTCATTCAGTCATATTAATTGAGCACTTACTGTGTAGAGAGCATGTAATAAGTGCTTGGAAGAGTAGAGTACAATAATAGACACATTTCCCGCCCACAGTGAGCTCACAGCCTAGATGCAAGCTCACAGTCTTGATCTCCCTATGGCCAGGCATCATCCACACCTATTCTTTTGTAGTGTACTCTGTCAAGCACTTAGTCATTCATTCAATTGTATTTATTGACCGCTTACTGAGTGCAGGGCACTGTACTAAGCGCTTGGTCCAACATAGTGCACGCAGTAAGCTCTCAATAAATACCACTGATTGATTGCTTGATTGAGAGTGGGCATGGAAAGATGGGTAGATGAAGAGAGGTGATCGCTGTGGTATTTGTTAAGGGCTTACTGTGTGTCAGGCACTGTACTATGCGCTGGGGTGGATCCCGCACTTAGAACAGTGCTTGGCACATAGTAAGCGCTTAACAAATACCATAATTATTATTATAATTATTATACAATTATTGCATAATTATTATACAATTATTATCAGACACAGTCCCTGTCCCACACTGGGCTCAGGGACTCAATCCTTATTTTATAGATGAGGTAACAGAAGCCCAGAGAAGTAAAGTGACTTGCCCAAGGTCACACAAGCAGACAATTGGCAGAGCGAGGATTAGAACCCATGAGCTTGTGGCTCCCAGGCCCATGCTCTATCCACTGTACCATGCTGAGTCTCTAACAAAGTTCAGCCTGATGAGCTTGTTCCTACCCCGGAGCTTAGTAGGGTTCCTGTCATACAGTAAGTGCTTAACAAATACCACAAAGAGGTGGCTGTGACTGCCTATTTGCTGAGTTAGCAGCTGTAGGGGGACAAGATTTAGGAAGAATCAGTCTATTTGGAGAACAGCTCCTGGAGGAAATGGGATTTCAGGAGGGCTTTGAAACCGAAGAGAACTGTGGTGGTGTAGCTTTGAAGGCATGTTCATATCCAGAGGGTAGGAAATGAAGAAGGAGCCAGAGATGAGAAAGGTGAGAAAGGCAATGGGAAGAATTTATTGGGAGAACACAAAGCATGGACTGAGGAGCAGCAGGTGGCTGTGGGATGTTCTGAATTTTTTTTTAAAAATACCACTTTCCCATACCTTTGCAGCAATGAGCAGAAAGTACCAATACTCCAGTCATCGTGCGTGAGAAATTCTGCTGTCTGGCTAGCTCCTAAAAACCAATGTCACCGGTTCATTCAGGTCTCCTGCTTAATGAGAAATAAATTGACTTATGCAGAATTTCTCAACTCATCTTTGGGATATAAATGAGAGAATGAGAAATGTTGGTAAATATTGTTTCTACTTATAAAGCTTTCATAATCTAACAGGGCTCTGTATTTGGAAAATGTCCACCCAAAAGGGAAAATATTATCACTATGGATCACGTTAATTTCCTGGTTTGTTCCCAACGGCATTTGTAGAGCACTTAATGTGTGTGCAAAGCACTGTTTAAACATACCCCATGAACAACCAATCCATCAGTCTTCCAGTCTATGAGCCCACTGCTGGGTAGGGATTGTCTCTATCTGTTGCCGAATTGTACTTTCCAACGCTCAGTACAATGCTCTGTACACAGTAAGCGCTCAATAAATACAATTGAATAAATCAGTCAATCAGTGGTATGTGTTGAGTGCTTACTGTGAACAGAACACTTCACTAAGCACTTGGGACAGTACAATATAACAGTGCCGGTGGACTCATTCCCAGACCACAAGAAGCTCAAAGACTAGATTTCCCTGGAAATGGGATTTAACCATGATTGGTTGCGTCATGGAACACTTTGGCTCCTACACTTATATCCGATTAGTCTCTTTCTATTCCAGAACCAGTCAGCCGTCTTTACTGAGTGCTTACGGGGCACTGTGCTAAGCGCTTGGGAGAGTACAGCTCCAATAAGATGGCCGAACACTACAGGTAAGTCAAAATTGCACTGAAAATCCTTATCTATCCTCACTGTTGTTTATCCCCACTTTCTGTTCTCAGTGCCTTTTCTGAACCCCTTCTCACGCCTGAAGCTAGGCTATTCGCCTCCTTCCACTTCACGGAAAAACTCCTCAAATAGGCTTCAAGCCCCTCTGCCAGATTTCTCCACCTAACATATCTGCTATTACCCACGACTACCCAGTTTGGTCACCTTCTCCTCCCAAGCCATCTTCTGTTCCTTTGTTTCTACCCTTCCACCTCCGCCCCCCGGTTCATACTGTTACTCTGACCTGGAACAAGTTCCCTATCCTGGTTTTCTCTCTATGAAATAAAGTCAATTCATCAAAATATTCAAAAATGTGTGTTAAATTCTTCTAAAATGGCATTTATTACACCTCCCAATATACCACCATCCCAAATTCTGGATTATCTGCATTAAGCTTCATAATTTTTACTGAACTTTGTCAGAATCCACTTGGGTGTATGTTTTTAATTAGAATTGTTTTTGAAATAATATGTCTATTCCAAAGCCTTGCTTTTAAGGCTTAATGCCTTTACAGGAGAGTTGTTTTTTTACTTTGTTTCCCAGAAGCAATTTTGTTTTGGAAAGTTTGAAGAAAATCTGTTAGGCTATTTCAGAGGACTTAAATTTAAACAAATTGTTTTCTCTCTCCTAAATCATTCCTGGCAAACGCAATTTTTAGTTAGTATTTGATGTTATTTGTGAAAGAAACTATGTTAGAAATTCTAAGAGCAAAAAATAAATTCCTTCAGCAATGTATCCTCTGGGGAGTTTCCTTTTTAGTCTGGTATGTGTGTGTGTGGGGGAATTTATATAGATAGATTGATATGGTATGTATAATCTATGTTAAGCCGTATCTGCTCCTTTGCACAGTCGCACGGTAGGGTAGCTCACCGTGTCGGGTGGGGCTTGACCGGACCAACTCCGTTTTGCGGGCCTCGTCGCCATCAGCCCGAGGAGACCACATCACGACCACCGGTACGGTCGGCAGATCGGTGAAGCAACCCTCGAATAGTTTTGCTGATGGCGAGCGGAGGGAGGGCCCAGAAGGCAGGGAGTGATGGAGTGCTGACAACAGATGTAAAGTCCCCAGAAAATGGAAAGTGATGGGTCACCTCAGGCTCTGTCAGCAGGGGAAGGGTGGAACCTCCGGCTCGTATTGCCGATAGCGAGTAAAGGGATCCCCAGAAGCATGGTATCCGACCCCTCCTGAGGGCAGAAACCCTATAAAAATCGGTGTCCAGGGGACGGCTCTTTATAGCGAGACAGAGTGCTGACACTCGCCCCTACCCAGACCCCCACTCTGTGTCGGGCAGTACCGGGAACGCCGTGTGGAGCCCACTGGGACTGTGACTTTCCCCTGCTGCTGACCTAGAACAGAGCTTGGTGTCCCTCTTTGGCCTGGAGAACACCAAATTGACCTATTGGGGTGTCCCTCTTTGTAGCATCACGGTTGGAGGTAGGTGAGCCTGGTGTCTTGGGTCAGATTGTCATGATTTTTCCTCTGAATGCTAGCATGCTAGATGACTCAGTGAGCTCGGGGGTTGGGCCATGTTATAATTAGTGTCTTCCCGTTAACGAGGTGATCACTAGCGGCTTTAATGAGCCAGCATGTCCAGTATTAGCGAGGCTGTTCTTTTGTGTCCGTCTCCCCCGATTAGACCGTAAGCCTGTCAAACGGCAGGGACTGTCTCTATCTGTTGCCGACTTGTTCATTCCAAGCGCTTAGTACAGTGCTCTGCACATAGTAAGCGCCCAATAAATACTATTGAATGAATTGAATGAATATTTCTGCTTCTATGATATTGTAAAAGCAGGTGGATGAATAAATGGCTAGGTGAGGCTGGCCTGTTTAACGCCGGCATGAAGCAGCATGGTTTAGTGGATCAAGCACAGGCTTGAGAGTATGAAGGTCATGGGTTCTAATCCCAAATCCGCCACTTGTCTGCTGTGTGACCCTGGGGAAGTCACTTCACTTATCTGCGCCTCAATTACGTCATCTGTAATATGGGGATTAAGACTGTGAGGTCAGGGACTGTGTCCCACCCCATACATTTATATCCACCCCACCTCTTAGTGCCGTGTCTGGCACACAGTAAGTCCTTAACCAATACCATAACAATTATTATTACTGTTATACCGAGGGTGAAAGTCAGATATCCAAACGCGGGCCCTAACGACCGGTGACATTTCATATCAAACGACACTGAACGAAATAATGTCGCTTGCCAAAATAGAAACAAATAATATTTTTGTCTGTTTATCTGTGAAATCCTGTAAAAGAAGTAATGTTGCCTAGTAGAAAGATCCCAGGCCTGGGAGTCAGAGAGACCAGGTTCTAATCTGACCTTTGCCACTGGCCTGTTGCAATGGCAAATCATTTCACTTTTCCGTGTCGCAGTTTCCTCATTTGTAAAATGGGGACTAAATGCCGGCTCTCCCTCCCCCTTAGAGAAGCAGCATAGTCTAGTGGATAGATCTCTGTCTTGGGAGTCAGAAAGTAATGGGTTCTAATCCTGGCTCTGCCACTTGTCTGCTGTTTCACCTTGGGCACATCACTTCACTTCTCTGTGCCTCAGTTCCCTCATCTGTAAAATGGGGATTGAGACTGTGAGCTCCATGTGGGACAAGGACTGTGTCAAAACCAATTTGCTTGTACCAACCCCAGCACTTAGTACAGCAGCGTGAGAAGCGGCGTGGCTTAGGGAAAAGAGCTCAGGCTTGGGAGTCAGAGTTCGTGGGTTCTAATCCTGTCTCCGCCACTTGTCAGCTGTGTGACTTTGGACAAGTCACTTAACTTCTCTGTGCCTCATTTACCTCATTTGTAAAATGGGGAATGAGATTGTGAGCCCCAGGTGGGACAACCTGGCTACCTTGTATCTACCCCAGTCCTTAGAAAAGTGCTTAGCACATAGTAAGCACTTAACAAATACCATCATCATCATTATTATTATTACAGTGCCCGGCACATAGTAAGCATTTAACAAATACCATAATTATTATTAGATTGTGGACTCAGTACGGAACAGGTACTGCATCTGATCTGATGGTACTGTATCTAATCCAGCATTTAGCACCGTGCCAAGCACATAATAAGTCCTTAACCTACAACACAATGATCATTTATTAACATTAAATATCACGTTCCTTGGAAATGGCTACTTTTCTTGGGACTCACCAAGTTCAGGTAAAATTTCTATCAGGCAGTCACAATCCATGTTCTTCTCCTTTAATTTAAATGAATGAATCATTCTAAGGACCATATTAAGTGACCAGAGAGGGGGAGTAGGTAAGGTGAAGCGAGACCCATGGTCAAGGCAGATGGACAAAGTTGATGCAGTAGAGTTTAGGGGGCAAAAGTGTCAATGAGGGGGTCTGGCTAGGTCTTTCCCCAGTTTCCATAGCCTTGTTTCTTCTGCCTTCACCTCTGCCCTTGCCCCGTGCTTCAAGGAGAACACTAGGAGGGGTATTAATTCATCAGAAACTCATTACCCTATTTATTTTGTCATTACCCTATTCATTTTGTCATTACCCTATTTATTTTGTTAATGAAATGTACATTGCCTTGATTCTATTTAGTTGCCATTTTTTTTACGAGATGTTCTTCCCCTTGACTCTATTTATTGCTATTGTTCTTGTCTGTCCCTCTCCCCCAATGAGACTGTAAGCCCGTCAAATGGAAGGGACTGTCTCTATCTGTTGCCGACTTGTTCATTCCAAGTGCTAAGTACAGTGCTCTGCACATAGTAAGCGCTCAATAAATACTATTGAATGAATGAATGAATGAATGAATGAATGAATGAATGAATGAATGATAACCAGTGTTCTTGCTGTGTCAGGAAGCTCCGCTCACCTTAACAGAGCCATGCTGGGTGCAACGTGTAAGGAATTTAAGCAACAGAGTATCAATCAATCACGTTTACTGAGTGCTTACTGTGTGCAGAGCGCTGTATTAAGCTCTTGGGAGAGAACAATATAACAGAGTTGGCAGACACAATCCCTGCCCACAACGAGCTTACAGTCTAGAGGATACCTCAGACTGCTGCTGTACGCAGAGCTGAACCCAGAGGAGGGTAGAGGAAGCATTTTAAGTACACGATAAAACAAAGCTTCAGAGAAGCAGCATAGCCTAGTGGATAGAGCACAGGCCTGGGAGTCAGAAGGACTGGGGTTCTAATCCTGTCACTTTAATTTAAATGAACGAATCATTCTAAGGACCATATTAAGTGACCAGAGAGCAGGAGTAGGTACGGTGAAGCCATACTCTGTCACTTGTCTGCTGTGTGACCATGGGCAAGTCACTTCACTTCTCTGTGCCTCGGTTCCCTCATCCATAAAATGGGGATAAAGAATGTGAGCCCATGTTGGACACAGTCCAACCTGTTTTATCTCATATCTTTTCTTATGCTGTCGAGTCATCTCTGACCTATAGCGATGCCTCGGACACATCTCTGAGAAGCAGCGTGGAGTCAGAGGTCATGGGTTCGAATCCCAGCTCTGCCACTTGTCAGCTTGTGACTTTGGGCAAGTCACTTAAATTCTCTGTGCCTCAGTTACCTCATCTGTAAAATGGGGATTAAGACTGTGAGCCCCACGTGGGACAACCTGATTCCCCTGTGTCTACCCCAGCGCTTAGAACAGTGCTCGGCACATAGTAAGCGCTTAACAAATACCAACATTATTATTATTATTATTATCTCTATCAGTTGTGTCCCCACCTCCATCTGCAATCGTTCCGGTAGCGTATTCGTGAGTTTTCGAAGCAGCGTGGCTCAGTGGAAAGAGCCTGGGCTTCGGAGTCAGAGGTCATGGGTTCGACTCCCGGCTCTGCCACTTGTCAGATGTGTGACTGTGGGCAAGTCACTTAACTTCTCTGTGCCTCAGTTCCCTCATCTGTAAAATGGGGATTAACTGTGAGCCTCACATGGGACAACCTTATACCCGGTATCTCCCCCAGCGCTTAGAACAGTGCTCTGCACATAGTAAGAGCTTAACAAATATCAACATTATTATTATTATTATTATTATCAGGGTAAAAATATGGATGCGGTTTAGCACTGCCTTATTGGGCAGAGTAAACTTGAGTCTCTGCCCTCTACTCTCTCCCATGCCGCTGCCCAGCACAGGGGAGTCTTGACCAGTAGCAGATTGCCGTCCACTCGCTAGCCACTGGCCAAGCTAGGAATGGAATGAGTATGCCTCTGCTTGACTCCCCCTCCTGTAGTTGAGACTGGTAGAGTATTAATAATAATAATAGTAATATTGGTATTTGTTAAGCTCTTACTATGTGCAGATCACTGTTCTAAGAGCTGGGGGAGATACAAGGTAACTAGGTTGTCCCATGCGATGCTCACAGTCTTAATCCCCATTTTACAGATGAGGTAACTGAGGCACAGAGAAGTTAAGTGACTTGCCCTCAGCCACACAGCTGACAAGTGGCAGAGCGGGGATTCGAGCCCATGAGCTCTGACTCCCAAGCCCGGACTCTTTCCACTTAGCCACGCGGCTTCAAAGCTCTTAGTACTGCTTAGTAGAGTGCCTGGAGCATAATAAGAGCTTAACAAATACCATTAAAATAAAATGCTCCACCCCTGTAGAAATCTGGGAATCAGTTGTTGAGAGCAGACTTACGTGAAACATTGCCATCAAAAAGTGAGTGGCTCTATTTGAGCAAAAACTCTGTAGAGAAAGAGATACAAAGAGGCAAAAGAGAAAACAGCAGTAGGTAAGGAGACAAAATAGGAAACAGCACTAGGCACTGCAAACACTAACCACCATGGCAAAAAAAGGACAACCTTTTTGTGTATCCCTTGTGGCTGGGCTTGTGATTCCCCCATGGGGTCTTTTAATAATAATAATAAGAATAATGTTGGTATTTGTTAAGTGCTTACAATGTGCAAGGCACTGTTCTAAGTGCTGGTATAGATACAGGGTAATGAGGTTATCCCACATGAGGCTCACGGTTAATCCCCATTTTACAGATGAGGTAACTGAGGCACAGAGAAGTGAAGTGACTTGCCCATGATCACACAGCTGACAAGTGGCAGAGCCACACATGCACTCATAACAATAATTGTGGTGTATGATAAGTGCTTACTACGTGCCAGGCACTGTACTAAGCACTGGGGTGGATACAAGCAAATCGGGTTGGACATAATCCCTGTCCCACATGAGGTTTAGCATCTCAATCCCCATTTTTCAGATGTGGTAACCGAGGCACCTCTCTTGTGAATCAATGCCTTATTGTGGCAGGAGAGTTTGTGTATGCCACTGAAGCTTAGAACTATGCCCCTGAGAGATATTCTTTAGTCAGGCTTACCCATAATGGAAAGGTCTAAGCTGAAACATCAGAAAAAGATGATTCACCCATGCTGGGAAGCAATGGCATGGTGATCAACTGATCAAAATGTTGGCCATCCTTCCCATCTCACAAGCCCATAACCTTGGCGTTATCCTTGACTCCTCTCTGTCGTTCAGCCCACATATTCAACCACCAAATCCTTTCAGTCTCATCTTCACAACATCGCTAAAATCTGCCCTTTCCTCTCCATCTAAACTATTACCATGTTAATATAATCACTCATCCTATCCCGCCGAGATTACCTCATCAGCCTACTTGCTGACCTCCCAACCTTCTGCGTCTCCCCACTCCAGTCCATACTTCGCTCCACTGCCTGGATCATCTTTCTACAGTGACGTGCAGGAAGTGTCACTCCCCTCCTCAAAAATCTCCAGTGGTTGCCCATCCACCTCCGTACCAAACAAAAATTCCTCACCATAGGCTTTAAAGCTCCCAATCACCTTTCCCCTTCCTACCTCACCTCCCTTTTCTCCTACATCCCAGCCTACACATTCTGCTCCTCGGAAGCTAATCTTCTCACTGTGCCTCCTCTTCAGCTGTCTTGCAGCCAATCCCTGGCTCACATCCTGCCTCTGGCCTGTAATGCCCTCCGTCCTCAAATCCTCTAGACAAT
The DNA here is from genome assembly GCF_004115215.2 of Ornithorhynchus anatinus. NCBI lineage: Eukaryota > Metazoa > Chordata > Mammalia > Monotremata > Ornithorhynchidae > Ornithorhynchus > Ornithorhynchus anatinus. The sequence goes on along the minus strand of NC_041731.1, from coordinate 120,544,068 downwards.
TACTCTCTACTCTTCAAATCCTTGTTGAAGGAACATCTCTTCCAAGAGGGCTTTCCAGACTAAGCCCCATTTTTCCTCATGTTTTACTCCCTTCTGTGTCACCCTGATTTGCTCCCTTTGCTCTTTCCCCACCTTCTAGCTCCACAGCACATACATCTATCTATCTATATCTATCTATCTATCCATCTAGATAGATATATATGTGTGTGTGTGTATATATGTGTATATATGTGTATATACATGTATATATGTATATATATATAATTTTATTTATTATATTAATGTCCATTTATTTGTACTGATGTCTGTCTCCTCCCCTCTAGACTGTGAGCTCACTATGGGTAGGGATTGTCACCATTTATTATTGTATTGTACTTTCCCAAGTGCTTAGTACAGTGCTTTGCACATAGTAAACACTTAATGAATGCAACTGAAAAAATGAATGGGTGAAAAACGAGAAGAAAATTGTTCATAACTAAGCTCCAGCTCATTCATTTTTCCCTACCAAATCATGCTTACTTTTAAGACCTCAGCATGTATGACTGTAAACTATGTATGCCAGTTTCTATATTTACAGAGAGACAAAAAATAACATTGGAAACTGCTAATCCCATAGAATCAAGAACAGATCAGTAAATCCTATTCCCCATCTCCGATGAAAACAATGAAATCACCAAGCTTTGAGTTTAAAAGCACGTCTTAGATCAGATGTATCATCTCACTCATCAATTATTTTGGAGTGCTTTCATAGACCAATTTGAAATGAGCCAGTCAATGAGATTTTCACTACTTCCTATCGGAGTCTCGTTCCTGTACAAATCCAATCCCCCGATAAAAAAAATCCCTTTTCTTAATGCTACCTCACTGAAGCTAGTAAATAATTTTCCTCTCCTCCTTCATCTATAATAACCTTTTCATCCTGCCCATTTCAAAAAGCTACACAGCCTTAATTTCATTCAATAGTATTTATTGAGTGCTTACTATGTGCAGGGCACTGTACAAAGCGCTTGGAATGGACAATTCGGCAACAGATAGAGACCATCCCTGCCCAAAGATGGGCTCTCAGTCTAAATGATAATGATGGTATTTGTTAAGCGCTTACTATGTGTGAAGCACTAAGCGCTATGGGGGATACAAGGTGATCAGGTTGTCCCATGTGGGGCTCACAGTCTTAATCCCCATTTTACAGATGAGGGAACTGAGGCACAGAGAAGTTAAGTGACTTGCCCAAAGTCACACAGCTGACAAGCAGCGGAGCCGGGATTGGAACCCATGACCTCTGACACCCAAGCCCGAGCTCTTTCCACTGAGCTACGCTGCTTAATCTCCTGAGTAGAACCCCCTCCAAGTGATGAAAGAGAAAATATGAAGATGAGCTTCCTTATTTCCTGGGAAAGGTCTTTTTCTTCCGGGGGAAAGTTTAAGGAGTTCTAACTTCCTTTCTTTCTATTTGCATTTCACCATTATCATTGTGGCAGATGTTTTAGCAATGGCCCAGAGGGGAAAAGGGGTCACCAATAATAATAAAAATAACTGTGGTATTTGTTAAGTGCTTATTATGAGCCAAGCACTGTACTAAGCGCAGGGGTGGATAGGAGCAAATTGGGTTGGATGGTCCCTGTCCCACGCGGGGCTCACAGTCTCGAGCTCCATTTTACAGATGAGGTAACTGAAGCCCAGAAGAGTGAAGTGACTTTCCCAAGACCACACAGCAGGCAAGCGGCAGAGCCAGGTTTAAAACTCAGGTCCTTCTGACTCCCAGGCATGTGCTACTTCCCCAACCAAGCTTTCTTACAGTCAATTAGGAGGCTTCACAAGTTGGTCTTTTAAAGCCTCCCGAATGAGAAAGAACTCTTCTCTACAGTGTACTTCCTACAAGAATCAAAAGTTAAATTATTAGTTTTCAAGTTCCATGCTTCCCTCTCTCCTTGAGAGAAACAGCATGGCCCAGTGGATTATAGACCTTGGGCCTGGGAGTCAGAAGGACCTGGGTTCTAATCCTGGCTTTGCCACTTGTCAGCTGTGTGACATTGGGCAAGTTACTTCACTTCTCTGGGCCTCCGCTACCTCATCTGTAAAATAATAATAATAATAATAATAATAATAATGTTGGTATTTGTTAAGCGCTTACTACGTGCAGAGCACTGTTCTAAGCGCTGGGGTAGATACAGGGGAACGAGATTGTCCCACGTAAGGCTCACGGTCTTCATCTCTATTTTACAGATGAGGAAACTGAGGCAAAGAGAAGTGAAGTGACTTGCCCACAGTCACATAGTTAAGACTGTAAATCCTGCATGGAACCGGGACTCTGTTCAAACCAATCTGCTTGTATCCACCCCAGTGCTTAGTATGGTGCCAGGCACATAGTAAATGCTTAGCAAATATCATCAAGAGCTTAGTACAGTACTCTGCACACAGTAAGCGCTCAATAAATATGATTGAATGGATGAATTATTATTCTTGTTAATAATAATGGTATTTGTTTAGTTCTTACTATGTGCCAAGCCCTGTTCTAAGCTCTGTTTTGAAAACTGCCCTAAAAACAAGTTATGATGTAAGAATACTTGACCCAGGACATTAATTAAAAATAGAAAGTCAATGGCTCCAAGTCATATTCCAGTGATTTCTGCTTGACTTGTTGCTTTGTAACATTTAGTAAAAGGGCAAAGTTTTTATGACCTGAATGGAAAAAAAAAATGTTCAAACCTTAGAAGTGTATTAATAGTGTTTGGCTTAATCTTGCCATTGGTTCTTAATATTAACATATTTTGATAACCTCTGCTCTCAAGCATTGCCAAAACTGAATTCCAAGCTATTTATAAAATCTAGGGCAGGGATCTGACTCCTCACACTTTGACGGTATTTAAACCTCGAGATCTAAAGCTGAACATAAAATAAATGGAGGGGAGAGGAGTAAAACGTGGCTGTCGTATCCTTTGGTTACGTTAGGTACAATCAATCAATCAATAAGTTCTTTGCGGGCAGGGAACGTGTCTACCAACTCAGTTATATTGTTATATTGTAATTGCTCTGCACACACTAAGCACTCAATAAATGTGATTGATTGATTAATTAATTGATCAGTGGTATGTACTGAGTACTAGGCACTTCGGAGAGTCCAGTTTAATGGAGTTGGTAGACACGTTCCCTGCCCAAAGTCTAGAAGGGGAGAAAGAGACATTAACACAAATAAATTACAGGTACATACATACGTGCTCCGGGACTGGAGTAGGGAGAATTTCAAACGCCCGGTCTAAAGGTCACAGATCCAAGTGCACAGATGATGCAGAAGGGAGAAGGAGTCGAGGATAAGGGGGCTTAATTGGAAAGTCCTCTCGGAGGTGATATCACCTTAATAAGGCTTCGAAGATGAAGGTAATTAATAAGGCTTTCTATGTACAAAATCTATTCAGATCCTTTTCCATTCTTAATCATTCTCCAGATGTTTACTCTTTGTGAGAAAACAAACTGAATTTTTGATTGACAGAATTTAGAATGAAAAGAAAAGAATGGAAAACAAATCGTAAGCCTAGATAATTTTAAGACATGAGATATCTTATCCATATGTTTGGATTATTACTTTTTTGTTTGTGGTATTGGTTAAGTGCTTACTATGTGCCAGGCACTGTACTAAGCACTGGGGTAGATACAAACTAATCAGTATGGATGTACTCCATGTCCCACATAGAGCTCACAGTCTTAATCCCCACTTCACAGATGAAATTATGAGTCACAGCGAAACTAAGCGACACGCCCGAGGTCAACCCGCAGACGAATGCCAGAGCAGGGATTAGAACCCAGTTCCTTTGATTCCCAGTCCCGTGCTTCCTCCACTAGACCACACTGATTTCCATAGTTACTGGGATTACTTGGGCCTACTTTAAGTCTTTTTTTTTTTGCTCTTGACCTACTGGACAGTCTGTTTTTTAAGAAGTGCCCTTGGCTGGTTTTGGAGCGGAAGATGTAGCAAGAAAAAAACGCATTATCTGAATGACAAAACTAGAAACTCCATGTAATGGCAGATCATTCTATTTTCAGAAACTGTTGATGCCTAGCAGAATACTCCCATCTTTTTTTTAAAACTTCCTCCATTCCCTAAATTACAACACTGAAAAACTATGTGAATGTTTAAAGCAAGCAGACTCGGAGCTTTATAGTAAATATTTAATGAGATTATCTTTTGTGAGCTGTAATTCACAGAGGGAGCTAAGTGGGCTTGATCTTTTGTGGGAAGTATCAGAATTTATGGATTGAGGTGTCAGTGCAGTAAAGGCTTGAAACATTTGGAAGGGGAGGAGCTAAGCACATATGCTCCCTTGCTCTGTTCCCTTTGGTTTTCCCTTCGGTTTTCACTCCGGTTTTTCCTTCTCTTTCATTCCAGATCATAAGCAGCTCAGGAGAACGAAGACCACTGGTGCCTGAAGCTTTCTCTCTGGCCTCTGTTCCGGCACTCTAACGTTTCTGTTCAAGAAAAGATCATTCTTTGCCAGGTGAGAGAATCAGCTGTGTGAGGGTCAACCTTCTGAACTGTGAGAAATCTGCCCAAAGTCACTAGAACATGCCAGGCTGAAAGGGAAGCAGGATGGCCTGGTGGGAAAAAAAGGGCCTGGAAGCCAGAGGAACCTGGGTTTTTGTTTGTTTGTTTTTTTGCTCTGCCACATATCTGCTGTGTAACCTTGAGCAATTCATTTCTCTGTGTCTCAAAATGGAGATTATTCATTCATGCAATTGTATTTATTGAGTGCTTACTGTGTGCAGAATACTGTACTAGGCACTTGGAAAGTACAATTGGGCAACAGATAGAGACAATCCCTACCCAACAATGGGCTCACAGGCTAGAAGGGGGGAGGCAGAAAAGAAAACAAAACAAGACAAGTAAACAGGTATCAACAGAATTATATATACACATCATTAATAAAATAAATAGAATAAGAAACATGTACATATATTCACAAATGCTGAGGGGCGGGGAGGAGGGTAGAGCAGGGGGAGGGAGTCGGCACGATGGGGGGACTCAGATGAGGAGCAGAGGAAAAAGGGGGCTCAGTCTGAGAAGACCTCCTGGAGGAGGTGAGCTTTCAGGAGGATTTTGAAGGGGGGAAGTGTGCTAGTTTGGCGGATGTGAGGAGGGAGGGCATTCCAGGAGAGAGGTAGGATGTGGGCCGGGGGGTCAACAGTGGCACAGGAGAGAACGAGGGACTGTGAGGAGGTTAGTGGCAGAGAAGTGGAGTGTGTGAGGTGGGCTGGAGAAGGAGAGAAGGGAGGTGAGGTAGGAGGGGGCGAGGTGATGGAGAGCTTTGAAGCCAAGAGTGAGGAGATTTTGCTTCATATGAAGGTTGATAGGCAACCACTGGAGATTTTTGAGTAACGGGGTGACATGCCCAGAGCGTTTCTTTAGAAAGATAATCCAGGCAGAGGAGTGAAGTATAGACTGAAGCGGGGAGAGACAGGAGGATGGGAGATCAGAGAGGAGGCTGATGCAATAATCCAGTCGCGATATTACTGTACCAGCAAGGTAGCAGTTTGGATGGAGAGGAGAGGGCAGATCTTGGCGATATTGTACAGGTGAGACCGGCAGGTTTTGGTGACGGATTGGATGTGTGGGGTGAATGAGAGAGCCGAGTCAAGGACGACGCCAAGGTTGCGGGCCTGTGAGACGGGAAAGGTGGTAGTGCCGCGCACAGTGATGGGAAAGTCAGGGAGAGGACAGGATTTGGGAGGGAAGATAAGGAACTCTGTCTTGGCCATGTCGAGTTTTAGATGGCGGGCAGACATCCAGGTGGAGACGTCCTGGAGGCAGGAGGAGATACGAGTCTGGAGGAAGGGAGAGAGAACAGGGGAGGAGATGTACATTTGGGTGTCATCCATACAGAGATGATAGTTGAAGCCCTGGGAGCGAATGAGTTCTCCAAGGGAGTGAGTGTAGATGGAGAACAGAAGAGGACCAAGAAGTGACCCTTGAGGAAGCCCTACAGTTAGGGGATGGGAGGGGGAGGAGGAGCCCGTGAAGAAGACCGGGAATTAAAGGTCAGAGAGATGAGGAGAACCATACCTGTTCTCCCTCCTACTTAGACCGTGAGCCCCACGTGGAACCGGATTATCTTCTATCTACCTCAGCGCTTGATACCATGTAGTGGACAGAGTTCACGCCCACGAGTCAGGGTTCTAATCCCGGCTCCGCCACTTGTCAGTTGTGTGACCTTGAGCAAGTTATTTCACTTCTCTGGGCTTTAGTTACCTCATCTGTAAAATGGGGATCGAGACTGTGAGCCCCGCATGGGACAGGGACTGTATCCATCTTGATTTGCTTGTATCCTTCCTACTGCTTAGTACAGTGCCTCGAACATAGGAAGCTCTAAACAAATACCATCATTATTATTATTATTACAAGTGCTTTGCACACAGTAAGGGCTTAACAAATACAACAATTATTATTATTAAAGATTTTAGAATAGTGGTCCTAATAGCAAAAGTAAATCCAGACCACCATGTTGGGAGGGGAATTTCTTGGGACTGATATCAAAGCCCGATTTCCCAACAATGAGAGGAAAGAAGAAAAATATTAATAAGCAGAAAGAGCCTTAGAAGGATATTTTCAGAGGACATAAATGTTTCCCGCTTAGGAAAGATCATTTTGACCTTCCTCTGAAGATTCTGATTTATTATATCATTGTGTGCAAGCAACCCGTATTGTCCATTTTTAAAAATCCTTCTGATCTTTCAATCATAGTTTATCAACAGTTAGTGTTATACTGTGTTTGTGAGTTTTCTTGTGTCGTTCCTAGCTTGATAGATAACCTCAGTGAAAATAATCTCCTCATCAGGCATAGGAGAGGCTGTTTATGAAGGAAAATGCCAGCTAGAAGCCCTACTTGAAGCAAATCAATTACATTCTCACCATACTTACGTTCATCGTGGGCAGGGAATGTGCTGGTTGTTGTCGTATTGTACTCTCTCAAGTGCTCAGTGCAGAGAAGCAACATAGCTCAGTGGAAAGAGCCCAGGCTTGGGAGTCAGAGGTCATGGGTTCGAATCCCAGCTCTGTCACTTGGCAGCTGTATGACTGTGGGCAAGTCACTTCACTTCTCTGTGCCTCAGTTACCTCATCTGTCAAATGGAGATTAAGACTGTGAGCCTCACGTGGGACCACCTGATGACCCTGTATCTACCCCAGCGCTTAGAATGGCGCTCGGCACATAGTAGGCACTTAACAAATACCAACATTATTTTTATTATTATTACAGTGCTCTGTGCATAATGAGGCTCAATAAATATGACTGATTGAATGAATGCTTTTCATTATATAGACTTGAGACTTGAGAAGAAACATGACCCAGTGGAAAGAGCCTCGGCATGGGAGTTAGAGGACCCGGGTTCTAAACTTGATTCAGCCAATTGGCGGTTGTATGACCTTGGGCAAGTCACTTAACTTGTCTGTGACTCAGTTTCCTCATTTCAATCAATCAATGACATTGACTGAATGCTTATCGTGTGCGGAGCACTCTACTAAGTGCTTGGAAGAGTACAGAAGACATGTTCCCTGCCTATGAGGAGGTTACAGTCTACAAGGGAAGACAGAGCTTAAAGCAGCATGGCATAGTGGATAGAGGTCGGGTCTGGGAATGTCAGAATGTCATGGGTTCTAATCCCAGTTTTGCCACTTGTCTGCCGTGTGACCTTGGACAAGTCACTTCACTCTTCTGGGCCTCAATTACCTCATCTGTAAAATGGGGATTGAGACTGTGAGCTTTGTTCAACCCGATATGCTTGTATCCACCGCAGCGCTTAGTACAGAGCCTGGCACCTTAGTAAACGCTAAACAAATACCACAATTATTATTATTGCTATTATTAATATTACAAATAATGAAATAAATTGCTGCTATGTACATAAGTGCTGAGGGTGCAAGCAGCGTGGCTAGAGAAGCAGCATGGCTCAGTGGAAAGAGCCCGGGCTCAGGAGTCAGAGGTCATGGGTTCTAATGCCGGCTTCGCAGCTTGTCAGCTGTGTGACTTGGGGCAAGTCGCTTCACTTCTCTGTGCCTCAGTTACCTCATCTGTAAAATGGAGATTAAAACTGTGAGCCCCACATGGGATAACCTGATCACCTTGTATCCCCCCACCGCTTAGAACAGTGCTTTGCACATAGTACGCGCTTAACAAATACCACCATTATTGTTCTCGGTGCCTCAGTTACCTCATCTGTAAAATGGGGATTAAGAGCGTGAGCCCCAGGTGGGATAATTTCATTACCTTGTATCTATGCCCGCGCTTAGAACGGCGCTTGGCACATAGTAACTACTTAGCAAATACCATCATTATTATTATTATAACAGTGCTTGGCACATAGTAAGCAGTTAACAAATGCCTTAATAATTATTTTTATTAGACAGAACACAGACCTGGAATTCAGAGGACCTGATTTCTAATCCCAGCTCTTCCAGCCGCCTGTTGCGTGACTCTGTAAACTCACTGTGGGTGGGGAATGTGTCTGTTTATCGTTATATTGTATTCTCCCTAGAGATTGGTAGAGTGCTCTGCACACAGTAAGCGCTCATTAAATAGGATTGACTGTCTTAACTTCTCAGTGTCTCCGTTTCCTCATCTGTAAACTGGGGATTAGAAATCTGTTGTCCCTCCCTCACACCCCTCTGTGTGGCCCATAGGTGACAGAGCCAGTTTTCCCTGATGGTTTTGTATCTATCTACCCTATCTTAGAGAAGCAGCATGGCTCAGTGGAAAGAGCCCGGGCTTGGGAGTCAGAGGTCATGGGTTTGAATCCCGGCCCCGCCACTTGTCCGCTGTGTGACCGTGGGCAAGTCACTTAACTTCTCTGGGCCTCAGTTACCTCATCTGTAAAATGGGGATTAAGACTGTGAGCCTCACGTGGGACAACCTGATTACCCTGTATCTACCCCAGCGCTTAGAACAGTGCTCTGCACATAGTAAGCGCTTAACGATTACCAACATTATTACCCAAGTGTTCAGTCCGGTGCTTGGCACATACTGAGAATCTTCCACTTAGAATGTGAGCCCTGTGTGGTTCAGGGACTGTGTTTGACCTGACTAACTTGCAACTACTCCAGCATTTAGAACAGTGCTTGACACAAAATTAGCACTTAAAATATCACCACAATGATAATATACTAAAATTAATTAGTGAAACCGGTCATAATAATATACTAAAATTCATTATGAAACCAGTCAAAAGGTAGGCAGAATTTCTCTCTGATTGGGTCTGGTCCTTTCTACTTCTTGATGAGATGGATCTCTTTTTTTTAATTGTATTTATTACATTCTTACTACATGTCCAACACTGTTCTAAGCATTGGGCATGCATCTGGATCTGTTGATGGGAGAAAGCCCGCTGACAAATTCTTCCCACACTGATTTATGCAAGAGAAGGATCTAAAGTTGTAGAGACCCACCACAGTCCCGAGAGGTAGAGGACTCAGGTAAAAAAAAAAATAAATAAATGGTGGTATTTGTTAGCGCTTACCATGTGCAAAGCACTGTTCTAAGCGCTGGGGGATACAAGGTGATCAGGTCGTCCCACGTGGGGCTCACAGTTAATCCCCATTTGACAGATGAGGTAACTGAGGCACAGAGAAGTTAAGTGACTTGCCCAAAGTCACACAGCTGGCAAGCGTCAGATCCGGGATTCGAACCCATGACCTCTGACTGCCAAGCCCGGGTTCTTTCCACTGTGCCACGCTGCTTAGAGGAGGTATATGGACCCTCCTCTTACACTTTCTTGTATCTCTCTTCTCCCATCTCATCCCCCTTCCTGTTCAGTTGTGTATAGGAATGAAAGTGTATGTTTGTGTATATGTTAACATTCTGTGAGTTGGTATATTTCTGAATTTGTTGGGAAGCAGCACAGGCCTGGGACTCAGAGGACCTAAATGCTAATCCCCCCCTTCCGCCATTGCCTGTGGTGTGACCTTGAGAAAGTCATTTAACTTCTGTGTTCATCTGTAAAATAGTGGCTCAGTGGAAAAGAGCCCAGGCTTGGGAGTCAGAGGTCATGGGTTTGAATCCCGGCTCTGCCACTTGGCAGCTGTGTGACTGTGGGCAAGTCTCTTAACTTTTTTTTTTTTGGTATTTATTAAGCGCTTACTATGTGTAGAGCACTGTTCTAAGTGCTGGGATAGATACAGGGGTAATCAGGTTGTCCCACGGGAGGCTCACAGTTAATCCCCATTTTACAGATGAGGTAACTGAGGCACAGAGAGGTTAAGTGACTTGCCCACCGTCACACAGCTGACAAATGGCAGAGCCGGGTTTCGAACCCATGACCTCTAACTCCCAAGCCCGGGCTCTTTCCACTGAGCCACGCTGCTTCTTCTCTGTGCCTCTGTTCCCTCATCTGTAAAATGGGGATTAAGACTGTGAGCCTCATGTGGGACAACCTGATTACCCTGTATCTACCCCAGCGCTTACAACAGTGCTCTGCACATAGTAAGTGCTTAATCAATACCAGCATTATTATTATTATTATTATTATTAAAATGGGGATTCAATACTGTTCTCCCTCCTACTTAGATTTTGAACTCCTCGTGGGACAGGCATTATCCCAACCTAGTTACCCTGTATCTAATCCAGCTATTAATACACTGCTTGCTACATAGTAAGCACTTAAAAACAATACTGCAATTGTTATCATTATTATCCTTCTGCTGACCACAGCAGAACAGTCAGTAGAATGGATGACATTCTCTCAATTTTCTCCTAACTGACCAAGAAAATGAAATTAGATTCGGCGATTAAGGGAGAATGCTTTAAAATGGCAATATTGAATGTTTAATAGGTTCTATACGGTGCTAAATACGATAATTTCAGGTGCTCATAAAATATTAATTATAAATATTAATTATGATATATATTAATTATATCTTAGACATCTTGAAATTAATCTCTGACATTTGGCGTGCCTAAGGAGAAGCAGCGTGGCTCAGCGGAAAGGGCCGGGCTTGGGTGTCAGAGGTCATGGGTTCTAATCTCAGCTCCGCCGCTTGCCAGCTGTGTGACTTTGGGTAAATCACTTCACTTCTCTGAGCCTCAGTTACCTCATCTGGAAAATGGGGATGAAGACTGTGAGCCCCACGTGGGACATCCTGATCACTTTGTATCCCCCCAGCGCTTAGAACAGTCCTTTGCACATAGTAAGCGCTTAACAAGCACCACCATTATTATTAATTCATGTATCTGATTCTTTCCTTCTCTCAAAAATCACAGCCCCACTGAGCCAAAAATAATCATACGGGAAAAGAGATTTTTTTAAGTATTCATTCATTCAATAGTATTTATTGAGCGCTTACTATGTGCAGAGCACTGTACTAAGCGCTTGGAATGTACAGATCGGCAGCAGATACAGTCCCTGCCGTTTGACGGGTTTACAGTCTAATCGGGGGAGACGGACAGACGAGAACAATGGCAATAAATAGAGTCGAGGGGAAGAACATCTCATAAAAGCAATGGCAACTAAATAGAATCAGGGTGATGTGCATCTCATTAAACAAAATAAACAAAATAAATAGGGTGACGAAGATATATACAGTTGAGCGGATGAGTACAGTGCTGAGGGGATGGGACGGGAGAGGGGGAGGAACAGAGGGAAAGGGGGCAGAAGAGGGTTTAGCTGCGGAGAGGTGAAGGGGGTAGAGGGAGCAGAGGGAAAAAGGGGGGCGCTCAGTCTGGGAAGGCCTCTTGGAGGAGGTGAGCTTTAAGTAGGGTTTTGAAGAGGGGAAGAGAAGCAGTTTGGCGGAGGTGAGGAGGGAGGGCGTTCCGGGACCGCGGGAGGACGTGGCCCAGGGGTCGACGGCGGGATGGGCGAGACCGAGGGACGGCGAGGAGGTGGGCGGCGGAGGAGCGGAGCGTGCGGGGTGGGCGGTAGAAAGAGAGAAGGGAGGAGAGGTAGGAAGGGGCAAGGTGATGGAGAGCCTCGAAGCCTAGAGTGAGGAGTTTCTGTTTTGAGCGGAGGTCGATAAGCAACCACTGGAGGTGTTTAAGAAGGGGAGTGACAGGCCCAGACAGTGCACCGCACACAGTAAGCGCTCAATAAATACGATCGACTATTGTTTTTTTAAGGTCTATGCCAAAAATCTGAGGCTAGAATTGGCTCGATAGCTTTTGTTAAAATACTGACCTCTGGTGTCCTGAAGAATATTTTAAATGCACTGAGAGTATTTCACGGTTCTGAATCCCATCTCAACTCGTGATCGTGTTGAGTCCTGCCCTAAAAGTAGGCTCTGGAAATTCCGGAAACCGCCAGTAAAGAAAAGAAGAATCAAGATAATCAGGTCAGAAAGGGTCATTCATTCATTCATTCAATAGTATTTATTGAGCGCTTACTATGTGCAGAGCACTGTACTAAGCGCTTGGGATGAACAAGTCGGCAACAGATAGAGACAGTCCCTGCCGTTTGACGGGCTTACGGTCTAATCGGGGGAGACGGACAGACAAGAACAATGGCACTAAACAGCGTCAAGGGGAAGAACATCTCGTAAAAACCGATGGCAACTAAATAGAATCGAGGCGATGTACAATTCATTAACAAAATAAATAGGGTGACGAAAATATATACAGTTGAGCGGACGGGTACAGTGCTGTGGGGATGGGAAGGGAGAGGTGGAGGAGCAGAGGGAAAAGGGGAAAATGAGGCTTTAGCTGCGGAGAGGTAAAGGGGGGATGGCAGAGGGAGTAGAGGGGGAAGAGGTGCTCAGTCTGGGAAGGCCTCTTGGAGGAGGTGATTTTTAAGTAAGGTTTTGAAGAGGGAAAGAGAATCAGTTTGGCGGAGGTGAGGAGGGAGGGCGTTCCAGGACCGCGGGAGGACGTGACCCAGGGGTCGACGGCGGGATAGGCGAGACCAAGGGATGGTGAGGAGGTGGGCGGCAGAGGAGCGGAGCGTGCGGGGTGGGCGGTAGAAAGAGAGAAGGGAGGAGAGGTAGGAAGGGGCAAGGTGATGGAGAGCCTTGAAGCCTAGAGTGAGGAGTTTTTGTTTGGAGCGGAGGTCGATAGGCAACCACTGGAGTTGTTTAAGAAGGGGAGTGACATGCCCAGATCGTTTCTGCGGGAAGATGAGCCGGGCAGCGGAGTGAAGAATAGACCGGAGCGGGGCGAGAGAGGAGGAAGGGAGGTCAGAGAGAAGGCTGACACAGTAGTCTAGCCGGGATATAACGAGAGCCCGTAATAGTGGGGGGTCCCTCTCCCACACGGGGCTCACAATCTGCGTAGGAAGGAATAAGGGTATCGAATCCCCACTTCACAGATGAGATCGTTGAGGCACGGAGAAGTTAAAGTGACTTGCCCAGGGTCACACGGCAAGAAGGGAAGTGAACCCCCTCCCAGTATTTTACCAGATTGTCCTATAGAACGTCTAAAGTATGAGTTGGATTTCATTCAGTCATATTTATTGAGCGGTTACTGTGTGCAGAGCACGGTACTGAGTGCTGGGAAAGTACGATTCGGCAACAGATAGAGGCGATCCCTACCCAACGACGGTCTCACAGTCTAGAAGTGGGCAGACAGACAACAAAACAAAATAAAGTCATTAGTGGCGTCAATATAAGTAAATAGAATTAGAGATATATACACATCGTTAATAAAATAAACAGAATAATAAAAACGTACATGTACATACAAGTGCTGTGGGGTGGGGAGAAGGGTAGAGCAGAGGGAGGGGAGGAGGAGCAGAGGAAAAGGGGGGGCTCAGTCTGGGAAGGCCTCCTGGAGGTGGTGAGCTCTCAGTAGGGCTTTGAAGAAGGGAAGAGAGTTAGTTTGGCAGATGTGAGGAGGGAGGGCTTTCCAGGCCAGAGGTAGGACTCGGGCCAGGGGTCGACGGCGGGCCAGGGGAGAACGAGGCCCAGTGAGAAAGTTACCGCCTGAGGAGCGGGATGTGCGGGTTGGGCTGTCCACCGCCTGACTTTTCCATCACCTCAGACGGCCCCACCATTCACCTTGTCTCACAAACCCCTAACTATGGCATTCCCTTCCACTCATCTCTCTCATTCAACCAGTTTATTAGTAGTAGAGATTAAAAAATACCATAGTAATAGCAATGTTAACGTTACTGCAACTTAGTAGTAGTAGTAATGTTAGCAGTGATATTATTACGGTATTTGTTTATCGCTTACTAAATGCTAAGCAGCGTGGCTCAGTGAAAAGAGCCCGGGCTTGGGAGTCAGAGGCCATGGGTTCGATTCCTGGCTCTGCCACTTGTCAGCTGTGTGACGTGGGCAAGTCACTTCACTTCTCTGTGCCTCAGTTACCTCATCTG